>NC_081541.1:9105342-9201536 GCF_901000735.1 Corylus avellana
CGTCTACTTCCACCAAAATTCCTCCAACGATTTCTTCTTGGGTATCATCTTCAACTTCATTGTTTTCTTCAAAAGAATCGTCAATTTTTGTGACGTGATGAGTTGCACCTGTGGTGTAGGTTGCATCTGTGGTAGAGGAAGTTGCACTTGTGGTGGAGAAGGTTGCATTTGTGGTGGAGAAGGTTGCACTTGTGGTGGAGGAGGTTGTAACTGTGGTAGAGGAAGTTGCACTTGTGGTGGAGGAGACGGTAGCTGTTTCTCCATTGATGTAGTCGTTGGAATCAATGATGGTGGCTGCACATATGTTTTCTCTGATGGCAACTCCACTTCTTCAACCAACTTAACATCTTCCACAACTTCTTCACCATAATTAAAATTCTCTTCATAGGCGAAGGGCCTAGTTGGAGAGATATGAAGATGATTATGGACATGACGAAAGGGGCTTACGTCATCCTCACGGAATCGGTCAACATACGGATACCGAACGGGTTCCCTTCGGATCCAATAGTCATCTGGTGGTAGGAACCGGGCATTGAGTAACCGCTTCATCTTAGGCCAAGATGTCACGGGTCTTTTTCCTTCCCTGGATCGAGAGAGCTTCAACCATTCCCACCAAGCGGATGCTCTACCTTTGAGCTTATAAGCCACCAACTTCACCTTCTTTTCTTCCGGAATACACATGTACTCAAAGAATCTTTCTACCTCCATTATCCAGTCAAGGTAATCTTCAATGTGAAGATAACCATCGAATGAAGGGAGATCGTTATTTATCCGGTACTCCCGAGTGTCTCTATGATTCCAATGGGCACGCATCTGCCTGCGTTCAAACGACTCCCACAATTGGCGCACCTCCTGTTGCATCATCTGCGCTGTCTGCTTGAGCTCTTGGAATTCGGTTCTCCAAGGACCCTCTGATCGCTTGATGTATCGCTGGTAGTCGGATCTCGAAACAACATCCCTCTCACGAACGGCGTCGTTATAGAAGTTGTTGTTGTAGTATAAGTTGGCCATCGAATCCGGATAATGCCGGCTCGGATACCCCATGAATTTGGCTTTCGAAAGAGCCCCTCCCCTACAAGCGGCGTTGTTGGAGAAGTTTGTCACCGTTGCGCTGATTGGCCATGATCAGGATAAAGCCTGCTCTGATACCAACTGACGTAGCGGAAGACTAAGGTAACTAATCAAAGAGCAGCGTCTTTGATTCTGCAAGGAGAAGCGTCTTCGTCTTCTACCCAAAAGATAAAAACAAGCCCGCAGGCTAAAAGAAGGATAAAACTCCGCAGAGTATTTGAGAGAGAATTCTCTGATTTTATAATAATTCAATTGATTGAGTTTTACATAATAGGCAAGCCTATTTATAGAAGAGAAATACTTGTAGAGAAAGTAAACCTACTTCTAGTAGAGAAAGTAAATCTAATCCTAGTAGAGAAAGTAAATCTAATCCTAGTAGGAAAGTAAACATAATCCTATAGTAGTAGTAAACCTAATCCTAATAAGGAAAGGAAATAAAGTCCTAATAAAATAAAATAAAATCCTAATATAAAATTGACAATCAGCGAGAATCGTGGCAATCTTTCCTTTTGTACTTCCATTGTTTGAGAATAGCTAAAATTCTGATCAAGCGGCGCTGCTCCAATATTATTTTTGATATTTTCTTTATTTTCGTTTTTACCGAAAATAAAGATAAATATCGTCCTACATCACACTATCTCAGTTGTGGTTAGAGATCATAATGGCAAAGTGGTGGTTGGCAAGTTTTTCAAAATCATGGCTAATTCAGTGGTAGTGGCAGAGGCATGGGCAATGAGTGAAGCTGCTTTTCTACTATACTCTTTACATGCTAGGCCAGTCATCCTTGAAGAAGACTTGACATCTCATTTTCCATGGGAAATCTCAGGTACATCAAGGGGTGTAAACGAGCCGAGCTTGAGCGAGCTTCCCTTGTTCAAGCTTGGCTCGTTTAAATTTTACTCGAGCTCGAGCTCGAGTCGAGCTTAAGAGCGAGTCAAAAAAATCGAGCTCGAGCTAATAATAAGTCGAGCCGAGCCAGCTCGCGAGCTGGCTCTTATATTTAATATTTTTGTTTTAAAATTTTTTTTTAACTTCAAGTACTCTTAAACGGCTTAAGAAGTTAGTTTACATACGAGCATTTGTTTAGCCTGACTAGTCGAGTATGGAGCCTGAGTCAATACAGCAAGACATTTGGTTTCAAAGAGAAAGGATATGCATTCTTTTATAGATAAGCAAACTTGGAGATTGATGTTTTCTTAACAATGTGGGACAAGTTAACATGTTGCATTCAAACTGCATTGGGACAACGCCCCCTACAAAAAAATATTTTTTTAACGTTTCTCTCTCAATTCCCCTCACCAGTTACAACGGATCTTCCACCTAAACTCTCGTTTCCCACTCTCTCACTCTCACTCACCAGACAGGTAGTGATAGTGTTTGGGTCTGTTTGATTCTTCAATAATTTATGCCTTTCGCAATCTTCCTCAATAGTTTCTGCTTGATTCTTCTTCCTTTCGTTTGGATATGCTCTAATTAAATCGAGGTCTTTTTAATGATTGCTCTCTCTCTTTCTTTGATCACGAAGGGTCTAGAATTTTTCATTCTCTAATGGTTAAATATAAATGTAATTTTAAGGTTTTAATAATTATGAGATTTATAATTAATTATGTATTACTTAGTTTTTATATATATATATATACACACACTCGAGCTTATACGAGCTGTTCACGAGCTTAGCCGAGTCGAGCCGAGCTTGCTTCGTTTAATATTCGAGCTAGGATTTGTGTTCATGAAGTGCTTCATTTAATATTCGAGTCGAGCACGAGCCGAGCTTATGCGAACAGAGCCCGAGCTTGCTCGCGAGACGCTTCGCTCACTTAACAGCCCTGATCCCCATGACATCTCAGAATATCTCGGTTATCAAGTTTAGGAAGATCAATAGACTACCTAATGGAGCAACCCATTGGGTTGCTGCTGCATCAAAGAAAGGCTTATTGCCTATAAATTCAGTTTTCATCCATCCAAAAGGCCTAAAACAACTTCTCTCAAAGAATTGCCCTGCTTCAAGAGTCAGCTGAATGTTTCTTCTACGTATATTTTTGTTGTTTTTTTTATCTTTCGTACCTTATTTATTTATTTATTTGTTACTTTGGTTCCCTGAAACTAGAAATTATAAAAAAAAAAAAAAAAAAAAAAACATTAATGAAGACAAATAATATAGCACAAAAACCATGTACGTCCATGCACATAAACATAGATGTCTACAGAAGAAAGTAAAACCAAATAAGTAAATAAAAAATCAATGATAGATGCGCATAAAAGGCAGAGTAAGCTGAACCGCTTCATTTTTTTTTTTTCTCTCTTTTTATCTAAAGTATATTGAGCTAAAGTAAATAATACCAAAGTATAATTCATGCAACACCTTATCCGCTGGGAGTGTCTTCTCATCATCATCCATTTCATCAAGATTGTTGCTCAACAGCAATGTCATACAATTTCTTTCAAGATGGAGCTTGTCAATGAGGCCAGCCACAGGGTTTCCAGATTTCCTCTCCTCCTTCACCATACGAGCAAGGTCCTCCCAATTCATGCCCTTTGCAAGAGCTACACGCACAGCTAATATTGCAGCATCCACATCTTCCAAGTTGTATTCTATCAACTCCGCCATTTGAACACTACGATCAACTTCACTCCTTAGTGTATGCACACGATTTTCCTAGAGTAGGATATAGAAATAAAATGAACTCAAAAGGAAGCTCCAAAAAGAAAATTTCTTATTCGCATTAATGTATACTCTAAATTTTAAGTAATCATAATCCAAAAGATCACTGATATCTTGACTAGTTACATTTTTTTTTTCTTTGGATGGACACATAACAGTGCAAGGAAATAAAGGATTCAACTGTTGTTCATATCCAAACACGAAACCTCAAAGCTAGTCAGTTGTATAAAATGGCCAATGGCTGGCTACTTTATCAATTTGTCATATGACCATCATCACCCACAGGATCTTTTCAATTTTGTTCTGACTACAGGGCAACCACCCTACTGAAACGTATATTTATTTTCAGGTCAAATCCGGTGATGCTAGAAAAAAAAATGATCTTTTACACTTCGACTTTCATAGATATCTCGGCAGATATATAGATGAGCAAACAAAATAATGCAGAAAAGGACTCATCTCCCTTGCGCCCCCCAACTTCAAAAAGTGTTCCTAATCCCCCAGTCACCTTAAACCTTATTTATAATAAGGCATATTTTGCAGCAGAGGAGGCAAACTGAAGCCCCATAAAAGTAAACAAAAAAACTCTGCCTTGTACACTTAATTGAAATTGAAATCTCAGAGCAAGTTCAAGATGAAAATGGCACTAAAAGGAGGGACCGCAATGCAGAACTATTTAGTGAAGTAACGAAGGCCAGTGGACAGATATAGATGGCACATACGTACAATATGAATTAGGACACATGGTGTAATGAAACATGGGGGGGCAAGATGTAAATCTGAAAATTAATCTTCTATGGATGAATAAGTTCAGGAAGTCCACTCCCAATGCGCACCTCTCAGAAGAGAGACAGAGAGAGACAGAGAGTTCAGTTCAATTCTCCAGTCATATCAATGCCTTCAAAGTGTATGTACTCAGTCACTATACCTCAAATATGATAAAAGTAGCAAACCTGATCCAAGCGTATTTTATTCAGTTTCTGGATGGCAGAGTTCTCTTTTGCCTTTTGCTGGTGTTCTACCTTTTGACCCTCAATTTTGCTGTAGAACTCATCCAAAGCTGCATCAAATGTTTCAAACTTCACATACTCCTTAGTCTTGAACTGGTTCAGTAAAATGGGGCAGAAATCATTGTAAATCTGCAAAGGAATCGAAAGCAGCAACTCAATATTCAACGAAAATGCTTAGATATGATTGGCACTTTCTGATCATCAAACAAAATCTAATAAAACAACGGCACTCTAAACCATTGCATGTGAAGGAAGATGAACAGAGGACTACCAAAGTAACCTGCCCAGTATTTCCTGGTTCAGAAGTTTGCTTCTGCAATATGAATCCTTCAGGAACTTTGTCTCCAGAAATAATATCCTCTAGCCAGTCCTCAAACTTTGTAACAGCTTGGAGCAAAGCCTGAACTGTATGATCATCCCATTTGTTATCTTTAGGAACTTTTGTATTAGGAATTAGATCAGCATCGAGTATAATATGCTCAGCAAGTGCAGGTCCATAACCAAGTCCCTCCCCAAGGACAGTTTTCAACATGGCCTGTTTGGCATGAGTACCATCGCCGGTATTTTTACTTGACTCAGATGATTTCCCACCTTTACGGCCCTGCTTTTCTTTTGGTGCAGCAGACACATTAGTTCTAGCATCATTATTCTCAACAGGTTCTTTGTTACCAGGCTCCTTGGAAGAAGTAAGGGCTGCTTGTAAGGGCTGCTCCTTGGAAGAAGTAAGGGCTGCATGTAACTTTGCAGCAGTGGTTCGCTCAAAAACTCGACAAATTTCAGTAGGATAACGATGGCGTGACATGATTGCAACCCCTTTATCATCATCCCTGTTGTTGATGAGTTGTTATTATCTAACTAATATCTCAATTTAATGGGAAAATTGAGAGAAAAACAAAAGTAGATGTTTATTTGATTTTTACTACTAAACAAGAAAGTATAGTAGGAGGCTAGGAGCTACAAGAGATTATCCTGGCCATGTTTTTAGGAAAAAATGCCAACATCCAACAATAGTACAATCAATCAAGCAAAAAATCCTAGCAACAGGGTCCTATAAAGCACCAGTATAATTAAGGTGACTCAGCAGCCCCTAGGCAGTTGAGCCTCCCAACAAAAAAGAATGACAAAGCAATATCTAAAAAAACAAAGATAATTCTTTCAACACCTTTATAAATTTTCAAAATATGTGATAGATGCAAGTAAATAAGAACTGAATAAACAATCTTTGAGCAAATGGATGTTACTACTATTTTTCATTTGGGATAAACTTTTTTAATAAATAATTAAACAAAGAATGCTAAAACCTGAGCTTTTTTTTTTTTTTCTCTCTTCAAACATCAGCCAATCAGCACACCAGACTTCAAAAGAGTGTACATATCATACAATATAGATGGATCATGTAGCTGGTGAATTCTGAGGTAAGGCATACAGCTTTTTCATATTATTGATAAATTACACATGCACTAAGTCACTCTTCAACTCATGACCTCACCCTCTACAGAAAGTCATTACCATAAATAGAATACGAAAGTGAATCACAACCTGTGGGACCGAAGAAGGGTCATGACCATAAAATCAGAATCTGTTAGTAGAATGTTTCCATGAGCATACAGCTCCAATATAACATAGCTTGCATTTGCACCCAATCCAAATTGAAAGAGAATAATCTGTAACAAGGCCAGGGACAAAAATGAATAATATGTAACAAGCTAAACCAAATCAAGGAACAAGGAAAAAAATAAATTAAGAGTCTAAAGCACTCTGAAGCATGAACAAAGATCCAGAACGTTATACTTATACCCGATCATATCCAAGTTGCCGTACATCCTCAAGCCTTCTGGTGCGTATATGCTTCCTTAATTTGAGAGTAAACCCCGAGGGCGTATTACTTTTGTCCCTATTGATGGTGAAGAACAAAAAAACATTTTAATTGTTTATTTTTCTTTTTTTCCCTTCTACTTTGCCAGATTACCTAAAGCAAGTATGAAAACAGAAAGCATATATAAACATTTGTAGGAATTTCACAACACCCACTTGTTATCTCCAAGAAAAATAAATAAAATTCCCTTTTCTTAACTCTTTTTTGGTTTTCTCAGCAACCAAACGCATGGCAGTAACAATGTAGGCAAACCTTATAATGCCGTTATCAATGAAGTCTCACCTAACATATGCGGTGGTGTGCAATCTAGCACCACTTTCCATCAACAAAAGGACTTTCTCGCTCTCGCCGGACTCCGTGACTCCACTACTATTCATCAACTTGAACACATATGTCTGCAAATAATTCACACATCACAACACTCAATTGTATATCCTCCTTGCAGGAAAATTCAATTAATTCCAACAAATAAAAGTGAATTTAAAAAAAAAAAAAAAAAAAAAAATTGTAGATATATGCGTTTATATATAACAATTGCTTGTTTTGCTGGTTCAAAGCTCGTAGTTACAAGCGAGTTGGTATATGTTGGAATTAGGGTTTAGGAAAATAGAAAGGAACAGACCTTGGGAGAAAGATCATAAACATTGGAGCAACGCATGCCGATTAGCCTACGCAAGCACTTCACCTCTGCGGCCACATCGGCCGTGTTCATGCGCACCTTCACCATTTTCTTCTTCTTCTTCTTCTTCGATATCTGGTTTGTTCGTGAATTGCGAGCTTCAATGAAAACAGAGTTGGCTTGAGTTTCAGGCGCGCGAGCTCCGCCCACTACACGCTAAAAGTTCAATCGGTACTGCTTTGTATTTGCCTATTTGAGGCTTCAGGGGTCAAAAATAATTAACTAAAAATATCTTCTCTTCTTTGTATCTTTTATATTTCATCTTACAAATTTCAATGCTTCATTAATTCATTCACTAAGGAAAAAGTTTAAAGATGATGAAAAATAAAATGAATTCTATCATGAAATTTATAGGATGAGATGAAAAAAATATTAATTATTTATAATGGTTTAGAAAAGGGTTTTCTATGTTTTTTGTTTTTTGTTTTATTTATATGTTGGGTATATTTTAAAAGATTTAAATATATAGTATAACATAACACCAATTAGATACATAAATAAAGCAAAATTTTAACTGTAACATATATCTTAATCCCTTTGTTTATAAGTTTAAATTTGAATAGTATGTTTTGTATTTTGAATTATTAATTAATAATTTAAAGAAATGTAATTTTGATCTTATATATATTAGAAAGGAAAATGTTTGGCGTTCTTCTAGTATTCTCCTGGTGTCTTTCTAACTGTGATGTGACTTTTAAAATTATCGTTGAATTTGAGATTATCATTATTGACTTTTAATTTATTGGTGATTTTAAAAGTCACATCACAGTTAGGAGGACATCAGCAGAACACTAGAAGAGCACCTAAAATTTCCTATTAAAAAGAAGTATACATGTACCCTCTCAAATTAATATCTAATTTGTAATATCTTCTCAAACTAAAGATTACATCAATTTCTCTCTAAATTACCAAATTCATGTGAATCACACACAAATTCATTAGTGGATCCATCCATTTATTATGGAGATAGTTGATCAAAAATGAATAAATTATATCATTTCTCTTTTTTTTTCTTTTTTAATAATATGTCCTTCTTACATTTATTTTTTTTAATAGGAAAAAAAAAAAGCTCTTATTGAATTGAAAAAAATCCTAAATTGATATATCCATTTTTTTTTTAAAAAAAAAAAAAAATCCTTAAAGGGGTGTTGATATGGACTAGCATTAGTTCAATTTGAGCTGATGTAGATCTGTGTTAGTCTATATATTTACCCAGCTAATCCAACATGGGTCAATAAGTCGATTTGGGCCACTTGGTTGGGTTGACCCAGTTCTGTTTTCATTTTCAAAATGGGCTGACTAGTCAGTAGATCGGTGCAGGAGTGAAATTATACTATTTTAACCATAAATATCTTGCATTTTGTATGGTCAACGTGTTGCTCAAAGAATTAAAAAAAGACCATTAGTACTTATTGTATGCAGTGAAAAAAAGAAATTAATGTGCACGTAATAATTGCAGGTGAGAATTATCGCACGTACCACACGATTTTGAACCCTACACATTGAAATAATAATCCAGGATTAATTATTAAATAATTGAATATTAATAATAAAATACTGAATTATCAATTTGAATCATAATTACTCATTTGTGGCATGCCGCGAGCAATCGTGAGTCGTGACACCCCCCACCACGCCCTTGCTTTATTAGTGCGCAACTAATCCATAAAACCCCAGGAAAAATGGCCTATATATATTTGCACCTTAATTAATTTGCATTGCAAACAAACACATCTTCTAGCGGAAAAAAGGCAGCTGGTATATATATATATATATATGATCTACTACTACTGCTAATTAATTAAGTTTATGATATAATATAATATATATTAAACCAGATGATCATCTGCATTAATTGCTTCTTTCTTTGCAGGGTTTGGTGATATATCATGAAGTCTGTACTCATTTTCTTTGTTGCGTTCGCCTTGATGATATTGTTGGCAAGTGCACAAACAGAGAGCCTGCAGGAGGAGCATAGGGTGAGGCCGAAGCGCCATCTCCTGAACGAAGCGACGTCAGTTGGTCGAAAGGTACTTAATGTCGGTCGTGCTTATACAACGCAAGAAGCGAACCCGAATCAGGGTTATTCTGGAACGGTCCCTGATGTAAGACACCATTATTACACGGGGGATCAAAGACCGGCCACTACGCGCAACTAGCTTGTGAGAAAAATCAATGGAGTTGCTTATAATTAATATGTATAGTACGTACGTATGATATATCATATATATGGTGTGTGGCTTGAAATAAAGTGGAACCAAACGAACATGTTATGTATGTCATGCATGCATGCATGCACATGTTTAGTTTCACCATGCATGATGATCAAGATTCAAGAAGTGATCCTGATCTGTTTATATTTTGTGTGACGGGCTTCTGGCTTGTAGGCAAACTATATGTTGTGAATTATGGCTGTTCTGAAATAAAAGGATCATGCATGCATGGCTAGCTAGCATGGTTCCGTGTTCGCTTATATATGTATTCTGAGACCCTAATCCTTTTACATATAAGGAAATTTTCATTTACAAGTTGGAACTGTCTTATAATATGCAGAGGTTTTTAGGCTTTACTATCTGCAGGGGCTTGAATCTCCTTAATTTAAAGAAAGCAAGATTTTCGTGTCTCATTTCATTTTTAGAGAAGCTAACAAAAAATATTCATGTATTCAGTGTTGGTGTAATTAGGGCAAAGGTTTAACAGCTCTGAGTTTTGACAAAAGTGATATTTCTATTTATTACTACACCTTCTTGCATCCAATATTAGATGAAATATTACATGTACAAATTTTAATGAAATGAAACAAATTAAGGGAATTCGATCATAAATAGACACCAAAAATAAAAAATAAGGCAAGAAAGTAGATCATAAAAAGCTACCACTTGAGAGTAGTACTGTACGAGTTTTCTCATATTTCGACCGGAGAATCTAACAGAGACAATATTACTGTTGATAATTCTTCCCCAAGTATTTAATTTGTTCCCGGCAACCCAGGCTCGAGCTAAGGTCTCACTGGTTTAAATATCCTACGCTTCTTTTCTTGTGACCTCTACTAAAAAAGGAGTAGAAGCTAGGTTTGACTCTCCTACGTCCACCTTCTTTAGGAGTTCTTTAGAGCAAAGTTGCCTCATCCCAACAGGTTCCACCATCAAAGCGTGCTTTGATCGCGCCTAGCCAGGTAAGGAATTCTCTCCTATCTCTAACCGAGCATATGAGCATATATAAGCAACTGTAGTGGTTCTGCCTGGTCATCTGATAATAGAATTAATTAAGTACCTCTGTGAGGATTCCATCTCAACATCAATTCGCATTTTATGGCTAGTTTACTTGAACAACAAAAAGCAGTGAACTCCTCCCAAGGAGCTCCCACGTATCTTTCCAAATTTAAAAATGTGGATGTGTGTATGGATTGTTAGGAAACAATCCATACACACATCCACACTTTATCATCCACATTTTAAGAGAATTGTTAATTAAGTTTATTTTGTACATTGGCAAAAGAATCTATTCTTGAATTTTCACTACTTCTAGAGCGCACCCATTTAAGCACTAGGATTTGAGGGATTAGTAATGTGTAATTAAGACTCATTCTCTCACAGATTACGGCTCGCTCAACTTAAGTTGCTTTAGGCCCACATTTGTGGTAGTCATATGCAAACAGAAACGACGATGGTTAGTAACTTGATCATAATGTGTCACACACAAGGTGGAAACCATCCACTGCTCACATGCACCATCATTCCCAATTTAAATAGCAAGGACATGGTGAGGATTGGTGTTCTTTCACTTCTGAATGTTGGCAATAAAATCAGTACTTTAACCTGCCAAGAACGACAAAAACGAAGCACTCAAAATAACAATATTAAGCAATCACACAAGAACACAAAATTTACGTGGTTCATTGCTAAGAACTACGTTCATAGAGTTGCAACATATTTCACTTTGGAGAACGTTACAGGGGGATTACAAAACAAGAGCATTAATTAAACTGTTCAATCTCTAAAACCTCTATAGAAAACTTCATTATTCTCTCTGAAGTTTTTTCTCAGTATTTGACTTTCAAAAAAACTTAATTCCAAAGTCCTAGAAAAGAGACTTTAAATAGGCAGCAAATGAGTACGTGAGTGTACGTTCGGACAACCTAACTAGCCGTCCTGTCCGGACACGCCTAGGGTTTGTGAACCCGTTGTCCCGCTTGTCTGGAGATAACTAAAAACAGATAGTACTCTCAGTGGCTCCCGTCCAAACGCCATTAAAGCCCATATTTGGACATGCTCAATATCTGATGCTTCTCGGTGGCTCTCGTCCAGATGCTATAACAGTATGATCGGACACACACGCATATACATCAGACTCTATTGGTTCTAACACTAAACATAATGAATGTCAAGAAAACATTGAAAAGGTTGAAGGGATCGATAAGACAGAAGAAAACTAGCAAATTATAAAGAAAAAGTATTCTTTCATTATTTTAAAGGAATAAAAGTTTATTTTACAAACCTTTTCAAAAGATAAAATAAAGAGAAATAATAGTTAATTTCAAATTACGAGAACTTAAAAAGATTTACACAACTCTTAAGGTATTAACCTAGCCTTAAGATATTTCTTATATGAAATTATTGGAGAACGTGAATATTTGGAAAATGCTAGAGAAACGACCAATTTCACTACAATTATTTTACAAACGGATGTAGGATACGTGGCAACTATTACATTAGCAACTTAAAACTTTTAAATTGTTATGTTGTTGATGTAGAAAAAACAACGTAAGTGCCACATTAGTTTGTAAAGAATATGGTGTAAATTTTGTAGTGCATGTAAGAATTGCCTTGGATCTTTATCTAAATTTATTGTCATAATTTTGACAAGGCAATACTATTTATATAGATAGTATTACTGTAATTGTATGGCTAATCATTTAGCTTAGTTTATAAACGGTCACGTGTTTTTTTGAACATGTGAAAAATATATTTTTTTAATACATGGTTTTTGGAAAACACATGTTATTAAAAAAAAAACATGTAATTCTCATATGTTGAAGGACACATAATGCTTTTATAGACTGATTGAATTGAAAAAACTCCTCGTTTGAGGAATTTTATGTGCTTTCAAGTTTCAACAATAGGTAACTTATTTACTTTGCACTAAGTTAGAGAGAGAGAGGCTCTAACCTCTCTTTAGAAAAATTTTAAAACCTAGGTTTTTTTCTTCTTCCATCTCCCTGGTGAGAGCAGCCGCCTCCTTAGTGAGGTTTTTTTAGGGAGGAGATATGGAGTTTTTCTCCATTCTCCTCCCTCTTCTCTGTTTTTATTTCCTAGTTTTGTTGTTTTTGTTGTTCTGCAGTCCAACTAGACCAGGAGCTTTGGCCTCCTTCATCCTCTTCGATTAGCCTCCACTCCGTCACCATCCGTTCACCACGGTGCAGCACCGCTCGCCTCCTCAAAACTGGTTGGGTTTTTATATCTAGTTTTGGAAAAAACTAGATCTAGCCTCATCGGTCAGTTTTCCACCATCACGTGTCATCCCCCCTTGTTTCTCGGCCTCTCAGCTTCCCAACGCCATCTCCTCCAGCCAGATTCGACCACCACGTGTCGGTGCGTGGATCTCACCGTCCGGCGCGTCTGCGCCACGCACCTGCCAGTGTTCGCCAATCACTGCTCCCTGGCCGTTGCTACTGTTTTCTGGTCTTTTTGTTGTTTTCCTGTTGTTCTTATGGACTGTCGTTTTTTGTTGTTTTTGTGTTTTGTGGATTACTGTCCCCTAGCTTTTTATTGTTTTGTTACTTTAGTGGAGACTTTTGTAACTGAATTTGTGTTGGTTCCTCTCTTTTCAACAGTCCTAGTTACGGACTCTAGCAGTGCTTTTATCGCTTCAGCCTCCTTCCGGTGGTTGTTGCTGGTTACAAGTGGGGGTTCAGATAGGTTCGCCTTAATCTGTGCCCCTTTTGCTTCTGAAACCGCCTTGCGCGGCCCCTTGAGAGGACCGGGTCACTTGTTTGTCCCATTTCCTACGTTTTGTAATTATTTATACACTGCTTTAGTTTGTTTTGAGTTTATTGTTGAGGAGCCCACCCCTTTTTCATTTTTAGGATCATTCCTTCCTTCTTCCTTTCTGATCAGGAGTGAAAATGATCATTCCCTGTAACCCCATCCTTATTCAATTAAAAAAAAAAAAAAAAGTTTCAACAATAGGTTAAAGCTTACCCTTTATTTCTTTCCAATAATTTGTCGATTTTGAGTTTTGAGAATTCCAATTTGCTATATTGAAAAGTGTACCATTTAATTTTTCTTATGGAATAGTAATTTAATTGCTCGATTTTTTTGTGGAGTTTTTTTTTAATAGCAGGATGATATCATTGACATGGGTACCCGTGCACCGAAAATAGGACAAAATTACAATTAAAGGGCCTAAAATTACAAAATTACAAACAAAGAGAAATGAATTTTTGAATAGCTAAAATAACTCCTATCGTTGGAGATGCACTAAGCCGAAACAGGAAATTCAAACAAACCCGACCAATGTAGTAGCCCTTCTGGCTTCTTGCATGAATTTATTAGCACGAGACGGTAGACTAGCCCATGGAAACACAAATAGAGATCGGCTACTTCTCATCTTATAGCTTTCACAGACTTGGCTTTCTAAAAGACACAAGATTGGTTTTATGGTGCGTTTGACATTGCAATTTTAAATCAAATTGTAGAAAATAGACAATAAAAAAAAATGCTTTTTTAAATCGCAAGTAATGAAGTACTTTTTTGAAAACATACAATTTTAAAGGCTAATTAAACTACAATTTTAAAAGTCAAACTCTAAACAACGTTTTTAAAAATTAGGTTTTCTAATTGCATATTTTAAAATCGTTATTTCTAAATCAAACTTTTTAAAATCGCAAACTCAATCAAATCCTAAAAAAACCTTAAAGCTTGTTCGGAAAGACTCAACAGTATTGTACGGGAAGTTGTTGAACCATCCAAAATTTATTTGAAAAATTAAATTCCTAGTAAACTCTCTCACAATAACTACCAAAATTGCAAGATAGCTAATTGGTGCAGAATCCCATAGCTTTTACAAATTTTTCTGCTACTATTAAGATTAGCTGTCAGAGATTATACGGCATGTTTGGTTAAATAGCCTTTTTGGAGGCCAAAAAGTGCCCAAAAAAGAACGTCATTAAGATTTGAACACACTGAGAAACAAAGTTAGTACACAAAATCTTTTGTAGGGATAAATATCATAGCTGCTTCTAAATATCTCTAAACTCCTGGAAGCATATCATAAATATGCTACCTCTTAAATTTGAGTAACCTCACTATTTTAACAATCAACTTTTACTATTCCATTTAAATATTATTTTTCAAAGATTTGTTTACGAAAAACAAAAAAGGAGAGAAAGAAATTACTTTTTTATTGAATAGGTGAGTGAATAGTACTCACTATTAGTAGTATTGAGTGCTGTTCACTCACCATTCTTTTTCTCATTAAAATTGTGAGGGTGAAAATGAGAGTTTTTAGCTAGTTTCACTAAATTACATTATTAAAATAATCAAAAAATAATTTTAGTGTGGCTGCAAATTGATAGTATTCTAAAGATGCGATGATAGATGTTATAACTCACTTCAAAAACTTCTTTTGATTTTCCAAAGAGAAGCTTTTGAGAACTTCCCAGAACTTCTCTATGACGTATAAATGCTCATGTGGAGAAAGGGATATAAATTACGTACTTTAATGAAAGAAAAAGAGCAGAATTGATGATATTTTCCAATCGTTTTTGATGTCTAAAAAATTACTAAAATTACATAATTTGAGAATCTACTATTGATTTAAAATTGTAGAAATCTTAATCCTTTATGATACTCACCTGCGTAATTCGTGTTCAATATTCCTATATCATCAACATCCAAGCTGTCGAGCAAACCGGATATCAGAAGCTGTAAAAAAATTATAAAAAAAGAAAAAAAAGAAAAAAGGATCAGATGTGTCAAATTAAGAAAAGTGGGAAGGAAGCAAGGAGATCAATAAATATCGATTAGGTTTCCAAAAGAAAGAAGAAAAAAAAAATCATGAACTTGCACTCAAGTGAAAAAAAAAAAAAAAAAAAAAAAGGTGAAAAGTGCATTGCTATCATAGGTGATAAAGTTATGAAATGCTTTTAAGTAGTTCAAACGTACAATGTACATGAACCACATCGCTGGATTAATGAAAACGAGTGGCAGGTAATCATGATTTTTCTTCTAAATAATGGGATGACAGAAACATTTCATAGAAAACAGATCAGTGTTGAATAAAGACATATATCACAGCTTTTAGAGATTGAATTGAAAGAATTCCTCCGACCACTTCCAGTCCATTTGAAAAACCGTTATGGAACAATGCCAACAAAATCAAATGAGTAATCTATACATACTCCTATGTTCAAACTCTATTTTTCACACTCCTTATGTGACTTTTAGAATTACTAATTTTTAAAAGCCACTTAAGATACTATGAAAATTTGTGTGAAAAAGTGACGTAGCGGAAGATTAAAGTAATTAATCAAAGAGTAAGTAACTAATCAAAGAGTAGCGTTTTTGATTTTGTAAGAAAAAGCGTCTTCATCTTCTACCCAAAGATAAGCTCAAACCTGCACGTTAGAAGACAAACTTCATAGAGTTTTGGGAGAAAATTTCCTGATTTGATAATGATTCAATGAATTTGTTTTACATCATAAGCTAGCCTATTTATAGAAGAGAAATACTTGTAGAGAAAGTAAACATAATCCTAATAAGAAAAGGAAAATAATTAAAGCAAAAAAACTAATCCTAATAAGAAAATAAAATAAAGTCCTTATCAAATTAAATCTTCTACAAATTAAATCTTAATAAAATCATTTCTTAATATAAAATTGACAATCAGTGTGTGAATTGTGACAATATTTCTTCTTGTACTTCCATTGTCTGAGAGCAAGTAAAATTTTGATCATGATACAGGTAAAATAAGAAAAATTTTGATATTTTTCTTATTTTAATTTTCACCAAAAATATATGTACATCAAAAAATGAGAGACTAAATCGAAGTAAATTATGTCCCATTACCGAGCTTAATTTCCAAATGGGTACATAAGTCGATTTGAGTCATTTGGTTGGGTTGACCCATGCGTTAAAGTAGAACATTGTATTCATTTTCAAAATTGGCTGGCTGAGTAGATGGGTGGTGGAGTTATAATTGTTTATATATGGTCAAACATAATAATTACTTGTACGCAGTGAAAATGAAAATTGCTCGTAATTATTGGTGAGAACTCACCGGTATCATGAATAAACCGCAGATAATGGAGTTGGTTATATTGGAGAGGTACTTTTATCTCATAAAAAAGTGAAAAGACAAAAATACTCTTTAAATATAATTAACTCGATACTCTCTCGTTCAAATGAACTGGAGAAGATCATGTTCCCCGGCCAGTATCACACAAAATTTTGAACCATACACTACAATGAAATAATAATCCAGGATTAATTATTAAACAATTGAATATTAACAATAAAATCCTGAATTATCAATCTGAATCATAATTACTCATTTGTGGCCACAGCGTCTTCCAATAGTGTATGCCGCAATCGTGAGTCGTGACACCCCACACAGCACCCTTGCTTTCTTAGTGTGCAACTAATTAATCCATAAAACCCCATTAAAAATGGCCTATATATTTGCACCTTTGCATTGCAAACAAACACATCTTCTAGCGGAAATTAAAAGGCAGCTGGTATATATATGATATAGTAGTACTGCTAATTAATTAAGTTTTATGATATAGTTTTGTAAAACAATATAATATAATATATATTAAACCAGATGATCATCTGCTTACTTCTTTCTTTTCAGGGTTTGGTGATATATCATGAAGCCTGCACTCGTTTTCTTTGTTGCATTCGTCTTGATGATATTGCTGGCAACTGCGCAAATTGATAATCTAGAGAGGCTGCAGGAGGAGCATAGGGTGAGGCCGAAGCGTCATCTTCTAATTAACATGAAAGCGACGTCGTCGGTTGGTCGAAAGGTTAATGTCGGTGGTGCTTATACAACGGAACAAGTAAACCCGGATCAGGGTTATTCTGGAACGTCCACTAATGCAAGACACCGTGTTTTCAAGTGCGACCACAGTCCGGTATCGGCCACCCCGCGCAATTGTGAGAATAATTAATGGAGTTGCTTATAATATATTAATGCGTATGATATATATATATATATATATATATATATATATATATATATATATATGTTTTGAACGTGTTTACACGTGTGACCACAGACCGGTACCGGCCACCCCGTGCAACTAGCTTGTGAAAAGAATTAATGGAGTTGCTTATAATATATTAATGCGTATGATATATATATATATATATATATATATATATATATATATATGTTGTGTGGCTTGTAATAAAGTGGAGCCAAACCAACATGTTGTATATGTATGTCATGCATTTGCATGCATGCACATGTTTAGTTTCACCATGCATGATGATCAATAAGTGATCCTGATCAGTTTATATTTGTGCGACGGGCTTCTGGCTTGTAAGCAAATTAACTATATATATGTTGTGAATTATAGCTGTTTTGAAACAAAAGGATCATCCATGCATGCATGGCTAGCATGGTTTTTAGGCTTTAGAACTATCTGCAGAGGGCTTGAATCCCCTTTAAAGAAGGCCAGATTTTCGTGTCTCATTTTATTTTTAGAGAAGCTAACAAAAAATATTCATATATTCAGTATTGGTGTAATTAGGTCAAAAGTTTAACAGCTTTGAGTTTTGACAAAACCGATATTTCTATTTAATTACGACACCTGCTTCCTGTTGCTGCATCCAATATTTTATAGAAATATTGAAACAAACAAATTGATCTTTCCAAATTAAAAATTGATTGTTTGGAATTTATCCATACACATGCACATCGATCCCACGCTTATGTTGGCAAAAGAACCTTTTCTTGAATTTTCACTACTTCTAGAACCTAGTAGTGAAGCGCTAGGGTTTGAGGAATTATTAGTAATGCATGTGTAATTAAGACTTATTTTTCCGCAGATTACGGCTCGCCCAACTTAAGTTGATTTAGGCCTACATTTGTGGTATATATATATATATATTTCCAAACGGAAACGATCGATGGTTAGTAACTTGATCTTTAGTTTTAGCTTTTTTCTGAAAAGCAAAAAGACTGGTGCACACATATGGTTTAAAGATGTAATACCTTTGCTCCCATTTGGTTCATTGAATAGACATCAGGAATGGAATGGTTATTCTTTCATTTGATAAGGACTTGCTCCCGTCCAGATGCTATAACAGTCTGACCGGACACACACGCATATACATCAGACTCTAGTGGTTCTAACACTAAACATAATGAATGTCAAGGGATTGATAAGACATAAGAAAACTAGCAAATTATAAAGAAAAAGTATTCTTTCATTATTTTAAAGGAATAAAAGTTTATTTTACAAACTTTTCCAAAAGATAAAATAAAAAGAAATAATAGTTAATTTCAAATTACGAGCACTTAAAAAGATTTGCACAACTCTTAAGGTATTAACCTAGCCTTAAGATATTTCTTATATGAAATTATTGGAGAACGTGAATATTTGGAAAATGCTAGAGATATGACCAATTTCACTACAATTATTTAACAAACGGATGTAGTATACGTTGCAACTATTACATTACCAACTTAAACTTCTTAATTGTAATGTTGTTGATGTAGAAAAAACAATGTAAGCGCCACATTAGTTTGTAAAGAATATGGTGTAAATTTTGTAGTGCATGTAGCAATGCCTTGGATCTTTATCTAAATTTACTGTCATAATTTTGACAAGGCAATACTATTTATATAGATAGTATTACTGCAAGTGTATGGCTAATCATTTAGCTTAGTTTATAAATGGTCGCGTGTTTTTTGAACATGTGAAAAATACATTTTTTTTATACATGCTTTTTGAAAAACACATGTTAATAAAAAAAACATGTGATTCTCACATGTTGACGGACACATAATGCTTTTATAGACTGAATTGAAATAAAGTCATAGTTGGTGGAATTTTATGTGCTTTCAAGTCCTCAACAATAGGTTCAAGCTTACCCTTTATTTCTTTCCAATAATTTGTTGATTTTGAGTTTTGAGAATTCCAGTTTGCTATATTGAATAGTGTACCATTTAATTTTTTTTTTTTATGGAATAGTAATTTAATTGCTCGATTTTTTTGTAGAGTTTTTTTTAGTAGCAGGATGACATCATTGACATGGGTACCCATGCACCGAAAATAGGACAAAATTACAATTAAAGGGCCTAAAATTACAAAATTACAAATAAAGAGAGATGAATTTTTGAATAGCTAAAATAACTCTTACTGTTGGAGATGCACTTAGCCGAAACAAGAAATTCAAACAAACCCGACCAATGCAGTAGCCCTTCCGGCTTCTTACATGAATTTATTAACACGAGACGGTAGACTAGGCCATAGAAACACAAAGAGAGATCGGATACTTCTCATCTTATAGCTTTCACGGACTTGGTTTTCTGAAAGATACAAGATTGGTTTTACGGTGTGTTTGGCATTGCAATTTTAAATCAAATTACAGAAAATAGACTCTAAAAAATATGCGTTTTTAAATCGCAAGTAATGAAGTACTTTTTTGAAAACATACAATTTTAAAGGCTAATTAAACTACAATTTTAAAAGTCAAACTCTAAACAACGTTTTTAAAAATCAGGTTTTCTAATTGCATATTTTAAAAGCGCTATTTCTAAATCGCACTTCCTAAAATCGCAAACTCAATCAAATCCTAAAAACACCTTAAAACTTGTTCTGAAAGACTCAACAGTATTGTACGGGAATTGGTTGAACCATCCAAAATTTATTTGAAAAATTAAATTCCTAGTAAACTCTCTCACAATAACTACCAAAATTGCAAGATAGCTAATTGGTGCAGAATCTCATAGCTCTTACAAATTTTTCTGCTACTATTAAGATTAGCCGTCAGAGATTATACGGCATGTTTGGTTAAATAGCCTTTTTGGAGGCCAAAAAGTGCCCAAAAAAGAACATCATTAAGATTTGAACACACTAAGAAATAAAGTTAGTACACAAAATCTTTTGAAGGGATAAATATCATAGCTGCTTCTAAATATCTCAAAACTCCTGGAAGCATATCAGAAATATGCTACCTCTTAAATTTTAGTAACCTCACTATTTTAACAATTAACTTTTACTATTCTATTTAAATATTATTTTTCAAAAATTTGTTTACGAAAAACAAAAAAGGAGAGAAAGAAATTACTTTTTTATTGAATAGGTGAGTGAACAATACTCACTATTAGTAGGTACTGGGTGCTGTTCACTCACCATTCTTTGTCTCATTAAAATTGTGAGGGTGAAAATGAGAGTTTTTAGCCATTTTCACTAAATTACATTATTAAAATAATCAAGAAAATAATTTTAGTGAGGCTGCAAATTAATAGTATTCTAAAGATGCGATGATAGATGTTATAACTCACTTCAAAAACTTCTTTTGGTTTTCCAAAGAAAAGCTTTTGAGAACTTCCCAGAACTTCTCTTTGATGTATAAATGCTCCTGTGGAGAAAATGATATAAGTTAAGTACTTTAATGAAAGAAAAATTAAAGAGCAGAATTGATGATATTTTCCAATCGTTTCGATGTCTAAAAAATCACTAAAATTACATAATTTGAGAATCTGCTATTTATTGAAAATTGTAGAAATCTTAATCCTTATGTTAGTCGATCACCTGCGTAATTCGTGTTCAATATTCCTATATCATCAACATCCAAGCTGTTGAGCGAACCTGATATCAGAAGTTGTAACAAAATGATAGAAAGAAAAAAAAAAAGGGGGATCAGATTTGTCAAAGAAAAGTGGGAAGGAAGGAAGGAGATCAATAAATATCGATTAGGTTTCGAAAAGAAAGAAGAAAGTGAAAAGTGCATTGCTGTCATAGGTGATAAAGTTATGAAATGCTTTTAAGTAGTTCAAACATGAACCACACTGCTGGATTGATGAAAACGAGTGGCAGTTAATCATGATTTTTCATCTAAATAATGGGATGACAAAAACATTTCGTTGAAAACAGATCGATGTTGAATAAAGACATATATCACAGCTTTTAGAGATTGAATTGGAAGGATTCCTCCGACCACTTCCAGTCCATTTGAAAAACTGTTATGGAACGATGCCAGCAAAATCAAATGAGTAATCTATACATACTCCCATGAAAAATGTGACTTTTAGAATTACTCATTTTTAAAAGCCACTTAATATAAGTATGAAAATTTGTGTGAAAAAGTGACGTAGCGGAAAATTAAAGTAACTAATCAAAGAGCAAGTAACTAATTAAAGAGTAGCGTTTTTGATTTTGTAAGGAGAAGCGTCTTCGTCTTCCACCCAAAGATAAGCTCAAACCTGCATGTTAGAATACAAACTTCATAGAGTTTTGGGAGAAAATTCTCTGATTTGATAATGGTTCAATGAATATGTTTTACATCATAAGCTAGCCTATTTATAGAAGAGAAATACTTGTAGAGAAAGTAAACATAATCCTAATAAGGAAAGGAAAATAATTAAAGCAAAAAAACTAATCCTAATAAGAAAATAAAATAAAGTCCTAATCAAATTAAATCTTCTACAAATAAAATCCTAATAAAATAAATTCTTAATATAAAATTGACAATCAGTGTGTGAATCATGACAATATTTCTTTTTGTACTTCCATTGTCTGAGAGCAGGTAAAATTTTAATCATGGGACACCGCTTCAATATTATTTTTGATATTTTTCTTATTTTAATTTTCACCGAAAATATAAGTACATCAAAAAATGAGAGAGTAAATTGAAGTAAATTATGTCCAATTACCGAGCTTAATTTCCAAAATGGGTCAACAAGTCGATTTGAGTCATTTGGTTGGGTTGACCTGGTTAAAGTAGAACATTGTACTCATTTTAAAAATTGGCTAGCTGAGTAGATGGGTGGTGGAGTTATATTTGTTTATGGTCAAACATAATCATTACTTATATGCAATGAAAAAGAAAATTGCTCGTAATTATTGCAAGTAAGAATTATCGTTGGTATCAAGAATTAGGAACATGAGTAAACTTGAGAGTATCTAGTTAATTATATTGGAGAAGTACTTTTATCTCATAAAAAAATGAAAAAGACAAAAATACTCCTCAAATATAACTAACGCAATACTCTCCCATTCAAATGAACTTGAGATGATCATGTTTAATTCCCGGCCATAATCAAACAAAATTTTGAACCCTACACTACATTGAAATAATAGTCCAGGATTAATTATTAAATAATTGAATATTAACAATAAAATCCTGAATTATCAATCGGAATCATAATTACTCATTTGTGGCCACAGTGTCTTCCAATAGCGCATGCCGCAATCGCCGCAATCGTGACTCGTGACAACCCCCCACCGCACCCTTGCTTTCTTAGTGTGCAATTAATTAATCCATAAAACCCCATGAAAAATGGCCTATATATTTGCAACTTTGCATTGCAAACAAACACATCTTCTAGCGGAAATTAAAAGGCAGCTGGTATATATATATGATATAGTAGTACTGCTAATTAATTAAGTTTTATGATATAGTTTTGTAAATCAATATAATATAATATAATATATATTAAACCATATGATCATCTGCTTACTTCTTTCTTTTCAGGGTTTGGTGACATGTATATATATATCATGAAGCCTGCACTCGTTTTCTTTGTTGCGTTCGTCTTGATGATATTGCTGGCAACTGCGCAAATTGATAATCCAGAGAGGTTGCAGGAGGAGCATTGGGTGAGGCCGAAGCGTCATCTTCTAATTAACATGAAAGCGACGTCGTCGATTGGTCGAAAGGCTAATGTCGGTGGTGCTTATACAACGGAAGAAGCAAACCCGGATCATGGTTATTCTGGATCGTCCACTAATGGAAGACACCGTGTTTACAAGTGCGACCATAGTCCGGTATCGGGCACCCCGTGCGACGACTAGCTTGTGAGAAGAATTAATGGAGTTGCTTATAATATGTTAATGCGTATGAGATATATATATATATATATATATATATAAAGTGGAACCAAACCAACATGTTATATATGTATGTCATGCATGCATGCACATGTTTAGTTTCACTATGCATGATGATCAATAAGTGATCCTGATCAGTTTATATTTGTGCGACGGGCTTCTGGCTCTTGTAAGCAAATTAACTCTATATATGTTGTGAATTATGGCTGTTCTGAAACAAAAGGATCATCCATGCATGCATATATGGCTAGCATGGTTCTGTGTTTGCTTTTTTTTTTTTTTTTATATATATATATAGTATTCTGAGGCCCTAATCCTTTTGCATATATATAAGCAAATTCGAACAATCTTATAATATTTCGCCCACAAGATAATTTGCTTAATTACCAAATTGTGGTGAATACATGAAGAAAAATACACAGTACTTTCCACTAGTGTTTTTTGTGTTTTAAATCCCTTTGTACTGTTTTTTGTATAAAGGGATTTAAAACACAAAAAACCTGATATCGACAAAAAACAGTTTTTTGTCGATATCAGTTGTTTGGAAATTTATATATAGTAGTGTTAGTCGAAGATAGGAAGTTTACAAGCTTAATTTGTACTTTAAACTAGGTAGACCAGTTATATGAAACGCTTGATGACTTGTACGTACGTTAAGGAAGAGGTTTAAGAACATTAATTTGGCAATATTATTGTCATTCTCCATTAATTTCATGTTTTTTTTTTTTTTTTCTATATATTTTTCTCTTTTGATGGTGATTATATTTATTAGAAATGGGTCTTGGGCCTAACTCAACCCAAAAGCTAGCTTAAGAGTTTAGGTTTTCTCTCACCTTATAAATTGCCCATTTCCTTAATATCCAAGCAATGTGGGACTTCCAACACGCCCTCTTACGTATGGCGGGAGGACATCCAAGCCAACACGTGCGACAATGGGTGACGGTGAGCCATAGCCAATTGGGCTAGGCACGTGTGGCGGAAGGACATCCAAGCCAACACGTGCAACAATGAGAGAGACGGTGGGCCAGAGCCAATTGAACCGCTCTGATACCATAACAAGAAAACAAAATGAAAGAGAAGAAATGATTCTCATTTTTACTCAATAAATGATTACATTTAGTAATGCTTTGTATTTATACTAGATTATCAAGCTAACTAATCAGAAACTAATCTAACTGAATTTATTACATGTGATGCACATTTAACACGTGCATGAAGAATAACAAACCAGCTACCAGCTAACCATCTTCCTAAACTGTAAAACTAACTAAATAGGTTAGTTTAATTAATACAGTTTGATAATATTAATGCTGAGGTTTTTAGGCTTTAGAACCATCTGCAGAGGGCTTGAATTAATCTCCTTTAAAGAAGGCCAGATTTTTTTGTCTCATTTCATTTTTAGAGAAGCTAACAAAAAATATTCATATATTCAGTATTGGTGTAATTAGGTCAAAAGTTTAACAGCTTTGAGTTTTGACAAAACCGATATTTCTATTTAATTACGACACCTGCTTCCTGTTGCTGCATCCAATATTTTATAGAAATATTGAAACAAACAAATTGATCTTTCCAAATTAAAAATTGATTGTTTGGAATTTATCCATACACATGCACATCGATCCCACGCTTATGTTGGCAAAAGAACCTTTTCTTGAATTTTCACTACTTCTAGAACCCAGTTAAGCGCTAGGGTTTGAGGACCTATTAGTGATGTATAATTAAGTTTCATTCTTCTGCAGATTACGGCTCGCTCAACTTAAGTTGCTTTAGGCCTACATTTGTGGTATATATATATATATATCCTCTCTGAGGATAAAGGGTTAGAAAGGTAAAGGCCTTCCCTCTATTCCTCCAGGCAGTTCATTTATCTGACCATATACTAGAGCCACTTTTGATTCTGCAATATATATATATCCAAATGAAAACGATGGATGGTTAGTAACTTGATCTTTAGTTTTAGTTTCTCTGAAAAGCAAAAAGACTGGTGCACACACATGGTTTAAAAGATGTAAAGCTATTACCTTAGCTCTCGTTTGGTTCATCGAATAAACCTCGGAAATGGAATGGTTATTCTTTCATTTGGTAAGGACTTTCTCCATGGGAATAACTATTTCCTTATGAAGACGATTAAACAACATTTTTTCAAAAAAAAAAAAAAATCAATTCTTCAAAAATGGTCTTCCAACCTTCAATTTATTTTTATTAAAAAAAACCAAAAAAAACAAAAACAAAAATGGTGAGTTGCAGTGGGTGGCCGACCAGCCACTGCAATTCAAAGGTTTCTTCTTATTCTTCTTCTTCTTTTTGTAATTTTGGTTCAAATATTCCAATTAGAACCTATTACCTCTTACCAAACTAAAGAATATGAATAAGTACTATTTCATTTCACTCTCTTCTATTCCCAATAATAACTATATATTCATTTTCCTATATAGAATACCTATTCCGCAAGCCGAACGAAGCCTTACTTTCAATGGCCTTAATTTACTTAACTTTTTAATTTTTGTCAGATGAAAAAATATCTTCCATCTTATGCGTGCTTTGATAGATAGTCACCATAAAAATATCTCCCATATATATATAATGTGTCACACACAAGGTGGAAACCATCCACTGCTCATATGCACCACCATTCCCACTTTAAATAGCAAGGACATGATGAAGATTAATGGTGTTCTTTCCCTTCTAAATGTTAGGGATAAAATCACTTTAACCCCCCAAGAACGACAAAAACGAAGCACGCATAATAACAAGATTAAGCAATCATAGAGTTGTAGTTGATTTCACTATTTGGAGAACATTACAAGAGGATTACAGAACAAGAGCATTGACTAAACTGTTCAACCTCTAAAAACTCTATAAAAAACTTCATTATTCTTTATGATGTTTTTTCTCAATATTTGGCTTTCAGAAAAACATAATTACGAAGTCCAAGAAAGAGATTTTAAATAGGTAGTAACATAAATTGTAGGTTTTAAGTACGTCCAGACATTAACCTAGCAGCCAGGGACGGAACCAGAAGTTCAATTTTAAGGGGGCCAAATTGTATATATATATATATATAAAATTTTTCCAACAAATTTAAAATTTAAAATTCTTTTAATAAAAAAACAATTAGGTGGGTAATCATGGTGGTCTCACCGTTCCCCCCCATTGTTCCCCAAGCAGCCCGTTCGGACACACCTAGGGTTTGTGAACTCGTTGTCCCACCCGTCTGGACATATGAATGCACTGTCTGGAGATAACTAAAAATTGATACTCTCAATGGCTCCTGTCCAGATGCCATTAAGGCCCATCTGGACATGCTCAATATCTGAAGCTTCTCGGTCGCTCCGGTCCGAACGCTATAACAGCCCGTCCGAACACACGCATATACACTAGAGTCTAGATTCTACCCGTTCTAACACTTAACATATTAAATGGCATGAAAACAGTGAAAAGGTTGAAGGGATCGATAAGATGGAAGAAACCTAACAAATTAAAAAGAAAAGTATTCTTTCAGTTAAAGTATATTTTACAAACTTCTCCGAAAGATAATATAAAAAGAATTAACGATCACTTAGAAAGATCCGCATCATACATAAGGTATTAAACTTAAGATATTTCTTATATGAAATTATTAAGGGTGTAAACCCGGTTCTGGTTAGCGATTATTGGCTAAAACTGCTAACCCGAACCAAGGTAGCCGATTGGTCAATTTTAAAAACTGGAACAAGTAACCGGCTACCGGTTACCCAGTTATGTAATAACTGCCGGTTACCGATTGGTAGCTGGTTATCTGGACCGGTAATTGGGTCTTTAAAAATTTGAATATTTTAGGCTTATTTTGAGTATTAAGCATACTTTTTTTGGCTTAAATTAACTCTTTTTGGCCTTTTTTAAAAAAACAATTAGAACTTTTTTGGTCTAATAAGCTAGGCTTTATTGTGGTTGTTCCAAAAAAAAAAAAAACCTAAAATAAACCATGTCGTTTTACATTTTCTTTTATATATATATATACCCGGTTATTGGTTATAACCGAGTGTGTACTGCATTACTCAAATAAAGTAAATTATGTCCCATTAACGAGCTTATCCAAAACGGGTCAATATATAATTATGGGTGTTGACCCAGCGTGATGCACGCCAGGGTGATTTGATATTTTAAAATAATAAAATATAATATTTTATTATTATAATTATTAAAAAAAAAAAAAAAGCCTAGCGTGCATGAACAGTCATGTACACCGGCGTTGTTAGTATCATGGCCCAATAATTATATATAAGTCGATTTGAGCCATTTGGTTGGGTTCACCCAATCAAAGTAGAACATTGTATATATTCATTTTCAAAATGGGCCGCTGAGTAGATTGGTGGAGGAGTTATATTCTGATAACTAAAAGATAATAATTACTTTGTATGCAATGAAAAAGAAAATGGCTCATAATTAGTGCAGGGGAGAATTATCGCCCGTATCACGAATTAAGATTATTTTCAGTTCATTTGAATTGGAGAATATTCCGTAAGTAATATTATCTCAAATATTCCGTAAGTAATATTTTAGGAGTATTTTGTATCACACAAAATTTTGAACCGTACCCTACATTGAAATCATAATTCAGGTTTAATTATTAAATAATTGAATATTAACAATGAAATGCTGAATTATCAAGTTGAATCATAATTACTTGTTAGTTGGTTGTGGCCACAGCGTCTCCCAATATTAATAGTGCATGCCGCAATTGTGACACCCCACCGCACCCGTGCTTTGTTAGTGTTAGTGCGCAACTACTCCGATCCATACAAATGCGATGAAAATCTCCCGTATATTTATTGCCACCCATTCTTTCATCGGCAACAAACACATCTTCTAGCAGAAAAGGCAGCTGGTATGTTATATTTAACCCTAGTTTTTTCACTGATAATCAAGTGTGTTTTTTTTTTTTTTTTTTTTTTTTTTTTTGGGTATCCGGGAGATTCACACTTATTAAATTCCCGCCGGGATACCATGCAAAACACTCTCTCCATACAAGTTTGATAAAGCTCAGGCTTTTGATTCGTATCTGGCATGACTCTAATGAGTTGCTTGCGCTTAAAAGACACCAAAACCTAGTAACTTACCACTCAAGTCAACACCACGGGTTTTTTGTTTTTGTTTTTGTTTTTTATTTTTTGTTTTTTGTGTGTACAAGCATTCCAGCGATTCGAACAGCTGGAACAAATTATGCAGAAAAACAGAAGAAAACTAATTAAAAGACAATTTACATGATCTGCTTCTTACTTGTCATCAGGGCTTGGTAGACATGAAGAAGAGCGTACTTGTTGTGTTTGTTGCGTTCATGTTGGTGGAATTAGCAACTGCGCAAGCCACGTGGGATTCAGGTGCAGCTGATAACTTGTGGATTGAAGTGCATGGGGTGAAGGGCAAGCGTCATCTCCTAAATGAAGCGACGTCGTCGCTCGATGGTAGTAGTACTAGTGGTGATACAAAAGATGAAACAGCAGCGCCAGCGGAAACAAAAGAAGAGAATCCGATTCCGAGGTTTGCGAGCCGCCAAATAAACGCACACCATTATTACCCTGATCTGGACCACAAACCCTTCCCGCGGAACAATAACTAAATAAGCTTAGCTTGTAATAAAGTGGAACCAGCGTCGTCAACATGCGTTAGTAAATTATGCCCGTTCTGAAGTAAAAGGATCATGCATGCATGCATGGCTAGCATGGTTCCGTGTTTGCTTATATATATATATGAGAGTTTTACATATCTAGTGTTTTCTTATCTATTTTAATTATATTGTACTTGATGTTTTTAGATGATCTATCAGCCTCATATCTTTTACAGGTATTCCCTATATATATATATATATATATATATGTGTGTGGTGCCTCATATATTACATAGCAAACTCTTTAGAATATTTCGGCCTAAGATTTGCTACATGAAGAAAAATACAGAGAGGTACTTTCCACTACTGTTTTTTTTTTTTCCTGCTTTTAAATCTTTTGTGCTCCCATCCCTACAAGATGATCAATATATATTTCCATTACTTCAGAGGCATGCAGCTCCTTTGCTCATTTTGTGGAACAACTTTTCCTTCACACTCACTAGTACTTTTCATGATTAATTAATTAGAATCTCAATCTTTGTGCCAAATTCATCAAAATTCAAGCATCGATAGCTTGAGTTATTTGCTTGTTAGGACATTTAGAGCCTATTTGGAATTGTGTTTGAAAAATATAGTTTTTAAGTCAAAAATAGCTTTTGAAAAAAGCTTCATTTTTAAGCTTTTACCAAAAGTGTTTTTTAGCAATTTTTAGCATTTTTGAACCTTTAAAAGCGCTTTTAATTTGTTTACCAAACAAATATTTTTTTCTTCAAACGGACTTTTTTAATGTTAAAAACACTTTTAGACCCCTCAAACGCAATCTCAAACAGGCTCTTATATTGATGTTAGTTAAAAATAGGAAGTTAGTTTACAAGCTTAAATTTGTACTTTAAACTAAGTAGACCAGCTATTTGAAACACTTGATGAATTGATTTCTACGTCGAGGAAGAGATTTGAGAACATTTAATTGGCATCGTCATTCTCCATTTCATGTTTTAATCTCCTTTAAAAGCCAGATTTTCATGTCTCAGTTCAATCTTATTTATATCATTTCATTTTTAGAGAAGCTAATAAAATGCGCATTCAATGAGAGATGTATTGGTGTAATTAGGGCAAACGTTTAACAGCTTTATGTTTTGACAAAAATGATATTTCTAATTAATTACTACTTCCCAACCCCAAAAAGATAAGTTATCTTCCTGTCCACGTAACAGATCTTGATACTTCGAGGAAATAGAAAATAATGATGGTGTATTTGGCTGCTTTATGTTATAATTAATAGTTTGAGGAACCTTAGACCTATTTGCAAGCATTAAAGCATTGTTTATGTTATCAGTGGCGACAATAATGTTATCAGTGATTACTGTATTTGTCGTCATTGATAACCTTTCTCGATAGGATAAAGGTTACACGACTACCTATGAGGATAAGAAGAGTTATGAACGCGAGCTAAGAGTATCTCTAACAAGTGTTTTCATTTTAACTATTCAAAATACAACTTTTTTTATTTGAACTACTTGTTTTTTATTGCACACTCCAGCGGAATATCTATTTTAACTATCTACTCTAATTAAATATTATTTTTTAGTGTTATTTTATTATTTTTTATCATTTCATTTTCTTCCCTCGTAAAGAGAGAGAGAGAGAGAGAGAAGGAGAGAGAAAAGATTAAAAAAAATAGGAAGAAAGAAAAAATATAATAAAATATCACTTTAAAATTGCTACAGTCAACTTTTATATTACAAGGATTGATGGAGTAAGAAAATAAGGCATAGTAGCTAAGTTTACTGTAGCAATTGTTAAAAAAATTCTATTTTACAAGGACTGATGGAACAAGAAAATAAGACATAGTAGCTAAATTTAGCTAAAAAACTAATTTACAAGGATAGCTAAAGATGCTCTTAAAAGTGAAGCTACCTAGTTAGAATCAATAATTATTTTGTCTCATCCAATAAATCTTTGGATGATCTTGTGTTTCAGAAGGCAATGCTCTGCCCACTACGTGAAGGTACCAATGAAAGTTGTAATCAAGCAAGACCATGTCAACATGGGTAGAACTAGAGGAATTAGGATCCTCTCCAGTTCATTTGAACTGGAGAGTATCCAGTTACTTATAGTGGAAAGTATTTTTGTCCCTTCAAAAAGTAAAAAGACAAAAATACTCTTAAAGTATAATTAACTGGATACTCTCCAGTTCATTTGAAATGGAAAGAATCATGTTCCGAACTAGAGGGGGCCATGATCCCCCTCCCCCGGTTTTGAGTGTGTGCATATACATGTTTCTCAACCTAAAAATTAAGTTTTTCGCTATTAAAATTAAATTTGACCCATCATTCATGCTTTGGCCCTTTCGATAAAAGAATCTTAGGTTCGTATCCTTATAAAAAAATATTGGTTCCATCATGATTAGTGATATTTTTATTAGTATGTTTTAATGGTGTTTTTTTGTTTGAAAAAGTGTTTTGATTTGATATAAATGTGAAAATTATTATTTTTTGTTCTGAATAATGTTTTATATTTTGAATTATTTGTTAATGTATTTGTCTTAAAAACAAAAACAGAAAGACAGAAAAGAAAAGAAAAGAAAAAAATCTCCAACAATCGATGCTCAAAATCCTCGTGACAGTGGGCGTTTAGGAGGTATTTATGCTTACAATCAGAGTAAAGTATCAACAATTTGAACTACAATGTAGCAGACATCTTGCTCTAAATTCTTGGCTTAACAGTGACGGTGAAAGAAAGAAATCCATCCGATGTAAAATGTTAAAACCAACTGCTCCGACTATGTGACATAGGCTATAGCCATTAACATGCTTCTGCTTAAGGAACTTAAGATTGAAGTTCATAAAATTTAGTTTGAGATTCTTAATGTTTGTCAACAAGATCGATCTCTCACAATGCAAGAGGTAAAGCAAGATTTGACATCCGTTAATACGGATTTGAATCCTTAACAGATAAAAGAGAGTTCATATAAAACCCAACTGTCTTGGTAAGTGGCTGGACAGTTCAAAATTTCTTTGAATAGTTGGGTTCCAAATGGGCTCTCTCACAATAATTGCAACTAGCAATTTGAACTAATTACTGTAGATCCCCATCCCAGTTAATACAGCTCCAAATCCTACTAAGATTACTAAGAAATCATATGGCATGTTTGGTTAAATAGCCTTTAAAAAGCAGCAACGGAGGATGTCACTCAGAATTGCGCACACGAAAAACAAAGTTAAAACACAATCTTTTTTAGGGATAAATATCATAATAGCAGCTTCTAACGAATATCTTAACTCCAGGAAGCATATCAGAAATATGCTACCACTTAAATTCCTTCTCATTTATACATAAATAAATATGTAAGATTTGGCTGAGGAGAAAAGGAGAGATAATGAGAGACCCACTGCTAAAGCACTGTTTCTTCTACAAAGGCCTACTTACATGTATAATAAGCGAATTTATAAAAGATTTACAGTCTACAAAATGATCACATTGACAAGATCAATTACCAACGGTCATGATGCATGTGCGTGCTTTCACAATGCTGATCTATTTGTAGATAATCTCACATATGTACATTAAACTCATAAGCAGGTTGGCCGGAAATTATAATTTACAGGCCATTTTAATCGGCCTCGCCTCGGCCTTTATGATCTTCTTACTCTCCTATGAAGATGGTCATTGACACTTCCATGCGAGAAGAGATGTAAAAGCAAAAACACGGATTAACATATCTGACGACAGATTTCTCCACTTAACATACAATCGCATAGTTGGTATGGCACAGGGTCAATCAACTCAAATCAAAACCTGCATCTGCATTTATAGCATAAAGCAACTTCATTTCCAGTTGCTCTTTGCTGTAAAAGAAACATCATAAGCAAATGAATAATGTTCAGCAAGATATAATTAACAGTTAACAAAAGCAAAAACTGAAACAAAGTTTACAGTTCAAAAAAAAAAAAAAAAAACTATTCTCCGTCTGATCGTGGTTTAAGCTAATAATATAAGAACCAAACCAACAAACTCGGGCGACACATAGGGCCTTCATTCAATAAGAGAGCAAGTGCCTAATCGACGCACACAGTTCATTAAATGAGAGAAAATAAAATAGAAGTTATCATTTTTTTGGCAAATTATAACATGCAGGATTTTGCAAGCTCAGGTATCAATCCACAACAGAGAGAAAATTTTTAAAAAATGAGACACTTCGTTTGCCTAAATTTCTAGCAAAATTATGTATGCTTCAGAAAAAAACGGAGGATTTGTTCAATGCTCCATGGTCCCATGGGATATGCTTCCATCATTATTCATTCACATGACAAATCGATAATAAAAACCAACAGAATCAATTTGTTAAATTGATGTACTGGCATGATTGCACTTATCAAGGAAGTCCAACTTGCAACCTAGAATTTTAGGGTGAGGTGTCAAATTGTGCCCCGGAGTACCATATTGATATAGTACAACGGTCTTTCCTTTTCATTTGTTCTATTTTGATGGTTATCTTCTGCAAACATGGCTGGATCTTTAGAATAAATCTCAACCTTTTTCTCCGAAAGGTAAATAGAACTACACATGCACCCTAGATTGAACCATGACCTTGCTCTCCACACCTTGTTTATGGGAGAGGAGATACATTTGCACAGAATCATCGCCAGAACATTATTTCAAGAAATAAAATTAGGACTGGGACCAACCTTCTATATGGCGGAAGCTTTAAAAGATTCATACAAGTAGCTGATGTCGGGAGCCGGTCAAGAGCCTCCTCAGAAGCATTACCAGCAGCCCTACAATAAGAGAGACCAACGAACTGTAAAACTAGAGAGAGAGAGAGAGAGAGAGAGAGAGAAGATATCGGGAAAAGATTTAGTACGCTCCTGGAGACATTTGGCTAAGATCAACCACAACAAATCCTCTTATCAAATTAAAATTGGTATAACTATACCTCTGTATGCAAAATAAAGGCTCAAGATATCTGAATCCAAGGAGGGGTCCTCGAGAGCACCCAGTCACAAACCTGGAAAAATTCACTCTTGTTATTATCCTTTCTGATCTCCATTTTGTTTAAAGCTGACTAAACACTAATAACTAAAGCAGCCTATATAAATAAACAGTAAAGATATGAGGATGGATGATATAACTCACTTCAAAAACTTCTTTTGGTTTTCCAATGAAAAACTTTTGAGAACTTCCCAGAACATCTCTATGACGTAATGCTCCTGTAGAGAAAATAACATAAATTAAGTACTTTAATGAAAGAAAAAGAGCAGAAAGCAGTATTTGTGTAGTGATCACTAAGTTCACCTCGGACAAGCTCCATTGGGAGAATACGTATAAGACATTTTCACTGAAAAGATACTTTATTGAATACAAAAAAATGTATTTGATGATCCCATACATTTACTGCACAGCCAGTTTATTAAATCAGGGGGAAAAAAACTTACTTTATGATAGCCACCTGCGTAATTGGTGTTCAATCGTATATCATCAACATCCAAGCTGTCAAGCGATCCTGATATCAGAAGCTGTAAAAAAATTGAAAAATAAAAGGAACAGATGCGTCAAAGAAGTGGGAAGGAAGCAAGGATCAATAACTATTGATTAGGTTTCCAAAAGAAAGAAGAAAAAAATTGTTATATTGCGAGTTGCAACATCATGCACTTGCACTCAAGTGAACAGTGCATTGTTATCATAGGTGATAAAGTTTTGAAATGCTTTTAAGTAGTTCAAACATGAACCACATTGCTGGATTGATGAAAACGAGTGGCAGGTAATCATGATTTATCATCTAAATAATGAGATGACAGAAACATTTCATAGAAAATAGATCAGTGTTGAATCATCAATAAGAATATTAATTAAGACATACAACGGCATGAGAACACATCATTTGAAATTCTGATACTACAACTATTTCCTATTAAGACTGGAACCACAGAATAGAAGGTAAAAGATTTAAACGAATCTCCATATGCTTGAACTATGATATGACGTAGAAGAATCTGGATAACTCAATTCCAGGCACAATCATCATAGATTCTTAATTTGACTGTATACACTACTTATGAGCAGGACACATTTCTCCATGGGTGCTCCCGTACAATGGGAAAGGAAGCATTGTCTAGCAAAGGAGGAAAAACAAAAGAATCTAAGCATGTTAATGGTCCAGAGGAAACATTGTACCAGAGGCATCATGCATTAGAGAGTAACTAGGCAAAATACTTTTGAGTCCACAGATCAACCATTGATGCATAGCTTCACATTTAGGCCCCATTTGGTTTACGGAATAAACCCTTGGATTGGACTAGCTAACACTACGTATAGCTAATCCTTTGTTTGGCAACACTCTATTCCTGGGAATAGTTTATTCCCATGGACTACTAATCCCACACACAGGGTTAGCTAAGCCACTAAAAAATGAGTGACTTAGCTAATCATTTCCTGTGAGATTAAATTAATTATATAAATTGCCACAAAAAACCCCACTAGTATGACTAAATTTCGTTCTCTCTCTGTTTCTCTTTTCTGTCTCTATATTTCGTTCTCTCTTTCTCTTATCTCTCTTTCTCTTTTCTCTTTGATTCTTCTAGTATAGTTTTTCTGCAAGTGCAAATGATTTTTTTTTTCTCTGTACCGTTTCTCAGTTTTTTTTTTTTTTTTGATTTCTTTTGATTCTCTGTACATTCTCGCTATATTCTGTTGATTTTTTTTTTATTTCTTTTGATTTTTAGTGATTTCTTTTGATTTTTTTTTTTTAATTCTGTTTTTTTATTTCAGTATTTTTTTTTTATTCTATTTCTCCGTCTTTCTTCTCTATACCGTTTCTCAATTTTATTTTATTTTTTTCTTTTAATTTCTTTGATGGAGAAATAGAATCTGCAAGGTTTTTATAAAATACAAATATATAATCTGTTTTTTTTTTTTTTTCTTTTGATTCTCTATACATTCACACTATATTTTTTTGATTTCAAGATTGAGTTTGATTCTGATTTCTCCAACTATATTTTTTTTTTTTATATATAAATAATTTTGTAGCATAATTGCCAAAAAAAAAAAAAAACACAAAGGCCACATACCTAGCATAATTAAAAAAAAAAAAAAAAAAAAAAAAATTCCTTAATAGTATAAATTGTATTTGTATTATAAGGGTATTTTAGAAAATTTGATCACAATATGATTCTATTCACCAACATATTGCATTGTACCAAACAAAGGATTAGTTAGTCTATTCCAGCGTTACAACCAAACAAAGGAATATAAATAGCTAATCTATTCCACACTCTTCTATTCCCAGCAAGAGCTAATCTTTTTCTAATGGACTAGACATTCCGCGAACCAAACGAAGCCTTATTATCTACCATTTTCTCAGATTGTAATGCATTAACCAAGAATGTTTTGATCTATAGATCCCCTCAAAGGCACTGCCAAGCAAGAAGTGAACAATATGATGACAGTTTAATGCAACAAAGCATAACTTACGAAGCCTAGAAGTGGACAATAGTACCTGAAGTTCATGCTCATTAAACATATCAATCCAATCTTTCTGAATAAGAAGCTGAAACCCCCTCAAGAAATGAGAACTTTGTTGACGTATCTGAAAGCAATATTATTAATCATGTCATAACAATATGAAAGAAGATATACTCCTGGATAAAACTTGAAGGAACTAAAGATAGTACATTAAAAGTACCTGAAAATTCAAACGGTGATTGGCTACAAGATGAATAAATGTAATAACGTTCTCATTGGTAACACGCAAGTTTTTTCCTCCTGGAAGCAGCTCTTCTTCTGTTTGCTCTCCATATTCATTATTGACAATAACAAAGTACAGTTCTAACTCTCCAAGGTCACCTTCATAATGCTGTAGGTCACAGTAAATGGACCAAGAAAAAAAATGAGAGCAGGTTAGAATAACCACCTAGGGTGTGAAAGGACACCCTATGGCAATATAAACACCCCTTCAATTTTCCCTATGAACGAAAGATGGGCCTGCTCCCCCTAAATGAAAGAAAAGGAAATGAATAGGAGAGAGAGGGGAGAGGGAGAGCAAAAGAAAAGAAAATGAAGCTGCATGCATTACTGGTAGGTTCATCTCAAATTGCTATTAGACACAAGATGGACTTTATCCCAATTCTTTTCTAAAGAGAGCCCCAAAAAATTAAAAAACAACATTTCGTTGCAAATGAAAACCTATATGCCCTTGAAAGCAGAGATTGTCAAGAACAAAGTGGGTATCATACGAGTGACAACAAAGGGAGAAAATAATTGATATCAGGCATTTGGTGCAAAAACAAAAGCAAAACCTAAGAATTTATAACATCAACAATATCATAAAAAGGTCCCAACTAACACTGTAAAGAATGCCATTGAATTCCTCGTGGAAAAAATCCACGTATGGAAATAGCATGACCCACTACAAGGGCCTCATCAATTTTCAAGACCAAAGATCACTAGTTCTTAAGCTGGACGCAGACCATAAACTAAAAAAAGCACATGCTATCCATGAACATAAAGATATGGAGTGAAGATGAAGAAACGTTACCTTTAAGAAAATAAGGTGGCGATACAATTCTGGGTCCAGTGAAGGCAAGTCATTCAAATAATTGTGCCTGATCAATAAACAAATTGTATACGTCAGATATGATACTGCAGTGAAAAACATTAGAGATTCCCTATATGTATCATATGTCAGATATGATACTGCAGTCAAACATTGCCGGTCCTACTAAATTATTCACTACAACTATCAAGGTAATCATAACTCTTAACTCAATGAAAGACTCATGATTAGTGTCCCAAAACATACCAGATTTAAGGTGGGAGATGGTTCCAAGGTAAGATTCTAACATGATTTAAGGTGAGGATACGACCCTTAAGAAGCCTTTCCAGTTTTATTTGATATTACTTGCTTATAAGATGCTTCTGTTGCAACTCTCATGAAAATTTTTTGGAAGTTCCATTTAGTGGAATATGAGCTTTATTAGAGCGGCTCATAATTGGGAGGTAGAAACATTTGCCTTGTTCTTCAAGGTGTTGTATTTAGCTAGAATGAGACGGGAAGGGGAGGACAAGCCGTAGTGGGTCCCCTCCAAAAGGGGTTATTTGATGTTAAATCCTTCTACAATGCCATAGGTTGTCATGATGGTTTCCATTTCCCTTAGAAAAGTGTTTGGCGCACTAAGATTCCAATGAGGGTGGCCTTTTTTGGTTGGTTGGTCAGTGGCCATAAAAAAGATCCTTACCACGGAGAATATTCGAAAGCGGCACGTCATCGTGGTTGATTGGTGTTGTTTGTGTAAAAGGAAATAGGGAGTCCGTAGACCATCTTCTATTTCATTGTGAAGTTGCTTGTGCCATTTGGAATTTTTTTTTTCAATCGATTTGGGTTATCTTGGGACATGCCTAGATGAGTAGCTGATTTGTATGATTGCTGGTGGACTATTAGCAACACTCGAAATGCTGCTGTGTGGAAGACGGTGCCTTTGTGTCTTTTGTGGTGTCTATGAAGGGCAATGAATGATAGAAGTTTTAAGGATCATGAGAGGACTTTAGAAAAGATTATGCCTTTATTTTTTAACACTTAGTATCTTTGTACAGATGCTTTTGTTTCTCATTTGGTAATTAGATATAATGATTTTCTACTTATCAAAAAAAAAAAAGATATAATGATTTTCTTTTTTTTTTTAGCCCCTACTAGCTAGATGGCTCCATTTATCACTTCATGTGTACTTGGGGGCGCCCTACGCTTTTAATGATACTTAGATTACTTATAAAAATAAAAAAATGAAAAATTGAAAGATAAATGAAAAATATTTTACTCAGTCAAATTCCATGGATGTCAAACGATTGGAAATACCGGTCAAGTATATAATAATCTCACAAGTGATGTATGAACATGTGCCACAATAGCATTGACAAAATGAGCAGGAGCATAGATGCACTAATGGGAATGGGGAACAGGTAGACCCAAATCGGATTAACCAAAATCTTGTGTCTTTTGGTTTGGAGTGAGTTATGCCCCAAAGGGTGATGGAGTTGTTAGCTTGCTAGATAGGTTAGTTGGGAAGCCGTTGTAGATTAGAAGCCTAGAGGTTGGCTCTTTTGTGCTTAATGTGGTACACTTGGAGAGGGTAAAATGCTCGGAACTTCAAAGATTGTTAGAGAATGTGTTAAGAGTTAAAAGCTTTTATGTTCAAATCTCTCTATGTGTGGACAGCGTCTTACAACATTTCTCGCTTTTTTAATTTTTCAGAATTTTTGAATTTGTGTTCTTCCTAGTCTCCCTAATTAGGGGTGTCTCGTGTACTTCTTAGGTACTTGAGTTGCGCCCTTTTGCACCTTCTAATGAGACTAATTTACTTATCAAAAAAATATGCTTCCATACAAACTTAGGTTAGGCGTAAGTAATATCGATTTGCACAGATCAAGCGCAGATTATCAGAATGATTTCAGTTGCAGCCATAAACAATTTGAGGGGAAAAAAATTAAAAAGGCAAACAAACTACTGAAATGCATAGAGCAGGAAGTCTTTCTGAAACCTTACTTCTGCTTTAATTTGCTCAAGAAGAAAGTTGCAAATGGTATATCAACAAGAATCCCTTCAAACATAGCCTACAAGAAGAAGAGTAACATCATGTCACATCAGGAAGAGCAGAACAAAATTAGCACAAAGCCACATATTAGAATCATCCCAAACTTAAATGACTTTATATCAGAAGGATGAAAGCAAACTCATTTAGCAGCCCGTTATGTGAGACATAAATGCTAATCCTAATACATTTTACTCCTGCTCTGGAGATGCAAGGATATAGTAGCCTTAACTGCTAATAAAAGAACTCAATTTATGTTATTCATGTCATTTGCTTGCTTCATTTCATATAGGATGTGGCACATGGGTATAGACACCAATAGTATTGCATGCTCTTCGAGCTTCAACAAATAAAATGCAGGGCCACACTATACAACAGGAAGAAGCTGACTAGTAATAAAACACACATCTCACCTTCGCAAGAAGAGTTCCAAGAAAATGGAAAAATTGGAGATGCTGTTCATGTATCATTCCAGACCCAGGATTAGGGTAGAGCAGGTGATCAGCTGTTTCCTGGATATTCCAAGCCAACAGAGAATCAGTGGAACACAACGCACATATTTACAACCATGAAAAATGAGTAGACACCAATAAGTATCTAGCATACAAATTCTTAAAGTTGGCCATGAGATAATTCAATAGTTATGACCAATGAACAACAGCATCAGACCAGCCGGGTTGGCTTTAAATGAATGTCTCCCCGTATGGTGTTGTGGGACTAGATAAAAATTTGAAATGTTCAATAAGGTTTTGGCACGAATTGGGGTGTTCGGTACTTCAGGCATATTCTCCTCTTTTTTTAATTCCCAGCAACAAACAATGCTTCTTTTATGCTCCATTTGGTTGTCTAGCAGGAAAGCAATTACTAGGCAAACTGGAGTAGAAAGAAAATAAAAGCTTGATATTCCATAACCAGTTGGCATACAAGAATTTGAGGGAATATGATCTTAATTTTCCCATGACACATGATGAGATTTGAGGAAAAATGTTTTGCTGCAAGAAAACTGTTACTGGTGGATTCTACATCTTTTCCTAACCACCAAAAACACCAGAAAAGTGAGCAAAAACAAGTAAATTTGCTTTTCCTTTCCTACCAATCAAAACAAGCATTAATGTTGGAACTATTGCCTCATATTGGGCACTCAAATATGACCTTAAACAAACCATACTGGACATCAAAAGCTGCTCGTGTAATGTTCTCCATGAAATCCTTGAAAATTCCACCACCATCGATGCCAGCCTCCTCAACTCCAAATTCATTGACGAACGTGACACGAATCTGCAAGTAAACAGCCAACATCAATTATTCAGTTATTAAAATAAAAATAAACTTATTGTCATCTTCGGGTGACAACAACAAAGGTGCAGAGAATAATTTTCAGAACTACAAATAGGAAGCGTGAATACAAACACACAAAGGGGCATACCACTCCTCGAAGATCATCTTCAGACAATGCACTCATCTGATTATAGGCATCTTCTAGAATATGATCCCTTCGTATTCTGAATCGGTTTCTAGTAAAAACAGAATGAGATCCATGTCTTTGCCGAACTGCCGTTAACTGTGACTGGTAAATGGATTGAGAGAAAACAGTTACAAACATGGAAGAATAATTGCTATCTTATCTCTTTCGATGGAGTCCAGGTCTCCCTTCTTATATTTCTACCATTCACTAGCCTCAAAAGCGAATAATTTATTTATGCAAAAAAAAAAAAAAAAAAAAAAAGGAACTTCAAAAAATGGCTGTTGACAACATTTGCAGTCAATTTTATTACTCACAGTTAATACATTTTAGCTTAAAACTGAGCGTAAAGAGTTAAACCACTTACTGTGAATATTTTAACCCTGCTTGTGAATGGTACCAAGAAAGGAGCTTGCTTCAGTATGTCATTTGCTCGGGAGTTTTCTATTCCAGCCTGCGAAAAAACAAAAACAAAAACAAAACAAGATGTTTGAATGAGCAAAACCAGAGACTTTTGGTCCTACGAGCCTGAAGATACAACAGAGAAGCTATTACCTGAGAAATAAAAAACTCATTAACACCATCAGCATGAAAATCACTGGGGGATGTAAACTGTCGTCTATTGTTCCAATCTTGCAACTACGGGAATAGTTTATACAAGAAGTTAGTTAGAGGTACAAAACAGAGCATAACACTATATCATTGTTTTGGTCAAATGAATCTTAACTATTAGGGAAAACCTTTTTTTTTATAAGTATTAAGAAAAACTTCACAAAACCTTTAGGAACTTCCACTCGTTTTAACACTACCTCTCAAAGTTTAAAAACTTTCAAATAAGGGTATCGAACTTTCACTTTTTTTTAATTACCCCCTTCGGTTAGGATTTTCCGTTAAATCTTGTCAAAATTCCCAAAATACCCCTATTTTTTATTCATAAAAAAATAAAAAATATTACCAAGATGTTGCAAAAATTTTGCAAATTTTTTTTTTTTTTTAATATTAAAAAAGTAAACATCTAAATCTTTACAATTTTTTATTTTATTTTTTATAATAAAAAAAAATTGGTATTTTGAGAATTTTGACAAGATTTAACAGAAAATCCTAACGGAATGGGGTAATTAAAAATTCGATACCCTTAATTGATAATTTTTTAACTTTATCAGGGGAGGGATAATTTCAAAACGGGTGAAAGCTAAGGGGTATTTTCTGAAGTTTCCCCTAACTATTATTTTCCATTAATGAAGACTGACAAAGCTCTGATTACCCACATACCAGAATAGTATGGAAAGCCACAAAACGTCATATGAAGACTTCCAAATAGCAAAAAGGATTTACCAACCAAGAAAATAGAAATCCAACAACTCATGCCTAAGTGTACCTGTGAGAGGAGCTCAGAGGCTACAATGCTAACCCTTTCTTGAATGAATTCCTCAGGATGTTTCTTATTAGAAGAGCCACTGGTGGCAGATTTCAGGGAATTAGCTGGTGTTGTAGGATTGATCCATAGAAGCTGCCACAGGGCCTGCAAAAAACAGCACAGCGCATATTACAACAATGCCTTTTTGAAATGATCAAATATCTAATACTACAATTTATCACTGTGAAACAAATAGGTGTCGACTAATGATCTGATCATGGTTACCATATCTATAAAAGACAACCAATTCTAGATCTATAACCTACTGCTACATACAAAAATGCCACCATCTGGCCAACGGATATATAGATTTGAAAAATATCCAGATCCAGAAGTTTCTTTCGGGAACAAGTTTAAAAAGTACTTTTGACATTTTCCAACAAGTTACCTGTCTTAGAATAATGATAAGGCATCTAATGTCCTTCAATGATAGTGGCTTCTCATGCTCATAGAACTCCTCATTATCAACTATCGTAAGCATGTGCCTGGTTAACCACAAGGCAGGTAGACTGGTTAGTTCAACTTGTATCAACCTCAAAAACAGCTATATTCAATTTAACATCAAATAAAATACAATAAATAAATAAAAGAGTGAAGAACGGATAGATAACCACTGTATTGCATGAAACTACCAAAATTAAACAGGGGGTCTTACTTGTAAACAGGACAGAAAACAGAGAGGGGTAATAGCCAACCAGGAGCGTCTCCGGGCAGATACGCTAACTGCTGTGACAAGGATGACCATTTCTGATTCTCATGGCACCGCTTCATAAAATTCCAAAGCACAGGAACAAGTTCAGTTCTGTAAGCTAGAACTGTCATGATCCGCTCAAGAGGCAAAGTGTTGAAGGTAACATGCAGAAAAGCACAAGCTGCACCAACAGCTGCCACCTCTTTATCATCCGGTCCATCATCTGAACTACTGGCGAATGGAATTCCTCCAAATAACAAATTGGTCTGCAACAAAAGCACAAAATTCCAAGTTGTTTTACATAAAAGAAGTAAAAACTGTTTTGATTAATTTAAAAACTTCACTTTGGAGATAAATATGAAGTGTTAAGACCACATACCAATTGCAGAAGAAAGCGGGGTTCTATAGCATTGCATATCTGTTGTTCCAAATCCCTATTCAAGGTAATTTCTGTTACTTCATCACCTGCAGTTGTATCATCCTCAACCAGCATGGAACCTGAAGTGAACATGTATATTTCAAATCAAGCATTTCCAAAGAAATTATTAAAGGTAATACAATTTTTTTTTATAAGTAATCGAAATACATTAAAAGCGAAAAGCGCAACCCGGGTACACAATAAGTATACAAGAGAAACACCTAGTTAGAAGGAGAAAAAAGAACAAGAAATTCATGAAAGCTAAGCACAAAGGGAGTTAAAAACACAATTGTCCAAATATAAAGATTATTAAAAAAATAAGGACATAAGCTCCGCCAACGTCCTCTCGCTCAAAACTGCTATCATTGGGTTCCCTCCAAACACACCACAAGAGACAAGAAGGCACCATCTTCCATATAGTAGCATTCGAGAGCTACCACCAGTCTACTAACAGGCATACAAATTAGATAATCTTCTAAGTATAACTCAAGAAAGCCCAAAATGACTGAAAAACGCACTTTATAATGCACAAGCTACCTCACAACGGAAAAGAAGATGGTCCACGGACTCCACATCCTTCTTGCAAATACAACACCTATCAACCACAACGACATCCTCTTTCTAAGATTGTCCATGGTAAGGATCTTTTCTAGGGCCACCAACCAAGCAAAACAAGCTTCTCTCAAAGGAACCTTGATCCGCCAAATACTCTTCCAAGGAAAAGGAATGCCACCATTACAAACAAGGACATTGTAGAAGGAGCTAACAACGAACAACCTTTTTTAGAGATGGTCCACCATATATCATCTTCACCTTCCTGTCTTCACTCTAACTAAGTACAACAGATTGACAAATGAGGCAAAGACATCCACCCGCCCCAATCATGAGCTGCTCGAACAAAACTTACGTTCCATTGACTGGAACCACTAGAAAGCTTCAAGTGAGCCACTACGTAAGCATTCTCAAGCAATACCAAATAAATCTGGAAAAGCTTACGTACTGGCCCCGTCCCCACACCGCAAACTACGCCAAAAACTAACCTTGGCGTCAACTCGCACCTCAATATCACTCGCACAAGTTTTATAATTATATAGTAATTTGCGAATGAAACAAAGAAACTTTGATAAAAAATAAAAATAAATAAATAAATGATTTTAAAAAATAAAATAAAAAAATCCTATGCAAAAGACGTAACAATGAGAAAAAAGGGAAAAATGAAAGGATATGAAATTAGGAAGAAAAAAAATACATCTCTTTATAGCTTTCTGACTTGAATACTTGTGGCAAGTATCAAGTCATAGGTTGTAAGGAGAGAAACTCAAGCGCATAATAAGGAAGAGCCATACTTTCTTTACTTTCTCTACTAGATGATTTCAAAGAAGGAAGTGCCTCCAACAAAAACGTTGTAACAGCAGCAAGATCTACAGCCTGATTATGTTAAAAAGCAGAAATAAAATTAGCTTCAAAACCTAAAAGAATCGGTGCACAACTTGACAATGTCAAAGAACAGCCTGACTTAATTCAAAATCTAATAAAATTTGTGCACAGAATCCAATCTCTTGAAGCAAAACAAATATAACAACTTAGCAATGCTCACAAATTCTCCAGTTTCATTCTAAATAAAGTACCAAGGACACTGTTAGTAACAATTTGTAACATATTCATACCATTTCAAATGAGCAGTTAGGCTGAGATAAAGCAACTCCAGCAGTTTCTAAAATATTCCCAAGAAGGCAGGCATAACCAGGATATTCGGTGGATATATCATTAGGAAGTACGTTAGCACGATTTTGCACACAAAATGCCATCTGATGAATGTAATGTTGGCTTAGGCCCCTTCTTGCAAAAACCTAGATGGCAAAAGATCACTCGAGTTAGAATAGACAACAAGCCTTGACAATAATTAAACACACAAAAAAAATAATCATTAATAAAAATAAAAATAATTAATTAATTAAAAAAAAGAGGAAACAAGGAAAAGAAGAAGAGCAATCACGCAGCATAAATAAGAAATACACCGAGAAAATATATTTGTTACATTAAGCAGAAACAAGGGAGTTGACTTCATAAGAAATAACTCAGTGTCTCTTGAGCACTTTATGCCTCCACTAGGTACCAAATGAAGTTAAAAATAAAAACTACGGAGTCCTACTAAGGGGATGATTTAGAAAATTGCTACCTCTTTTAAATATGGGAAAAGCCGCCACAGGAAAGGAATTGTAAGAATCTGGGATGAGAAACTCCATCGTGGATCAATATTTGTACAAGTGCATGGCTTCTGACCAATGTGAGGAATTATAATGGCAAGAACACGCTCCAATGATGAAACTATCCCAGTTGAAGTACCAGCATTTGAACTTTCCTGCACCACACCAAGAAGGTAGTTTCACATATGTGGATGTGTTATCGAAGGACAAAAATAGTATGAAAGAACAATTTCTAGAAACACGTCACAATTGAACGTTTCCCTGGATCATTCAAACTCTAGGCATTTAAGGAAATAATCTTCAAATTCATAACAGTACTGAAGAAGTCCAATAACAGTCCTCCCTTCCCTTCTTCTCAAACCATCCCTCCTTGTATCATAATTGACGGGAGAGGTCAAATTTTTTACACACTGTAATTCCACTGGTGTTATTGCTCAGCACTCTAGGCTTGCCTTCAGATATTGCAAATTCCTTCTACTATCTATTGCGGGCTTGCAGAAAATAGCTTCATAGCTTGTTCCTGAAGAACTTCAATTCAAACACCCAGGAATTGATTAAAAAATTTCACCCATCTCATAACCCAAACCAATATCTCCTCCCCTCTGACTCCTCGCCACCTCCTGTACCACCTTCAAGTTGAATTTCTGTGTCAATCCTAATCAAAGGTTCACAACTGCTGGGGTTCAAGTTAGCAACTTCATCAAATACTCTTCTCAGCCAATTATCTACCACAAGTGCCTCAATAAAAGGTAAAAATATGTTGTCATCATTGTCCGCTAAAGTTGACTCATTACTGCCAGAACCAAAATGCTTCCCTTAGGCATAGGGCTATACAAAACCATCTTTCAATTTCTGGCATTAACATCCCTCATCCAAAAATAGGAAATAAAAGGCTATGATCTTGGGAGCATGTGCCAAAAAAAAAAAAAAAAAGGCAGCCTCCAATTTCAAAAGGCAAGAAACATTAGTGAAAATTGTTCAAATGACTTTCACCTCAGACTTCCATGCTCCCCTATGACTTAATTGTGCAGAAGCAAATATTTTCTCACTAACTAATCCGGATTCAAATTGTGAATAGACTTGGTTCAAATCTCCCAGCCTGAAACTAAATCCCCAAATGCAAAATTTGGTAAAATTGAAAACAGTCCCAATAAGTTATAGAATACCGAGTTCTCAAGTCCAAATGTACAAGAACATAACGGAACAACATATCCATTTCAGAGGGAAAAAAAAAAAAAAAAAAAGGCCAAAGAAGTAGCCCTTACAATACTCTTGGAGTGTCAGGTCAAATGCCCACTTAGCAAGGATGCCTTAAGCATTAAACTAGAATAAAATGAAAACTATAAAGATAAAAGTACTGATATAAGAACCATACCTTCCATGTAAGAGCAATCTCTCTAAACAGACTGAATGTGTTTCTTTGCAAAAGATAGCCAACAATGTTACAAACCCATGGAAGTTTCGGATCTATCAATATAACTACTGTTTCTAGCAAGAGAGTCGTTGATGTGCTAGATTCCTTGGATGTCATTAATATTTGCTCCTTCAATTGATTTCTGTCCAATAAAAAGCTCAATAAGCAACACTTGCTTTAATTAGCAACACAAACAAGGAAGACAAAAAAAAAAATTAAGTTCTAAGAATAACCCCAAAGGTTTTGTATTAAGTGCAACTAAATATAATGCAATTTATGTGTCTACAGAACTCCACAATACCCGCACACACGAAACCTGCTAGTTCGACAACTGATATACCGATGAAAGCTGGACTTTGCCAGTCATATACATACAATCAACTGTTGCATTCTAAGGATCTGCATCCTCAGCAAATTGTGATAATTTAAAAAATAATTTTTTATTACAAGAAAAATAAATAAATGCAACAAACCTATTCTGATGCACCGCCTGAATACAAGCATGTACTAGTTGCTTCACTCTGTAGTCCACCAAAGCATGGTTGGATGAATAATCCCTTCCTGCAAAGAGCCTCACGGTGTCCCCTGTTGCATGATCAGATGTTATTAATAATATGAATCAAGGTTCTGAGCACCAACGTGAAGCATACAGAAGCAGCAAAGATTCCAATCAGATACTCTTTTACCAAATCACATTCTCACATACAAGGAAGAGCAAAACCTGATGAACACATGCTTGAATATCATGATAAGTACTATATACAAAATGAAGAACTGCTGAAATTCAGTATACCATTGTCATTTTTTGGAAATATATATATATAGGTCGCACAGGATATGATTAAATAGAATGGAAGAGGAAATAAAAAGTAGAGTTTATTGCATAACAAAAACATTCAAACAACTTGTAAAAGACAACTCTTTGAGAAGGATGCTGATTAAAATTACCACCATCTTGAACAAATTGCAGAAGTGATCGGCATGTATCCACAAGGATTGCAAAATCACCAACATTTTGTGCATTGAAGAAAAAAAGTAAATGGCGCAGGAACTCTGAATCTGGGCCAAAACAATGCCTGAATGCACAGAGACAATTGAAAAAAACCAATTGATCAAGAGGAATAAAAAGATGATGCATGGTTCAAGGAATATCCATATCTATACTGCCATATAGATATTATGAGAAACTAAGAGTAAAGGGAAAATTAAACAGAGTTGAATTGTACATTGGCTACAATGTTAAACAGGATCCAACACTGCTACCTGTCGACATTTTGGCAGTACTTTCCATAGGTTCTATAGAACTCCTCTCGCACCTTAGAATGTTCAGCTTTAACTGCCTTTCTCCCTCTGACGCATTTCTGTAGCTAGTAATAAGTCAACACTATGCAAGGGATTGATAAACGCATATGAATTGGAAATATAGACATCACTTTCAGTAAGCAGAACAATAGCTGCAAGTATCTTAAACTACTAGCGATATTACCATACAAAAAGTAACCAAATATCAGTTCATGATGTAAACCAATATCTCATAAGAAGAAAGGCATAAGTCCAGATACAATAAGATATGTAAAACAAAATCTCATAAAACGATATGTAAAACAATATCTTAAATTGCACAAGCATTCAATAAGATTCATCGTACAGATACAACTAAATCACATAAGTCCAAGGCCCCAATCTAAAATCAATACCCAAATAAATGACGAGACAGGAATATTTGTATTTGGACATGATGTAAAACAATATCTCCACTTCAAATGCATCTAGAAGGTCCAATCTGATCTTCAGTGACAGGAATGTGAATGCTGTACTTTATTACACACTCTTTTAAAATAACTGACAGTTTCTTTTAAAAATAAAAAAGGTTCAGATAAGGGAATACACGCTTATTTGTCAATGTGGATGCTACCTTCTATGATAAATATATCAGGTTGTTGAGAATGGGTAATATCTCAAGTAGACCATACTATTGAATTATCACTGTTACTCATGATTATAAGCATGTATTATATCTATATCATACTTGGATAACTGTCATGACTAAACTGTCCCATTCTTTACCAAACAGATTTCATCACTAAAATGGCGTGGGTAATGCACAGGTCTACTTAGCATTATTGGACAGACCAAATAAGACTAGAAAAACTTTTCTATCTTTTTCCCTTTCTAAGATGACTGTGTGTCGGTGTGAGCAAGAGAGAGAAAGCTCCAATAATTAAGTATTGTACTTCATTTTTTTTTTTTTTAATAAGTAATAACCCGTCTTATTAAATATTGTACTTACTCTATACACTTATGCTGTTATGCATATATCAAGGGTGTTTACAATAGATGAAAGACACCAATTTCAACAAAACTCGTGCAAAACTGATGGCACTACCACTGCCAGCTATGACCTTTCATTTGCATTTTTCTTTTTCTTTTTAACAAGTCAACTGTGAGCATTGAAATTGACAATCTATTTTCTCTACTTACATACCATCTCATTACTTACACATACATCACACTAAGATTTGCCTGTCAAAGTTCAGCTTTCACACTAAGATTTGCCTGATGAATCCTACTCATGCTTCCATTTTTACAATGTGAACACATCATCAACATCTCCACATCATATCCCATTCCTAGCATAACGAGGAGTTAAAATTAACACTTGGGGGCACAAGAACCTCGATGCACCCATATTATTGAATCTCCCCAATATGTTCAAAAAGTTCCCACCGCAACGTCACCAACAGGGCTCATTAACTGATGCATCTAGCTAAATTACCTGAAAAATCATTGCCCCCTCAAATTTGTCACAATGCTTTGTATTACAAATCAGTCATAGACAACAATTCGAAAACCATGTTACACTCTCTCTTTTTCCACACAACACTTACCCCTAAGTCAGCCGACCAAGGAAAGAGCACTGCTCTCATGCAGACCTTATACCGCCAAATACACTTCCAAGGAAAGGGAATACCAACATGGGGGACAAGGACAATATTGAACAATCTTACATCGAACAACCATCTCGGTGCACCCATATTATTGAATCTCCCCAATATGTTCAAAACATTCCCACCGCAACATCACCAACAGGGCTCACTAACTGATGCATCTAGCTAAATTACCCGAAAAATCATTGCCCCCTCAAATTTGTCACAATGCTTTGTATTAAAAATCAGTCATAGACAACAATTCGAAAACCATGTTACACTCTCTCTTTTTCCACACAACACATACCCATTTCACAGCACAATTTAATCAAAAAATGAAAATCTGAACTTACAAAGCAGAAGCAATAGAAAAGAGAATCATACGTCTCTCTCCTTAACCATTGAATATCACAAGGAAGAAAAACAAAGAAGAGGTTGGTTCTCCTTTTACTAAAAACTCGATCATAAGCTTCAATTATAACTTAATAATGAAATGAATCCTAGACAGAAATCCTTATGTTACTAACAGACTCTAAAAAGGAAATAAAAGAAATCCAAATAAGGGAAATCCAAAAACTCTCCTTTTACTAAAAACAACTCAATAGTAAGATTCAATGCTAACTCAATGATGAAATAAATCCTAGACAAAAACTGTTAAGCTATTTTTTTTATAAGTAATCGAATATCAATAAAAATGCGCAAAACGGGCACCTCATATACACAAGAAGTATACAAGAGAACACCTAACTAGAAAGAAAAACAAGACCGTCAATAAAATCATGAAAAGAAAGCAAATAAGGAAAGCCTCAAGCAGTTGTCCAGTGAAAAATAGTATTGAAGAAGGACTTTAAATCTACCACCACCCTCTCGCGGTCTTCAAAAATCCTATTATTTCTTTCCCTCCAAGTACACCACCCAAAAACAGGACAAAACCATCTTTCACACTGCTGAACTCTGGGATTGCCTCTCAACTCTCCCACAAGTGAAAGTCAACAACTCTTCTAGGCATTACCCAAGTTAATCTGGCACGACTGAAAATAGCACACCATAGGGCACTAGCAATCACATAGTAAATAAAAATATGATCTACAGACTCCCACGCCTCTTACACATATAGCTCAAGTCCACCACAATGACATGTCACTTCCTTAGGTTATCCATGGTGAGGATTTTCCCTAAGTCAGCTGACCAAGCAAAAAGCACTGCTCTCATGCGGACCTTATTCTGCCAAATACACTTCCAAGGAAAGGGAATACCAACATGGGGGACAAGGACGATATTGAACGACCTTACATCGAACAACCATCTCTTTGAAGGGACCCAACAAACTTGTCTTCACCTCCCAGCCCACTCTAGTGCAGTACAACAGATTATCCTTAAATTACTAAGAGTCTCTAAAAAGGAAATAAAATAAATACTAATAGGGGAAAATCCAAAAAATACACAAGTTCTATCAGTTACTATTAAAACCCAAAAAAAGGAAATAAAATAAAGTAAAAGAAAAGAAAATCCTAACACCACTTGGAATTAGGGTGTAACTTGCCCAATTCGTCCTACATCACAAACCGTCAATTCCATTGGTCCCATCTCTGATTCCACGACTTTAATATCGCGAATTAAGCTAAGAGTGTAGCAACGATAGCATCAAAATTACGTCTCACACGCCCTTTCACACAGTATATACCAAATTTTCAGCCTTTTATGCTAACAAACACGATAATTTGGCAAAAAAGCACTAGAATTCGAAGATCGAAAGCACACTTAAACGCACAAAAAGCCTCGAACCTGAATTTTGAGAGCAGCCGAGTTTTGCTGGCGTTGCCACAAGCGCCGGTTCCGCTCCAACCTCGTCTGCTCCAGAAGCTTCTGCCTATCCCTCTCCTTCGAGCTCCGGCCCCCCAAATCGACTCGCTTCCGAGTTGACGGATCGCCCGAGAAAAACATTCTCTCCCGAGTCAGGTCGGCTAACTCAATGCCCTAATTCCTATAACAAATGAAAAAAAAAAATTTCCCAAAGCTCTAAGAATCGCTTTGCGATTGCTTGGTAGAGAGGGTGTTGATGGAATAAGTTATCCCACAATCGAAGGAAAAAGGTAATCTGGTGAAGCGAACGATAGGGAGGTTTTGTGTCTTCGGTTGAGTGGAAAAAAATAAATAAAAAAGAGAAGGATTTTTCTCTCGCTTTCTCGGCTCTGAACTGTTAGCGAAAGGAAGTCGACTAGAGAACAACGAGCAGGAGACTTTGCGAATTGCACCTTTCTAAAAGCTTCTTTTGACGTATTTAATGATAGAGAACTTCGCCTTTATAAATCAACCCTCGCCTTAATAAGATGCGCCCGAGCGGGTTCTGCGGTGGACTAAAAGACCTTTTACTTAATCCACAAGTTTGATTTGGAAATTCAATTAGTGTGCTTTTGAGTGTCAAATAATTTTTGTAAAATAAAAACATTATTTTGTATCCAATTGTCTGCCGGTAACAAATAAGTTTTCGACATAAATTTTCTCCAAACCAGTCTGAAAGAAATATCTTTCAACGCATATAAAATAGTGTCAAGTGTCTATAAATATTTAAAATGCACATTAAATGTAGTTTAAGTTAATAAACTGTTATCAATGAGATTAAAAAATTATTGTGCATTTTAAATGTTTATAGACACTTTGCATTATTTTACATAGATTGGAAGATATTTCTTTCAGACTGGTTTGGAGGAAATTTATGTCCATAATTTTTTTTAATTCATATATTTTTTTTTTGATTTATATGATAAAGGATATTAAAGTAGTTAACTCGTTTTATTAGCATTGTATAGTCATTCTATTTTGTTTTAAACTTATTATTTAAAATATATGTTTTGAGATCTTTTGAGTTAATGTTTTGGGAAAATCATCCTATATATCTTGAGTTTTAGGGAAGTTCTAGCCATATCTCCTTTATTGCTTCAAAATAAGTAGTTAAAATTATAATTGAAAATCTCTAAAATCACACATAGAATCCAACTTTACACATTAAGAAACTGGAATTGCCTTACCTGGGTTAGACCAGACTACAGCAGATATGCGAAATTTGGCACCCAATTAACACCGACATAAATTTCTTTCAAACTACTAAAACTAGTTTTGAAAAAATTTTCTTCAACTTTTTTGTTTTTTTTTTTTTTTTATTGAAAAAATTTTCTTCAACTTACTCTAATAAGTAACAAGTGTCATTCAACATTTTTTTATTTCTTAAAAATTAATGTTTGAATTCCTAAGCTAGTAGAATGACAATAAATAAAGGTTAATAATATTAAAAAGTATATATGAGAAGTAACATTTGGCACTTACTGAAATTTGTTGGGAAAAAAAAAAAATCAAATAAAATTTCTGTCTATTTAACACCGTCATATTCCTCCCACCCAACATATAGCTTACCTTTATAGGGTGTGATGATTGTTGTTTTAATAATGTCAATCATACTTTTGAACAATAATTTGTTAAGTGCATTGAAATTTGCCCGGCCAAATAACCCCAAACCATACAATGATGGGTGATTGGGGTGAATCGATGTTTGTCCAAAAATCACAATGTTTGTTCACCGCAGGGTAACCACAAATCAATAACTTTGATTCACCATAGAAGATTAAATTAGAATTAGTTTATATTTACCAGATCTTTGTGTTCAAGCAAACATGAACACATACATCAAACGTATATTAAAACAAATTGATCATAAAAAAAAATCATTAAATATGAAAATATATTAACATCAACCCTAAAACGAGCAAAGTCATAGATGTAATTAAGACTCTGTTTACTTCGACGTAAAATAGTTTACAAAAAATGATTTTCGTATTTTACAGTGTTTACTTTGACGTAAAATAGTGGTCAACGGAAAATATTTTCCTTTGACTGAAAATTATTCTTTAATTTTCGGAAAATATTTTTATGGTTTTGAAAATCGTAAACAATTTTCCGACTATGAGCATCTCATTCTTAAAACAATGGACCTTGCCAAGACTCGCCCAGAACCTCGCTGGGACTTGACCGGGTCCCACTCAGGACTTGATCGGGACCCACCCAGGACCTAACCGGGACCCGCCCGGGACTTGATCGGGACCCGCCCGAGACTTGACCGAGACCTGCCCGAGACTTGCCTGGGACCCCGGCGGGACTTGTCCAAGACCTGTCTGAGACTTGCCTGAGACCCGCCCGGGACCTAACCAGGACCTGACCGGGACCCTCTCGGGACTCGCCCGAGACTTGACCGAGACCCACCCAGGACTTGCCTAGGACCCACCTAGGACCTGCCTTGAACTTGATCGAAACCCACTCAGGACTTGACCGAACCTGCCTGAGACCTAACCGGGACCCACCGAGACTTGACCGAGACCCGCCCAGGACTTGCCTGGGACCCTGTCGGGACCCACCTGAGACTTGACCGGACCTCTCCCGGTCAAATCCCATCGAGGTCCCAGCGAGTTCCCAAGCAAGTCCTAGGCAGGTCCTAGTCAAGTCTCGACGAGTCCCGGTCAAGTTTCGGCGAGGTCACGGGTAAGTCCCTGGCGGGTCCCGGTTAAGTCCCGGACAGGTCCCGAGCAAGTCCCGATCAGGTCCCGGTCAAGTCCTGGGCGAGTCCCGACGGGGTCCCGGGCAGGTCTCGGTCAAGTCCTTGGCGGATCCTGGGCAGGTCCCGGTCAAGTCCGGGGTAAGTCCCGGTGAGGTCCCGGACAAGTCTCGGTTAAGTTCTGGCGGGGTCTTGGGCAGGTCCCTGCAGGGTCTCGAACAAGTCCCGTGCAGGTCCTAACGGGGACCTTATTGGAAAAAACAATATATATATATATATATATTAAAAAAAAAAATTATTTTCCATGTGCAAGGTAAACACCGTAAAATGTTTTCGACGGAAAATATTTTCAGGATAAATGGCTTTCTTGAAAATATTTTACAAAGGAAACCATTTTACATCGAAGTAAACGGAGCCTAAATATACCAACAGTAATAAGCACAAAATACATCCATATTAATCATAATTCTTTGACAGGGTTTTGGAGTTTTTGGAAATAATGGGTGAGAGAAAATCTGTTGAAAGGGAGGAGTTTTTGGAGTGTTGGTATTCCTCAAAATTATTCTTGGAGCTAGAGAAAGATTTTAAAGTTGAGGACTATTGGTAAAAGGATTTTAAAGTTTGAGGTTGATAATGGGGAGAACATTCATCTTTGGCTGGATTCATGACATCCTTCTAGCATTTTATTTGAGGTTTTTGGGTATAGGGTTGTTTATGATGCCCAGAGTAGCGGGGAGGCTAAGCTTTCTTCTGTCATCCTTAATGGAGACCGATTTTGGAGTGCTTCTAGAATAGGTACATATGTTAGATCAGAAACTTTGGAGCTTCTTAGGAAAAAGAAGTAGGAGATTGTTTGGTAGACGTTGGTGTGGTTTCCACATGTCATTCCCAAATATGCTTTCATTTTGTGGCTTGCTATGCGGGATAGGCTTATAACAGGTGATCGGCTGATCAATTGGGGATATAAAAGTGATGTTAAATGTCTTTTCTGTCATAATCAAATAGAAAGCAAAGAGCATCTGTTTTTTTAATGCAGTTTCAGTTATTGAATTTGAAAGTTTTGTATGCTTCAATGGAGAGTGGACAAGCCTTCTGAAATTTGGGGTGAGATTCTGTAGCTAGGCATCAGTCAAGAGGGGAATAATGCTCTTAAAGGTATCTCTGCCACCTAGTCTTAGGTTTTGTAGTTTACAACTTATGGTGCATAAGGAATGGTCAGCCTATCACTGAGGAGCAGCTCTTGAAGAAAATCTTTTGAGAAGTGCGATCCATACTAGCTGGGAAGGGGAAATTCCCTAAGACCAGAGAGAATCTGATTTCAGCCTTTTTGTAGAATTTACCTGTAGATTTGTTGTTATAGGCTTTTCTACAGGTTTTGCGGTAGTCTGGTATGTTTTGTTGAGTGTACGTGTTCTCTTTGAAGGCTGGTCCATCTTTTGGGAAGACTTTCTGTGGTGCTGTTTTGTGTTCTGCTTGTGCTTTTGCTAATTGCAGGCTGTTTTCTGCAGCTTTGTGTTTTTTTATAGTTTTTGTTTTGGTTGGTTTAAGCCTCTGTAAGGTTGTGTTTTCGGCCCTTTGGAAGCTTGTATATGGTGCTACTTTGTTGATTGGTTTGTTTGCTATTAATGAAGTTTCTTATTCATCAAAAAAAAAAATCTTTGACAGGTAAGTTCAATCTTATAAGTAGCTCTCATCATAAGATTTTATTTTGGTTTTTTTTTTTTTGTTTTAATTTGACAGTCATATAGTAGTTCCATCTCCTTTCTACATCACAATTATTTTTTATAAATTTAATATCTTATAAAATAACTAATGATATCTTAACATTTGATTCTAAGTCGTAAGAAGTCTGTACATTTACAAAATAGTATTGAGAATTGTATTCCTCTTGGGGTCGAGAGTTCTCTCAATTGTTACAATTATTTGTTTAAAATAAATTAAAGGGTTAAATAATTTTTTTACCTCTGTAGTTTAACAACTTTATTTTTTGCCATCTTGCCTTCCTTTTGTATTACAAATGGTAACTCAATAATGATTAAAAGCGGAGATGGTACTTCCATTTAAATTCTGTAAAAAAATGGACGAAAATAAACGTCAGCACTCATAAAATATTGATATGTGTTCATATATCTAATTAGAAATTATAAAAAAAAAAAAAATTAAAATGATTAAAAACATTAAAAAAAATTCAATTAATTAATTAATTTTTTTTTTTTTTTTAAAAAAAAGAAATTGAAAGGAAGCAACCCTGGCTGGTTTAGGGTGGCCAAAACCACCTCATCCACCCTGTTTGGCCTGGGATGTTTCAGTCACGACAGACCAGCAGGTCTAGGTGGAGTTACCATCCATAACCATAAAAAAAGGCCGCTGTTCATGAACTTTTCAGATTTAATATGATTTTTCTATTCAGTGCCACATTACCAGCCCATTTAAGAAGATTGGGCTGATTTCTCACAGACTACAAAAATGTTGGATTTAGAGTGGAGGAAGCCCAACATATACCTAACACAATCAAAAAGGCTTTCAACTAGGTTGAATTCAATTGCTAATGAAACAGAAACCTGGGGCTTCGATCTCATTAAAACATTAAAAAAGAACAAAAACTAGCAGCTGCTGAATCTGCATCATCTTTGCTGCAGAAACTTCTATAATGGAAGTGGGATATAAAAGTCCACCTTTGACTGTCAAAGCAATTAGGTTTTGCTGCAAATTAACCTATGCAATAAAATAATTTGTGAGTTTTATTCTAATCCAGTGAGCAAGACAATATAACATCACAAACATTATTATACTACAATTATGCTTGTTGACCTGACTCACTTACTGCTTTTCTCACTTGGGATTGGCTCCATTTCTTGTGTAAATTTGCTAGTTTACTTCTAGCTTTGGCTATGTTTTTGACTTCGTTAAAAAAAAAAAACAAACAATTGAGTAAAACTTTGTTTCTGACTTACTCACCTTTTCAGCTGTTGGGAAAGCTTGGGCAAAGTTAATGGAGATAAACGAGCCCACCTAAGTTGCACCTTCAAAACGAAATTGTTGCATATCGGTTCACACCGTAAAAATGAGCCCATTTTCATTGAAATTCTGGCAACCTAAGTAGATTATTCAAAACATGTGAGTTCGCAACTTCCTCTTTGTGGGATGTCGGAATTTTACTAAAATTCAGACAACTTATTTGTAAAGTGGGCAAGAAGGGCGCGGAAGCTACCGTTTCTAGAATGCAAGCAGGCCGGGTAGCATGCTTACTTTCCTAATAGCGTACGTTGGCAGCAAGGAAGGAGGCATTGGAAAAACCATACCATACTAAAGTAAAAAGGCATTCGGGAGTCCTCAATCAGGACCATGCCTCATAAAGTAAAAGTCTTTAGATCGAATCTATCTTCTTTTCTTGTGTGGACATGTTAAAAAAAGAAAAAGAAAAAAGAGGCATTCGGGAAGTGACTAGTCACTTATGACGAAGCTTCTAGAAGGCCCACCACTACTCATCTATTCTAAGTCACACTTTTTCCCTTATCCCATTCCTTATTTAAATTATTCCAATTGATCTAGATGTTTTGTTTTGGATGAATGTTTTTTTTTTTATAAAAAAAAAATAAAAAATAAAAAATAAAAATATGTGGGAAGCTTCCTTTGTCGACAAGCAAGACAAGCAGCCAAGCATGGCGTGTAGTGATGGCTTTGTAGACTCGCTACATAGGTGTTGAAACTTCGAGTCACCACAAGAAAAGCATGATGGCTTGAGTTGCTTAATATATTCATAGCTCGATAATGTTTTGGCTTAAAAAAATAGGCTTCTTCCGATCCACTAAAGAATATTAATTTAAAATATTCTCTAAAGCTTTAATTATACTGCGAAGCACAATATATGGCTAGCTTGAAACATTCACACAGAGATAATCCCAATGCATTATCTTTTATTAATTAAGGGGGGCTTTGAAGTTTGAAGGCATACATGAGTGGTGTTGGAAGAGACATGAAACATATGGAAGTTTCTTTGCAATAAGATTCAACTTAATGAATTATTCTGTTGGGCTTTAGCCAACAGAGTGTCTCCAATTCAAGGAAGAGAACATGAAAGTATGTCTCATCTCAAGTACTTTGCTTTCTACTTTGGACAGTTTGCTGCCTTCAAATTGAAAATCTTTTTTTTTTTTTTTTATTTAGCAACTTCCTAGATCTATTTTTAAAATAGCCACCTAAATCATGCATGTGCATAGAGATCATATATAATTAATTCATTTTTAAAAAATTTAATTAGATATAATTAGCCAATTAAAAACAAAGGGGGTTGTTAGCTAGCAAAGGTATTGTAACTTTTATTCAAAGTTTCTTATAAACTGATCACGTGACAGTCCACATAACACTTAATACTTCATCAGCCACTAAACAATTAAATGTACGTACTCGTCAAATTTTTGTTGCCTAATTTTTCATCGCAATTAAAACATTGCCACATGAATTTGTACTAAAAGTCATAACACCCCAATCATTTTCCAAAACCAAATTGTAATCAGATTCTCAAAGCTGCCCACATTTTATGTAAAATTTTCCTTCCTTGCTTTCAACAAGTGGAAATTTAAGACAATTACTTAAGGCTCAACTAAGTCATTATTACAATCAAGAAAAATCAATTACCATACAATTGGGAGTCTGAAACAATGTAACTGTGAAAATCAATTATTGATTTTATTTTTTATTTTTTTATAAGCATTTGTGGATCCAACGGTTGATTTTTAGTGTCACGTCATCCTAGTCGTATAACAGTCTAGTAAATAGCATTGCTTTACAGTTAATTATAAAGTTACAAGGCTATGGTTACTCAGTTGGTTGACTTTTATAGTAACTTAATTAAACTCCATGACACCCATTAATCAACTGATTAGCAGACCCCTAAGGTTTTATATCCTTAATAGCTTGACTGGGAAGTCCAGGGTCAACATTACCGAAGATTATGGAATTTACCCTTGAAACCAAACAAATTTTCCAACCTTATTGAAAACGATCGAACTTAGTGGGTTTTGTTAAATCAACCATTACAAAAGTAACATCACATAATCGACAAATCAACCCAAAAAAAAAGAAGCATTTCTTTTACGAAATAGAGAATTAATTATTTGGGTATAAAGCCAAGAAACAAGGTGTTTACTCGTGGCATTATAGGTGATAGGGTAGCATTATTAGGAAGTAACAATAGTAGTTGAAAAAAATCCAAAAGTAGATGAAAAAGAAAAGAGGGGAAAAGATCCAAAAAACACGTCGTTTTAGAACGTGGACTTTATAGATATATATATCTATATCTATGACGTGCATGCCACTGAATCTGGACAAAGTATCTTAATTTCTTCAATTTTTAGTCCTACTTTTATCAATTAATCCATGTTCCATACATCCCAATCTGAGGCCATTGCTTTTAATCTTTTCACTGCCACTGTAGCAGGCTTGCAGTTGGAGCAGAAGAAGTACTATTGGATGAAATTCTGATGTCATCATTTTCGTCATGGTCGTCGTAATACTCCCCCATCGTCATATTCAACCTACGAAAACACCTTTGAACAGTTCAAAACACTGGGTTTTTGACAAAAATAGACGAGAATGTTATCAAACATTCAGGGTACGTACGTGTAGAATATTGTTCATCGCCGCTGCATATACTGCTGGCAGCTCAGCAAAGTTAAGAGGATTTTTTTTGGTCCCCTCCCCCTACCGCTGCCTTTTCCTTTTTAGTGGCATGGGGTGATGGATCAATTCTTTTGGCCTTTGATGTATGAATGACAGATGGATAGTTACTGATGTAGTCAATCTGCCACATGAAAACGTAACCTTGGACGGTTATACTGATAGATATCCTAGTATCTTACTGTCGTGATTCTCCTCTATCCCTACGAGGCTACGAAACTAGCAAAAAATGGTATAGATACACACAAATGATGATGACTCTAAATCCTCAAATGCTTAGGTGTGAAGGTTAATCATTCACGAGGTGACACGCACGCCCAATGCGAAAAAAATTTCACAGCCCACAGGTTGACTTTCCTGTTCCAAACTTTAGTTTGAATATTGTTGATGGTGCGTTGTCAATTTTTGAATAGACCCGTAAATTTGACATGAAATTAATAAATTAGAGCTGAGAAGTTTGATTACTTTTATTTATAGGTATATTGGATTAAGATTGACTTATATAAATTTAGAGTCCCTTCTATCAAGATGTGTTGTAAAATTTTATTTATAGTTTTCAATAGAAATCTGACAAATCAGGTAAAAACATAAAATATAATAGAGATGAAAATGCTGCATCTTTAATTTAAATCAATTCCATAGATTTTTTTCATTCATTCTAACCCAATACTCACCACCCATTACCAAACCCCCCACCCAACTTCAAGCCTCCAATATCGGAGTCTCCAAAATCAATTAAGACAATAGCTCCCGTGATTTTGTCTGAGTATTTTGTCAAGAGAAAGAAAATTATTTAGTGTGAATGGTTATAAGGTGTTTACTTCCTATTCGGGAGTGCAAAATACTTAATTTACATTACAACCTGATTGAAGTTATTCTCATAAATTTATACACATGTCTCAATGCGATCAAAACTCGACAAATAGTATAAAAATTATTAATTTTTTTACATAATTCATAAATCTGATACAAACCTAATATAAAGTTGACTCATATAATCTTATCACTATAGTTCGACACCATTCAAATGTGGCACGCGAAAAGCAAAATTCTATTTCTAGCTTTGGTCAAATATAAGATTCGTTGTTGAACGAACGCCATCCAATGGAAGGCGAAGTTCAATTATCCTTGAACAAAAGTGCACCACCATGGATCCATCCATCTCTTCCCCAAGAAAGATCACCTACATACACCTACCCAAAGTTGCATGATGACCAAAAAAAATGGTCCCCCTATCATGGCTGCCAATAGACACATGTCAGAAACCCAGAAGTTAACACTGTGCTTGCCTTTTGCAGGCCATCGAAGACAGACGTCGTACGTACGTACGTGTCGGCATCCGATCTCCCTCCACCACCAGTGTGAAATCCGAGTAAGAAAGGTGATGAAAGGTCCACGTACACCGCCCATTCAACAATCAAATCAAACGTGTATTATCATTAAAAACTAGCTAAATACAATTATTATGGACGTGGCCTTTTGCCGAGTGCCCCAAAATAATAATTATTTTTGTTAACTAATTATTTAAAGAAAGAACTAATGGTGTTTATGTATATATAATTATTGTTCAAATTCCAAATGTAGAGTTAGAAACCAACATCTTCACGCATACTTTATATAAGTGGGAAAGACTATAGGGAACACAAGAACTTACTTTAAACTTATATTTTAACTTTGAAAGAAGGCGTGCTTGTGAGAGATGAGACATTGGCAGTCATCTTTTTCATCATTGGCAGCTTCTGTCTAATATAAATTACTTATAATATATACTTTGGCTACATGTAAACCATATAATTTATAATTAAATCATCCTTCTTGCTATTTAAGTTCGTCTTCCTTTCTGATTAAAAATATATAAAAGGGAGAAAATAAAGGAAATCTTATATATGTGTAAGCTTCTAGTAGGGCATATATAGCATGCGAAATAAGCATTTCAAGTAGGAAAGAATGAACAAATTTTCTTTTTCTTTTTCTTTCTCTCTCTCTTAATTTGCCAAACAATTACTGTGACACTTAAAACTTGTTTGGACTATTTCTATTGTTTGTCATTTTTGTTGTCCGACAATGAGTTTTTCTTTATCAATTTTCATCGGTTTGTCCTGTAAGGCACAACCCATATAAAAATATTACTCTAAAATTTCTATCCTTTGTCTTTATCCTCGCTTCAAGAGTATGTGTATCTTTTGTGAAAAGTTGAAAACGCTGGCAATATAATTAAGCATTTTTTTTTTCCTTTTCCATTCTTGATCCTAAAAGAAGAGAGGATGGACGATTCTAAAACCGAAAGAGGGGTGAGCTCCCCAACAACAAACCCAAAACAAATTAAAACAGTGCATAAATAATTACAAAGTGTAGGAAAATAGATCAAACAAGTGACCCGGTCTTTTTAAAGGGCCGTACAAAGCTATTACAGAAGCAAAATGAAAATAGATTAAGGGGGACTTTTCTAAACTCCCACTTGAAGACAACTTCAACCACTGGAAAGAGATTGAAGCCGAACATGCATGCACTGTCAAAGTCTGTTGCATGTAATATAATTAAGCATACTATGGAAGACTATACAAAAGGCTTCAATTGTTAAATATGATCAAATTCACTTTAAAATGCTTCTTCTTTTCTTTTTAATTGAATGTGGAGAAAGAGTTACAAGGAAACTAAAAACTAATGGATCAACTTTCCAACAACAAGACTGATCAAACATAAAATACATTGCTTAGAAATGATATAAACAACTAATTGGAAATGAACCAAAAAAAAAAAAAAAGACTTGGTCAATATAACTTAGGCTGAAAGCCAAGAAAAGGGCCGCACAAGGTGCACAGTTTCCCCCCTAGCTCCCAGGCATTCACATCGGAGGTGAAGAATTTCAAAGGAGAGGTTTTCTCGCACGAAAAAAACAGAAAGCTTCGATCTCTATCTAAAAGCTAGAGATTGAAAATGCTTCTTCACAAGCTCGATCATATTGGAAATTTTATGTAAAAGGCACTAGTGTCTTCCTAGTAATATTGGCCTCAATACTGCTAGAGATATTATAAATTGCTTACAAACTAATGTGAGAGTTCATAATTCATGAAATAATTAATCACAAAAATTGATTTGTCAATTTAAGTAATTAGTGGCTGACTTATCAATTATACACTCTTAATCATTTCACTAATTATAAATTATTACATCAATTTATAAAGAGGTTATAATAAAACCTGTAGTACTCTAAGCATTTTTCATACCGACCTAGCTAGCTCGATATCAGAGGCGGAACTAGCATTTATAATTTGGAGGGAGTGGGGGAAAGTAAAAAAATTAAAAAATTTGGGGGCATATTTTAATTTTTAAAAAATTTTAAGGGCATTTTTTTAAAATTTTGGGAAAACATGCAAGCCCCATGTAGTTCCGCCCCTGCTTGATACCCAAAATAATGCTTTAATTTGGGCTGACATGGCTGTTTGAATAGGCAGTTCAAATAAGTCAATCTAGACGAGAGTTCTAATATATATAGTTACTGTTCAAACTTGAATTCCCTGGTCCACACCGTCTGAATGTGAAAAAGTATGGTGAAAAAGCAAAATCAGCCTCTTGCTAGGCTTGAACATCATGCGACTCAAACTCAGTATGAATTCTTTTGTGCAATCAAAACTCCAACATAATTTATATTTTATCAAGACATGTTTGAGTTATATAGGACATCATACATATAGAATGGCACACATGTTGTGTTGATATAATGGTCAATTAATTAGTAGCATGTAAAGATACAATGGATTGATTCAATTCCGATGGCACACATGCACTTAATTGTTTTACAACTTTATAGAGAGATATGATGTAAAGTAAAGCACTTGAAACATATCCAATCTACGCCAGCTAGCTAGCTTGTCAAACAGATAATTAATCTTTTATACCTAACATATGCATGTGTATACTTCCTAGGAAGAAAAAATACACGCATGCCTGAAAGAGGTCAAAAATAGGGTGAGAAGAAAAGAGGCTACAAACACATGTTTGGGTCAAAGACGCTTCAGATAGTGAAGAAGATGCAGATGAAGAGGAGAATATTTACAACATCAGCCATTAATTTATACTTTCTAATTACCAATAATGACAGAGAGAGAGAGAGAGAGAGATAGAGAGAATTTTGTGTGCATGGAAATGAACACCGGCCAGTGGAAATGTCAACACCGTAAGCCCAGAAAACCCGCTAGCTTTTGACAAAGGAGCAGGAAACTGTGGATGGTGTCGCTCTCATGGAACCATTTTATTCCCTCTCTACTCTTTTTTTCCTTTTCTGGTGACTGGATCAGATTACAATTAACGGTTGGATTAATCTGATTGTTAATTAAAAAATAAAAGAATTGCTTTTGGTTTTACATGATTTTTTTTTTTTTTTTTCGAGGCTCAAATATCAACATATATATAAGGTAATTGAAAATTTCAAAGTCATGACATTGCCATCATAAATAATGACCCAAGCCATCTAAATAACTCACAAAGTCATGCTTTTTTTGTGTTTAATTATTTACTTAAATCATTGGAGAAGCGTGGCTAAAAGAAAGAATATCATAGATGAAAGCTTGTCCTTTTCTTTTCTTTTTTAATAATTGTAGTGGTAAAGGCTACATATTTTTAAGAGTCCATAGTTAATCTCTCACAGCACTAGAAAGTAGTGGTGATACCCTCACTTATTAACTTCTCAAGAAAATTAGTTTTTTGGGATGCAGAAGAACTTATGTAATATATTAAAATACTAATTAAATAATTGAATATACTTTTTATTTTTATTTTTTAAAGCTTTTAAGATAAATAGTGACTTAACGACTCATCGATTTACCTCTAGCTAGTAGCTTTTTTTTCTTTTCTTTTTTTTCCTCTTTTTTTGCTCAAACTTCTGATAACCAAATCAAAAGTTATAAATCCAAGCAAAGCTCTCACCAGACATACAAAATTGAAGATAAAGGTTTCCCGTTGATGGTATGTTCAGACTTGAAAGAATTGAAGGATGAAGTTGGTGCCTCAATACAGAGGTGCTTAAGTACCAGAAGAAAGGATAATCTGTGGTGGGGACACGTGTCAGACAATGATGGTTTTGTCTTTGGGCAATTGTTTTAGTTCTGCTTTGCTTTTCCCCTTCCAGTTTCCTTTTGGGGGGTAAGGAGGTGAGTTTCAGAATCTGATCTAAACACTTGAACCTTTTCAAGGAAGCTCTTTTCACACCCCACTAGCACATTCTGTCCTCTCTCTCTCTCTCTCTCTCTCTCTCTATATATATATATATATATATATATATACATTTTAATTATTTTTCTCCTACTTCCAATATTCATATCCACAAAAGAATGATACTTTGTTCCATAATTTGAAAAATCATCATAACATCTTTGAGAACAAAACTGCGAGCCTACCTTTTATAAACATATTGTATTTGTAAAGGAGAGATCACTATAGTTAAAAATATTATATTTCTCTTAAGCGTGTGGGTCCTAGCTTGAAATCGGGTGAAATGTTCGTTTTGTATTTTATATATATATATATGTTTTCCAATTATTTTTTCTACTACATACGTTAATTAAATGAACACTTATTTTAAAATCTAGCTAATATTATCTTTCATGTATAAGCGAAGCCCAACATATGAAAATATTTAATTAAAACTGGAGGTGAATTATAGAAATAAGGTTTGAACTTAAATCTTACTCTAATACTATGTTGCATCACCACTTATTTTAAAAGCTTGTTTGTCATCTCCTCTATACTTGGCCAACCATGCACCCCCTCGGAGGTGGCCAGTCATGGTGGAGGGCTGCTAGAGATGGCAAAGAACTGCTAAATATGGTTGCAAATGGTAACCATGTACGGTTGGACGGTGGGCTGGGTTTGGTGGTGGTCGGGCCAAAAAGGATGAAAATTATTTTAAAAACACAAATTACTATTGTGAAATCATAATCTCAAACACACCTTAAATTAAGATTCTAAACAAAGTCATGATTGACCCGGAAGGATGGGAAATTAACAGAATCGAAGGATTTTTTTTTGTAGTCATATAATAGCTTACTGTTTTTCTTCAGTAAGCTATACGGAATTCTTATTGAGCATGTCCAATCGAGACCACTTGTCGGTATGCTTTCAAAATGGTTGCCTCTATCTATGTCTCGAAATAGCAGAAAAGTAATATCTATTCTCGGAATTTCCCTCTACAGCGTTGGTTCGAATTATTTGAGTTTCTGCCCTGTAATAAACTAATAATTGTGTTACATTATCGTTTTTCTATTTCGAATGTCAATTGATGTCCATTCATTACAGCTTACGTCGGCCATATTTGAGTGTCAATCAAATTGATGAACTGATTACTAGGTACTTTCACCTGATCACAACAATTTCCAAACAAAAGATATGGTTATTAGGGTTCCATCGATCGTTTTATTTTAACCAGCATGTAATTAATCCGTGTAATATACAGATTCTTTTTTTGTCACAATGATCTTTTTTTGCTTGTTAGCTTATCTCTGAGGGAGTTTGTGAAGATTACCCCTAGGTCCTAACTCCTAAGGCTTATGGGGATTGACACCCGCTGTCGGCAGGTAGTATATATCTGGGCCCTCCATAAATAAAATAATGTTAATATATCACGTGGCAGAAGCTCAACTCTCTTATAATAAAAGAGGAAAAAAAAATTGGAACCTCAGGCCTAGTCATGGCCGGCTATGGATTTCACTATACATTTTGATAATCACAGCATATTCTAATACACACACAGTAGTACAGTATCCATAAGTGGTGGCTGTAGTTCAGACACACCATTGGGCTCAATGAATTAATATTAATAATAAGGGATTAGTCCCACTAATAAAGGTTTATGGATTAATGATTGAAACATGTGATTATTAAGGAGGTCCCCATGTCCCCTTTTGGTGGTACCCATGCCTCCCCCTTTACTAGAAGCAAAGTTATTATATAATTGCATTCGATCGATAATATGAACAGTCATTGGAGCATAACATTATCATCAAACCACCGTCCTAATTAAAACAAAAAAAAAAAAAACACACAAAATGTTCTGGCCAAAACAAACAACAAAGATTTGAAAAGCAGAAAGATGTCTCCTATGAGAGACAGCTAAGGTATATCGGGAAAACCCTAAAGTAGAGATCGAAGTGCATGCATATATATGAAATAACTAGTCCTTTTCGCCCACACGTGACACACGTGATCATTATGCTATGAAATGTTTAATTCCTCTCTCATTGTTTAGATATCCAACCATTCCAGGAGAATGTGATCTCACAATCAAGCGAATAGCTGTTAATTTTATAGTATTTTGGTGTTTGGTATCCATCAATCCTTCTGTCCAGATATAATATTTTGTTTTTTTTTTTTTTAATTATTTAATTTATAGATCCAATTAAGCCTCTGACAATGACGGCTCAAATTGGAGGGTGGCAAGTATATATCAAGAACAAACATAAAAGTATTCTAGAGTACTTTAGTATATAAAACTTGATACCCATATATTTGGAATGTTTATTTTTAAAATATATATATAACCTTTTATAAACCAAGATATTATGCTCTATAATGGCAATTATTTACAAATAGCCCAAGAAATATATGCAGGTTAGGAGGAAATAATAATAAAAAATAAAAATAATAAAAAAAACAAATATTAGGTACGTTATTGGATATATGAAGAAAACATAAGTGTCTATTTGGTATACAACGACTATTTCAAATACAGTTAATGAAAACATTGTTTTTAAAAGTACGGTAAAGTTTTTGGCAAAATTCCAATTCAACTTTTAAAATGGGGAGTTTTTAAAGGGACAGAGTTTTCCTCCAACTCAGTCTCTAAAAATGATATGTGTCCTTTGAACATGTGAGATACACATATTTTTTTAATAGCATGGGCAAAATTGAAATAAATAATATTAAAAACTCATGTGAATTTCACATGTTATTAAAAAAAGAACACGTCATTTTTATAAACTGAGTTGGAGGAACTTCCTCCAACCCAGTTTGGAGAAAAACTCTATCCTTTTTAAAATGCACCATTTGCCTGCGGTTTAAAAATATAAAATTTTCATCTTTTTTAAACGGCATTTGTTTCGTTTACAATCTCAAACAACATATTTTTCTTGATATTTTGTTTAAAAACACGCCAAAAAGAGAGAGGCAGTTTTAAGAATAAAAAGGAAAGAAATCCACCCATATATATATATATATATATATATATATATATATATATATATATATTGCTATCCTGTCCACCGAACCCATAATCCGCAAAGAAAGTTTGAGAGGGCAAGAAAAACCTGCGCTGCCTTGAAAGTGAAAGAGTGTGAAATAAACAACAGTATAGCCACATATGCGCAGTAACATTCGGCAATTAATTAAATTCCGTGAGTCGTGACATATAGCAAGCGGTCTTCGTCAAACGTCGTCGGTTACTATACGCAAATGACCATTTGGCTCAAACATTCCATGTCACCAATCACAATTTTGCTAAATTGGATGGCTTTAAATAATTCCCCCGCCGCTAACACTAGTAAAAATAATGAAAATTTACAATCTCACTTTTAAATTAGGCTTGTAAAGTGTAAGGGTTACCCATACACTAGGATATTATTTTTTTAGCTTTGGGTTAATTTGGCAATTCATTTTACGACCGTTACTTAAATTAAGTTCAAAATCTTGAAGTGCCAGCAACTTAATTTCTTGAATAACCTATGACGGAGGGAACGGGATCTTGTTCATTTTAGATGAATTGAATAATATTCAGTTAGTTATAATGGATGAGTATTTTTGTCTTTTCATTTTTTAAGGAAACAAAAATATTCTTCAAGGAAAAAAAAAATAAAAAAAAATAGAGAGGATCTTAATTCAGGACAAAGATTTGTATGGGAGCCTCATTCTCCTCCCATTATAGGGGCAGCTTGCATTTAATGTCACTTAATCGGTAACAAATTGAGGGTTTTTGTAGACGTCCCTTGCTAGAGCCAGTAACTGTGATTCATGGACAAACTACATGTAACCTTATTGGAAGACAACATGTGGCAGGGTCATGAATAACCTTTGACTGAAGGGAAAAATGATCAAAAGGGGAGGTAATTGAACTTTTATACTCAAACTCTCTCTCTCTCTCTAAGAGTGATTTTTATCATGCTCCCAACTGACTTAGGTATCGAAAGTATCTCCTGCTGATTCATCTTGGTAGGCGTCTAAGCCATTTGTTTAAGAGAGTTTAGGTTATCCTTAGCATGACATTGGCCATGTATGTAGGTTTCAGTATATTAATTACAGATCCATATAGAGTGTATTGTGACTCATCGTTTCGCATGAAGTTAATCGTTACTCATGCAATGAACAATTTCATTCCAACCAAGGATATTATGAATTAGAAGGAGTAGACACCCATATTGTTTGCTGACTTATTTATCTAGCCCACCCTACATTGGCTATAATTTTAGGCGGTAAACATTAAATACAAATAAATACTCCATTAAAGTTGTTACCCTTTCTGACAAGGCATCAAACATTTAATCTATCCAGTTGTTGATCGAACATCAACATATTGTTTATTGCCAAAAACAATAGTAATTTTGTTTGTTTTTTTTTTTGACATGTCCACATAAGAGGGGGAGAGGGATTCGAACTAATGACCTCCGCTTCATTAAACGTAGTCCAATAGTAATTTTTAGGTGCCCATAAAATGAATGAAAAAAGAAAGAAAAGAAAAGCAAATTAAAGCACTTCAAATTGGGGTTCCTGAGATAAAATTAAGCTTCTATTGAATACAAACCAGAAGTACAATCACAATTAAGCAAACGACTTATTACAAGATCTTAATTGAGTCCCATAACTCTCTTCAGAAAATAATGAAAAGCATCAAGATAAAAAGGAACTCTATCAATCCAAAAAAGGAAAGAAATTCGAATAGATGGGGTTTAGATCTCAATTATGTAGCTTTGACATTGACTTCAGAAATCACAAGTGAAAAATTAAAAATATAGTGGCTAATTAACATAGGTGGATTCAAGCTCATTAGCTTAGGCTTTTGGTTTAAAAATTGTGTCCTAATATATATATATATATATATATATTATTGTTTGATTCCCTTAAAAATTCTCTTCCCAACAAATCCAAGGACGGCTCATAGTGATCATAGGAGATGAAAGAGGGCAGGTAGCCATCAAAGGCTGTAACGCTGCCTCGGTCATGCTCCTAGGCCACATGCTAGTCATGATAAAATAAAATAAAATATATTTACATCCATCCGGATAAAAATTTTCTCCAAACTAGTTCGAATAAAATATCCTCCAACTTATTTAAAATAATGTCAAATGTTTATAAACATTTAAAATGCACCTTAAATTTTTAAAGTCATTAATAATTTTAAATATTTATAAACATTTGGTACTATTTTAAATGGGTTAGAGAATATTTCCTTTGGACTGGTTTGAAGGAAATTTATGTTCCATCCAAAATATGTGTTACCCTAGATTTAGGGTAGAACTTTTGGTTCCCTTAATATTATTATTATTTTTTTTAAAAAAAAAAACTTTCTATTTCCTCTATCTTTCGCATAACATTTAATTTAAATAATATTTAAATGGTATAAGGAAATAATAAAGAAAGATATTATGAAGTTTATTTAAACAAGAAAGGGAAAAAAAAAGTTCCCTACATTTAAGGAAAGATTTGTGAAAAATGAATCTGTACATAAATTGGCTTTTGTGATCTATTTCAAAAGCAAATGATGAAAATCATTATACCACATAAAGACTCCCTTAAGTGATTAGTTTTTTCCATCAATTAAATCAAAGCTGATTGATGACTCCCAAATTAAGATGAAGATATTCTTTTAGTCTTTCATAAAGTATTTTCCTTTCCTAAATGATTAATCTCCCCAAACAATAACTTTCATACGTTAGAGTAAATTTTCAAACCTGCGAATTAAACATTGTCCTATATATATATATTCATATTTTCATAATTAAAATAAAACTAAGAAACTATTTCAAGTACTTTTTATTTTCAATAATAAAGAAATGGACTTCATTTTGAAAAAAGAAAACTGGAAAAAAGGGGAGCGATAAACTGAGTCGCTCGGGCACACGCTTTCTCAGAGACGCACATAGAAGGGAGAAAGTCAAAGCGTCAAACTTCAAAGGCTCCTGGTAACTATGATTACTACCAAGCTTAAGTGTTGATTAAACCTTAATATAATCAACTCACCAATTGCGGCTACGCCTTCTCTCTGTTATGCTGCCTCTTTTTTCAAACCCATCCATTTATCTATAAAACCCCCCCACACCCTTCTCCATCCTCCTTGAGTTAATCTAACTCTATCTAGCTTTCTCATCTCTCTCTAAAACTCTCTCTCTCTCTCTCTCTCTCTCTCTCTCGCTCTCGCTCTTTCCATCTCTCTAAAACTCTCTCCAAATAAATCCAGAAGTCCTTTTTTGTTTCAATCAATCTCAGTTCCTCCATTAAAGGGATCAATGGATGTTAAAGGGAGAGGCCGCAGCTCCTCCATTCAAAGCGAGGAAGAGATCTCGGACCTCAGGAGGGGCCCCTGGACCGTCGATGAGGACTTCACACTCATCAATTACATTCATCATCACGGCGAGGGTCGCTGGAACTCCCTTGCTCGCTGCGCCGGTAATTTACTTCACCATTTACTTTTTCTTCTTCCGTACTATTCCAACGCACAGCATAGAGCCAAACAACATGTGTCTACAACGTACGTGTGAGATTCACTTAATTGTTTTGCTCATGTTTGTTGCTTCATGTCTTGGATTGACAGGATGGGTCTCACAAATTCTTATTCTTTACGTCTCTGATTTTGTTTCTTTTTTCTTTTTCTCAAATTTAACCAATTATTCGCACACATATTATAAAGTTAGAGTACCCGTGCCAGAATAGGAACCCTTTATGGAAAACAACAACATGATAATGAAATTTATAGGGTTCTGTATATATTCATAAACCCAGTGAGATATGCTATAGATTATTATTGTTCTTTAATCGTACGCCAGATATTTATAAAAGCATAATTGTTTGAGCACTCACCCATAAAGCCAGTGGTGGAAAAAGTAGTACAAGAAAGAATAAAATTGTTGGCAACAAACTTTACCAAAACCTTGGTTTACATCTAATTAACAAAATTCTCATCCAACTCAAACAGGTTTGAAACGAACTGGAAAGAGCTGCAGATTAAGGTGGCTCAACTATCTTCGCCCGGATGTTCGACGTGGAAACATCACCCTAGAGGAACAACTTTTGATTCTTGACCTTCATTCTCGTTGGGGAAACCGGTAAGTACATGTGTATATATGTATATATATATATAATATACTATCATTGTTAATTTAAGCCGATTTGTTCTTGTTGATTTCTTTGATTTAACCTAATTAATTCTTATGAGAAAAAAAACTTGTTTTTGACTTGTACCAGGTGGTCCAAAATTGCACAACATTTGCCGGGACGAACCGACAACGAGATCAAAAACTACTGGAGAACCCGGGTCCAGAAGCACGCCAAGCAGCTCAAATGTGACGTGAACAGCAAGCAATTCAAGGACACCATGCGTTACCTGTGGATGCCGAGGTTGGTGGAGCGTATTCAAGCCGCTGCCGGCGCGGCCGGGGCCACCAACAACGGAACATCTTCCGTGGGCTCCGCCAACAATAACAACCTGGACGTGAACTCCGGCCAAATGGTCTTACCACCCTCCGGGATTATTGGCCATGGAGGTGCTCAAGTTATGAGCACTCCAAGTTACACCCCGGAGAATTCTAGCACAGCAGCCTCGTCGGACTCATTTGGGGCTCAGGTATCGCCGGTATCGGACTTGACTGCTGATTATTACAATATCCGGCCGGTGAATAACAACCCCAGCCAAGAGTATTTCCAGGCAGCCGGTCAGATTGGTTACCCGGATCAGACCTTAACAAGCCCGTCTGGGTACTTCAATAATGGATTAGATTTCCAAGCTATGGAGCAGAACAACCAGTGGCTGGACGGCGGGGACCCATCGGACAATTTGTGGAATGTTGAGGACATCTGGTTTTTACAGGAGCAGCTCAACAACAACAACATTTGAAATGTGAAAAATAAGGAAACAGAGTGAAAATTACGTGTAGAAAAAAAAACAAAACATGGGGGTAAAAGAGAAAAACACTCGAGAAATTAGAATAATTAATTTAGGATACATATAGGTTTGTGAAACACAAGAGCTCTAATTGTGGATTATTATTTAGTTTGTAACTTGTACTCTCTTTTTTTTCTTTCTTTCTTTCTTTCTTTCATTTGTACGTTCTACTTCTGGGGTGGGGAGATTTGTAATTTGAGATCTTTTTCAATCTCATTCTTTAAAATTGACATTGTAGTGTCTCTTTTCTCTCTTTGGTAGGTGATTGCATTAAAGAAACATGGGTTTAAATAATCTTATAGTATTAAATACTTGGTGAGAAAATAAAACAATGGATAAATTTAATTATTTAATGATGGCATGATAAAAGACTTATATAGTAAATTATATATACAAATCTTTAAAATTATAGTTTTTAAGGATGTGCATAATTGCTTGTACCACTTTAGTTACAAAGTCGTATATAAATGGTTATAATAATAGTTAGCTAAGTCGTGTAACATTTGAAACCTTGTCCATATGGCCTGAACGGGATTAAAGTTCCAATGTTCTAGATTGCTAAAAGGTTATTCGAAATGATTTTCAAGTCTTGTCACCATGTGATTGGCCGACGTATAATTTAAGTTAGCCCCATTAACGACACTTTCCAAAGTTTAAAATGATCTTATCGTGTTACATGATCAAAGCCACCTAAGTACAAATTCCAATGAATTGTTCTTTTGTTTGCCGTCGTACGAACAAAGTGCTTGGAACCCATTTAACAGGACAAAAGTTTATTATAATTAAACTTAATATATATATATACACAACATCCTTGTTTGCTATGGATTCTTGCATATATATATATATAACAAATATAAACCTAGGAAGATTAAACTAAACTCTTTTTCAAAGTGAATAATAATATTAGCAAAAAGAAAAAAAAGAAAAAAAAAAAAGACCAAGTATGTGAAAACTGAAAGAGAAAAAAAGGTTTGCACGTGCGAAGCGAACAAAAGGTCCTATAAAACGTGATGGAATAGTGTAGAGAGAGAAAGAGAGAAAGGGGAGGGGTATGGCGGCGGGGAATCTTTGTAGGCCGCGTGCCTTGAAGAGAAGCCACCAAAGTGGTCCCCTAGGGTCAGAGAGGGGTTGAGGATTGGCCACGTGTTTCCTCTTTAAAAGGTGGTCTTTTTTTCGGGCCTATGGTTAACGCTTCCTGGACAGAAGCACTGGCGGCCGCAACCCTTGAAACAACCCATCTGTTTAAGAAGTCCACTTATGACCTGTGTACCCATTTTTTTCTTTTTGTTGATTGGTCCTACGCAGAGAGTATACACATTTATGCCGATAAGGATATTCTATATATATTATTTTAATATCACAAAATGTCCCCCAATTTTAATTTTTTTAAGCTGCAAATACTTAGTAAATAAAAAAAATTAATTTGTGGGATTCACATGGTGAATTTGCAAGAAAAGAAAAAAAAAAAAAAGATTAGTAAGAGAATGAAGAGTAATATATATATATATATATATATATATATATTAATTATATATTTATACTAGAAGGGGAGAGAGAGACATGACCCTTACCGACCACCCTTTATGTATACCCTTGTATGTATAGATAGATATGTGTATGAAAGTGCGTAGATATGTATCATAATCATACTATATACATCAAATATAAATAAAATAAAATAAAAGAATGCACAACTGGCATCCACAATGGGGTGAAGATATGTTTTGTGGCACGTTGATTTGATTAGGCAAAATTTCGTGGAGAAAAAAAAAGAAGAAAAATTGGGTGAAGCGGCGGGACCCGCAATGAAGAAAGACTTGGCAGTCAAAATGAGAGTCCATGGTAACCCCAGGTTGGAATTGTGGGTGGCATCTGATGCTATGACTTGCGGGACCTAAACATTATTGTTGACGACCGTTATTGTCATCACTCATTCCCCATCCATCTATCTATGGCTGCCTTCAACCCAACTATCTATATTTACGCATGTGCTCTCAATCCATGTTGACATTTCTAGTTTTGAGCTTTTCTATTTTCATCCCCATATTATTATTATTACTTTGGAACATATTTAAGTTAGTTTTATAATCAAATAAAGCAATCTTGGTTTTGCCTTTTATTGATTTCCCATGGTAGACTAGGAAATTATCAAGTTTAATGTGAATTGCCTTCTTTAGATGTTAGGTTCAATATCAAGTGGAGGGAAATTCGATATAATGACCACCACTTCTTGAGACATGATCTCAGCTGATTGAGCTACCATTTGGGACGTTGATGTTTACTTCTTAAAAAGATTCATTGTCTTTTTTACGATTTTTAATTTTTCAACTCTAGGATAGTCAAATTTTCATAGTAGGGAGAATGTCCATGTTTAAATTGATTATAGTATTTATTTATTTCTTTTAATTGTTCTACATAGATTTTCTATTATAAAAGAGTACCAAATGCAATGAGTAAAACAACTCTTGACAATCATATATTTTCGGTCTCTTTTAGTTTTCTTAAGTTATTTGACATAAAGAAGTAGTAGTATTCCTCTTCTTCTTTTTCTTCTTTTCTTTTATCCACGCTCATCACGCTTTGTCGGTTAATTTAATAGGCTAAGTTAAAAAAAATTTCCGAGAAACTTTGTCGGTTGAGACAGGTGGCATGGGCATTTGGTGCACTTTATGGTGTCCTTTCAACATTTCCTTTTGCGTGAAGCTTTGTGTTGAAAACGATGGATCGATAGAGTAGAATGGTGTAGGTTTTGAAAGCCCTCACAGCCACTAATTGGAGGGGTTGAACAAATTGGTGTTGGTGTCATCTCTTTCAATTTCGTAGGTCATGGACATGAAAATGGATAGAAGATTTGCCCGACCCGCAACAATTAAAGTAAGTGGTCATGCTAGCATTCCACTATAAGCAGGCTTATCCCTTTTGAGGGTGAAGAAAACTTTATGAAGCTGCTTTTAATGTTCTAATATTAGATTGTTTTTGGTGCCATTACTGTGCTTCAATAGGGTTCAACTGCATGCAGGCAATGTAGATGAACCACATAATATATTCCATTTTTGAGTCTTTTGCTGATTGATTTGATTGTTCAGTTCCATCATAGTGGCTTTAATTAGAGATATTTTAGATGGTTAAGACTCCCAAGTCAAGATGGGCTTAGAGCATTCACACCTGGCCTAGCCGAGACCCATATTTGGGTGAAAATGCAGCCAAACGTACAATATATATATCAGATCTGATATTTAAATGAATAGAAAAAAAAGATGATTTTTTAAAACTATAGTTGGAAAGAAATTTGCTAAGCTAGATGTAAATGCTCTAAACAAAAGAGCCCGTATGTTTCAACTCAATAATTATAATGTTGAGGTGTAATAACGGGGCTTTACTCACTCGGACAGCTCTTAGAACATGTCTTGCGGAGTGCGATTTTAAATTATTATAAAAGAATTTTACTTCTTTCACCAGACACCAATTAATTTTCAGATGAGATGGTCAAAGACCCGATCTAACATATAAAATATAAAGAGTCTGAATCTCCACGAGGATGGAATATATATATGATGTAGCTAGCATGATACATATTCTTGACAAGTTGACCCAATATAATTTGGATATGACGAAGATGAATCTTTGTAATAGTATATTTTTGACCCTTTTTGAAGCCAAGAAGTTATAACAATTAAGAGGCATGGACGGAACTCACAAAAATAAATAAATAAATGAAGCATGGACGGTACTAGTATACCATGTGCGTGGCTCTTCATTTGGGTGCCTAAATTGTGGAGAGCTTTAATGTCGGACCCCATAACTGTACCACTTCATGTTTAGGCCTTGAAAGGGATCAAGAGGAGAAGTGTAATAAGGCACGAAACCCTTCAATGAAGTTAACAAAGTGATGTGTTAATGAAAATGTTTGTGTAAAGCGTGCGTTTGTGCTAATGAATCTGGTATGTTTGTTACGTGTTTTGGAGGGTATTTTTTGTTTTTTTGTTTTTTGTTTTTTTTTGTTTTAGTTTTAAAAAAATGTTATTATATAAAATAAATGTAAAAATAGTTTTGAGTTATTTATTAATATTTTTGTTTTGAGAAAAAAAAAAAAAAACAAAAAAATAGAGGAAGAAAATGTTATCAAACTAAGCCATATGTTTAGGTTATACATAAAGGTATTAATTAATAAGTGTAAAGCGGCTAGAGATCACGCATCATGAAGTGGTTGTCACTAGTTCGAATTTTCACTTCTCCCTCTTGTGTGGACATGTCAAAAAAAAAAATGCCCAACATCTTTTTTTTCCGGTTCTGTCCCTAGTTAGGTTTAGGGATATTATGTCACGATCATCTTCATCAAAGCCCCAATTTAATTTCAATTTGATGAAATCAACACACATGTTTTGAATATTTATAAATTGAGGCATTGGTTAATATCTTTCATCAAGATGATACAAGAATACAAAAAAAAAAAAAATACAATTTTACACTCTAGTTTGAAATTTAAAAACAAAAACAAAGAAAAAACAAAAAAGTTGGGGTTAGGTCCTGTCAAGGTCTCGATTTACAAATATTCGAAAGCACAGATCTTTTGTTTCATCAAACTAAAAACTAGGGTATTAATGTCAAAAGGCGCAATAGCACGAAGGGATAGTAACCTAATTTTTCTTAGGTCTAGCATAACTTACCTTTCATTGCAATGACTACTATTTTGTTTTGTTTTTGGTTTCTTTTACATGTCACCACAAGGATAAGGAAATAGCGGGAGGGGATTTGATTTAGTGACCTCCGTTTCATGAAGTGTGGTTTTAAGCCAATTGAGCTACCTCTTGAAGACGCAATGACTATTAATTAAAGCTGAATTAATTTTAGTTTTCCTTTTCCATGCACTTTAGTTATAATTTTGTTGTTGTTCGCAATTTTTTTTTTTTTTTTTTCCACCAGGCACTACTTTAATTTGGGTGTATAAGTTTGGCCACCAAAAAAAAAAAAAAAAAATTGGACATTCCTAGTCAATCTAGGCTTTCATTGTTTAACCTAATAAATATTTTGTGTGAAGAAAGCCCTTGAAATAAATAATAATTACACAAATTATAATAGCAGTTTGTAAGAGTCTTCATATTTACTATTTAGATTAGGATTTCCATAGGGTTCCCATCTAAACTAGGTTTTCAACTTTTCACGTTAAAAAACATAGTAACACTCTTCTATTTTATTCCTTATATAGTAATATTTAATTATATTTCATTTGTGGTGTCATTCTTTAATTATTTATCTATACATGCAAATAAATAAATAATTAACGTTCTTATATAAAAATATTTAACATTTTTTTTTGTATTTAACGAGGAAAAAAAAAAGGGCTCACGTGTTATGTAGGAATCCAGGCGGTAAAGCACTTTCATGAGCACAAAAGAACCAAGCTTCGAGGTAAACTAGAAAAAAGGTAAGCAAAATCCGACCGAGCTGCACCGCAAAACCAGGTTCGATTGAGTCAATCAATGTCACAGCAGAAGCTCAACAACTTTTGCAGTTTACCAAAGTGGACTAATTTACTCCCAACACTTTTACAGAGTGGAGGCCAGGAGATCGAGAGACAGTAATTTTGAGTTAAAAAAAAAGATAGAGTAAGAAATAATTCAATTTCGTACGGAAGAAATAATTAAATAATGTAAAGGAGATTAGTGAAATGAGCAGCTTAGTGCCTTGACTTAAGCTCATGTTTAAGACTAGAATAGCATATAAAACACGGGTCAAGCAGCTGGTTTTTAATATATATACATATATTAATGATTTTAATATATATAAATGATTTTTAGTGGTGTGAGTGCAAGAATGGAATCACGGCTTACGCCATCGGGGATAGCGACCACAAAGAAAAATGAAGCTTGGAAAATTATTCTTTATTTATTTTAATAATAATACCGTATCCAATATCCATGCTTTCTTTTCTTTTTTGGGTAGCTAGGCCTACGGCTACGGATACTTATCTATACAAAGAAAACTGATTTCTTTTTTTTTTCTTTTTTTAAAAAAACTAAAGTTATCTCAAGATGGAAATTGCGAAAGGTTCTCATTGGTATCTAATTATGCATTTCCATTTTGGCACGTGCTTGTAAAGGAAAAGAAAAAGCTTCTTTTATTTGGAAGTTGGAAGTGATGGCGTAGAGTTTTTCGAAAAGTTTAAGTTGATAAAAATTATAGAATTTTTAATAAGTGAAATATTTAACTAAAATATAGAATTGTAGAGTCAGTGTTCAAATTCAAAACCCCGAGTCTGATATCATGTTAGATTATTGACTATCTCAAAAGGTTAAACTAATAAAAATATTGAATTTTTAATCATTTAATTAAAAATATTAAATTTTTAATAAGTTGAGATTGTCACGTCAATATTATGACAAAATTTAAAAGTACAAATGTGATTTCTAGCTTCCCTTAACATATATACATGTCGAGAAATGCTAAGGGTACTAACTATTTTACCAACATATGTATACTAACATGATGTGGAGTTTATTCATTAAAAATGATAAAAACAATTAATAAAGAAAAATGCTACGAATACCAATAAACAAGCTTCACACAATGTTAGTACTTATATGTTAGTAAACTCCTAGCATTTCTCATGCCATTGCATTTTCAATGTTCTAATCATTTTGCCAAAATGGCTGGTAGAAAATTTGAAATTTTGTAGCCCAATAGCAAGTGGCTTCTAGCCCAAACTCACAGTAATTTCTGAAACCCAATCAAGCCAGCTGGATCTTTTCCGTGGGCTACTTCTTTTTCTTGGTTCATCGGCCTACCAAACTCTTTCGGCCCAAAAGAAATGTCTGGCTTGGTTTTGGGCATCTTCTGTCTTAAATTTCGTAGCCCATTCAGTACTCTCTTTCTCTTTTTCTTATTTTTGTTTTATTTTTAGGGTTAATAATTTTTTTGGTACATGAATTTTAAGGTTTTTTAATTTTTCCTCATAGGTTTTAAAACATAACAAAATTAGTATCTCAAATTTTGAAAAAAATCGAATCACCACTTCTAATTTAAAAAATTCTATGGGAGTGGCTGAACTACCCCTAGGAGGTGGCTGGCCACCCCCAGTTTGACCTTAGGGGTGACTGAGCCACCCTCAAGAGCCAAAAAGGGGTGGCCGAAACCACGCCCATGGCCCGAGCCACCCCCAGACAGGCCTTGGGGGTGGCCCTAAGGCCAAATTGGGGGTGGCCGGCCATTCCCTAGGGGTGATTCGACCACCCCTATAACATTTTTTAAACTAGAATTGATAATTCGGTCTTTTCCAAAATTTGAGGTACTAGTTTTGTCTTGTTTTAAAATATAGGGGAAAAATTAAAAAACCTCAAAATTCAGGTACCAAAAAGGTTATTAATCCTTATTTTTATTAACGAACAGTTATTAATTTACCAGTTCCAAATACTTTTTAGGTCAATTTGGATTTACGATTTTTAAAAAATGTTATTTAAAAATAGTAATTTTAAAACGTAGGATTTAAAAATATAATTTTTAAAAACAAATTATAAATTTTGTACGATTTAAAATCACACTTATAATATAATATATAAAATGATAACGTTAAATGCACTCCTATATACTCCAGCAATATGGTTTTTTTTTTTTTCCCGAATCTGATAAGCAAAAAGGAAAAGAAGATAAAAATGAATAGGCCCAAACGGGCCAAACTATTGGACAATGGCTAACGTGTTGGACTTCTCGGCTGCACAAGACAAAGATACATACCGTGTCTCACGCGTCACTGTGCGAGATAAAGACACACGAAACGTAAATTGCCCTCAACGGATGTCCTTCTCCACACGTGGAATGAGAATGAAAAATCTCAGTTGCCAAATATCACGATATTTTCTACATTGATGTCGTTGCGGTCCCAAGTAAATTGATACAAAAGTCATTGATATACGTAGCTACCCCCCTTTATACCCAATCAGAGGTCGCCACGTTTTAAATGCAAGAAACATACATGTATCCGGGAGGACCACCTTGAATTCCGCACAATTTTATAAAGACCAGAAATGCGGGGACCACAACCGACATATCTTATCCATTTCTATATTAAAAACCAAAATGACGATTATACCCTTTCAACTGCAGCCCAAGGCGTCAAGGCCACTTCTGTGGACTTTGTCTTCTGAAACTACCCAAGCTGCCCTTACATTGAAGTTAAATTACAAGTTAAAAGTCTATTATGGGCAATTGATTCCGATAAACAAAAACTATGCCCATTTCTGGAAATCCAATTCAAAGATATAAAAAACATCTTTCACGTGCAGGGACAGTAGTGTAAATAACCCACCTTTTGAATTTCCATTCAATATTTCCAACCTCCACGAACTTTCCCTTTCGTTCATCTATAAACCCCCTTTCGGCACCCGCTCCCAAATCTGCACAATTCTCATTCAAATCCTTCGCTCCGATTGAATTGTAAGTAAATCACTGTTCCAAAAGTTTAATTCCATTTTCGATTCCCATTCCTTCTCTGAATTGTATTATATATTCATCTACAAAGCTTTTCTTTTTCTTGTCCATATTTGATCTCTGTTTTTCAAATATTCAAGATTAACAGAGTCGTATATAGATTACATTCACTGAATTGTAGGTTAATTTTTACCGGAAAAAAAAAATTGGTATATATTTAGATTGTAGCTCAAGCTTAACTTTTAGGAATACAATAATTTTGAATTACTAATATTTAGATATCAAAAATGAACACAAGCAGTTGTATTGGAATTTCCACTATGAAACCCTATTGTAGGGTACTAATTAGCTACAAAGGATCCTCAATTTTTGGGTTTTCGCCCGGAAAATTCAATGATTATCGAATTGATAATTTGTCGAAATTTCATTGCGGTCGATTTAGTGGCTGTAGTTCTCAGATTATAGGGTACATACGTGTAACCGATTCGAATCAGAGAGCTTTTAATGTTTCTGGTTCAAGTTGGGGTCAGTCTAGGGGTTTTGGGATGAGTTCCCATGTTGGTCAAGGTAGTGGTAGGGGTGTTTTAGTAATTCCCAATGTAGCATCTGACTTTAGGAACCATTCAACCTCGGTCGAAGCTCATGTTAATGAGAAGAGCTTCGAGAGGATTTACATTCAAGGTGGACTGAATGTGAAGCCTCTGGTGATCGAGCGGATCAAGACAGGTCACAGTGTGGTTAAAGAAGAAGAGTCTAGGTTAGACTTTGATGGGTCAAATATAAACATTGATAATTCGAAGGGTTTGAATGAGAATACGGTGGAAAGGGAGGTCTCCGAGATTGAGAAGGAGGCGTGGAACTTGCTTCGAAATGCGGTTGTTAGTTATTGTGGAAATCCAGTGGGAACTGTTGCAGCTAATGATGCAGCCGACAAGCAGCCGCTGAACTACGATCAGGTCTTTATTCGTGATTTTGTGCCCTCAGCACTTGCATTCTTACTCAATGGAGAAGGAGAGATTGTGAAGAATTTTCTTCTTCATACACTGCAATTGCAGGTAGTCTATTGATCTTAATTGCTTTGTCTATTTCTTTTTCTTAATGGTTTTTCCTGTTGTGTTAATTTTTTTGTGCAATCCTAATTTACGTACACATAGTTAGCACTTGGATCTCCATTGTAAAGTAAATGGCACTGTTGTGTTAACCTAGGCAAAGAGAGTACAAACTTAATAGTCTGGGTCTAGACTATTGGAAATTTCATAATATGATGTTGCTTTATCAATATTTGGTTGATGGCAGGCGTTTTTGTAATTTCTGATGGTTCCGTAGACCTCGAAACTGTATGAGCTAACATCTTCTCATTATATTGGTTATATCATATGTGCATCAGCATGTATAATTTGGTGATTCATGACTATTGTGCTGGGGAGATCATTTTCTTGCTTGCAAGTAACAAACCTTACTTTTAATGAGGGAAGTTGATACCCATGGGAATACTTGGTGGAGTAGGGAGCATCTTTAAGTTGTTAATGGGTTTTTGGGAGATTAGGTTGTAATCTGTGGTATGTTAAGTGAGTATTGATACTTAATTAAAGTTCCTATTCTGATCATATGTGTTTTGCTTCTTTGTTAGAGCTGGGAAAAGACTGTGGACTGCTACAGTCCTGGGCAAGGGTTAATGCCAGCAAGCTTTAAAGTTAGAACTGCTCCTCTTGATGGAAGCAATGAAGCATTTGAGGAAGTTTTAGATCCTGATTTTGGTGAATCAGCCATTGGTCGTGTTGCACCTGTTGATTCTGGTAAGATAATCGTATTTCTGGTCACTGTGGCAATTTTTAAGCACTAGTTTTTTTCCATTAAATGTCACAGTATAAGCTTTAACCATTACTGCTTGGTTGCTCAATATCTTGATGTTCATTTATTAATTTTGAAATGCGAGCACGATTTTTATACATTGCGTAAAACAGGTGTTTAAGCCCAAAACCATAGTATTTTCAACACTTTGTGACTTTACAAATCTCATATAAGCTTAGTGGGGTTAGTTAATTTCAGTTGGAGAAAAATAAAAGAACTAGCATAATTGGATTTTGAAGTATATGTTTACTATGACAGGGTTGTGGTGGATTATTTTGTTGAGAGCTTATGGGAAGATCACCGGCGACTATGCATTGCAAGAAAGAGTGGATGTCCAGACAGGCATAAGATTAATCCTTAATCTGTGTTTAACTGATGGGTTTGACATGTTTCCTTCTCTGTTAGTAACTGATGGTTCCTGCATGATTGATAGACGGATGGGTATTCATGGACACCCTCTTGAAATCCAAGTAAGTTGAAAATATGTTACTCTGAAATCTAAATCTTGTGCTTGGTATACATTAGATTCCAGCTTGATTTTGGTGGCCTATATTGTTCTAGTATTGCATGTTTATTTTTTCTTAAATGGTATTTTATTGGTGACCCTATTGATGCAAATATGCTTATGTTATTCATCTTTAATGTTCTCCAATTCCTTTTTTCACCATTTCTAGTATTTTTTCACGCTTCTCCTTGTCTTAAGTTTACCGTTTGCTTAAGAAATCTTATTTTACAGGCGTTATTCTACTCAGCCCTACGGTCTTCCCGTGAAATGCTTATTGTCAATGATGGAACCAAGAATTTGGTGGCTGCTGTCAATAATCGACTCAGTGCACTCTCCTTTCATATCAGAGAGTATTATTGGGTGGATATGAAGAAGATCAATGAGATTTATCGTTATAAGACAGAGGAATACTCTACAGATGCCATTAACAAGTTCAATATTTATCCGGATCAAATTCCTTCTTGGCTGGTAGATTGGATACCTGAGAAAGGTGGCTACCTCATTGGCAATCTGCAACCTGCTCATATGGATTTTAGGTTTTTCACACTTGGAAATCTTTGGTCCATTGTTTCATCTTTAGGTAGCCCAAAACAAAATGAGGGTATTCTGAATTTGATTGAGGACAAGTGGGATGATCTTGTGGCTCAAATGCCTCTTAAAATTTGTTACCCTGCTTTGGAGCATGATGAATGGCGTATAATCACTGGCTGTGACCCAAAGAATACGTGAGGCACTTTTAGTAATTTGTTATTTTCTTATGGGCTACCGATTTCACAAATCTGATTCTCTGTGCTTGCTTGCAGGCCCTGGTCTTATCATAATGGTGGATCTTGGCCAACACTTCTCTGGCAGGTGAGTTGATTTTTATTCAATTCTAACTTCTTTTAAGATTTTGGGTGTTGGCTGGATCATAATGATCTGACTTCTTAAGCATTCTCCTGCATGAATTTTTTAGTTCACATTGGCCTGCATTAAGATGGGGAAGCCAGAATTAGCACAGAAGGCTGTTGCTTTGGCAGAGCAGAGGCTTTCAATGGATCAGTGGCCTGAATATTATGACACGCGGAGCGGGAGATTCATAGGAAAGCAATCCCGGCTCTTCCAGACATGGACAATTGCTGGTTTTCTAACCTCGAAGATTCTTTTGGAGAACCCAGAGAAGGCATCCTTGTTGTTCTGGGAGGAGGATTATGAACTCCTTGAAATTTGTGTTTGCGCGCTTAGCAAAACCGGTAGAAAGAAGTGCTCACGTTTTGCTGCAAAGTCTCAGATTCTTGCTCGATGACGAGTCTGCATTGCTATATAAGTGTGAGTTGTGAAACAATAAAGCCAATGTAGAGCGCTTTCTGGTGACTCCATTGAATAGAAGACTCTTTAACTTTTACCTTTCAGCACTAAGCTTAGTTTCTGGTCCAGTTTTTGGAAATCATACAAATACTGTAAAAAATTTGATTTTGTTGTCCCATTATTTGAAATAGGGACAATTCATATTTGATGATGGCTCTGTTTTTTGAGAGCCTCTTAACCCATTTGTATGGTTCTACTGCTCTGAACAATTGCACGTACTTGAATTATATGGTATTCTGACACTACTACAATGTACCATTCTTCCTTTCCTTTTAATGTTGACGGTATTTGAATTTTACTTGCATTTTTACTAGAATATGTGATTTTTACATGTCAGTTTAATGAAAAGTGCTTGGAAGTGAAACAAATGAACCTAGAAAAATTTTCAAATTGATGTGGTAGACCGTGAGTTGCAAACAAGAGAAAGAAAATTGCATTTTTTTTTAATTTATAAATCATTGTCATGTCAGTTTAGAATTTTTTTTGAGTTCATTTGTTTGGTTCTCTAGCACTTCTCCAATTTAATAGATATGGTTCGGAGAATTTTCAACTAGTTTGAAATAAAACTTTGTACATTGATCGTGTATAAAGAATGTAATCAAATTGCAAATTTTTGTGCCAATAATTTTTTGGAAGAAACAAGCTTAATTGCCTAATGAGCATCAAATAATGTCTCTTTAAAGGCATACATAAGCATCTCAAACGTGGGAGGATATAATAGGGCATTTGCTATAATAAGCATTGTTAAACTAATGGTTAAGTGATTAAATTTACATTTTTTCTATAAGCTTATCCTTTTAGGATAACGGGTAGTTTAATATTGTATTAGAGCCAAAGGTCTTGGGATCGAACCTTGACTCCATCAATTCATCCCCCATTTAAATTAAATATTATACGTGTTGGGCCTCACCTATTAAAAGGGAGTTTGAGTCCACACATGAAGGGAAGTATTAAATTAATAATTAAGTAATTAAATTTACCTTTTTCTATTAGCTTAAACTTTTAGGACAACTGATAATGTAACAAGCATAAATAAAATCCTTTCTGGCCCTCGGTAGCGGTAGAGGGGAGGGCAAGCGGACCCCCCCCCCACAAAAATCCTCTTTCTCCTCCTAAGACATCATGCCCTTGCCTGCAGGTTGCCTCTCTTCTCTCGTTTGTTGAAATCTTGAATCTGTAGGGTTCATTAATTTAGGCAAGTTTCAGAGGATAAACTCTCTTGCCTTTTGTTTTATGAGTACCTATCTGTGCATATATAGCACGTGATGAAAAAAACATAAGGTAAAGAGGACAAGATAACACTAATCTCACAACCCATGAACGAATAAGCGTATACAAGCTTGTCAAAATAGCATCATTCAAGCCTTACTGCGCAAGTAATCAAGAATAATCATTTGACAGTGAGAGAACAATTGTTCTACTGTACAAGATGGTTACTTCGAATTTTTGGTGTCGGAGGAACCGATTGATTGAGACGGCAGAAAAGCTTTTAGGTGTATTGAGGGATGGCGTAGATCAATTATTTAAGTACTATGTTCATGCTAGTGTTGTTGAGGGATGTGAGGCATTGTCATGTGTTGATGAGGTAAGAGTTGACCGAATTTTGTTCAACATCATTGGAAGGCCAGGACCGAGATCTTTGTTGAGAGAGTTTCATTCATTATGGGCATCGATAATTTTGATGGATTATAAATATGAGATATAACAATATTTTTTGGAGGATGTCGGGTCATCAATTGCAAACTTTGATAATTTTAATTTGTAGAAGGTTAATTTGACAAAGTTTTTGGTCCTCACCGAGGTAACACGAGATGTGTTGACGATTCTAGTTACCATTGTTGCCTCAAAGTCATCATTTAGCATTGAAGGTCGTGTGTTAGATTCATTTCGGAGTTCTTTGGCTCAAAAATAGAGGAGGCTCTTATATATATGGATTCAAAAATAGTTGAGATCTTCTTCTCCTGTTAGTTTGAGCGAGACATACTTGTTGAAGGTTGATAATAGCGAGATCTACAAGCTCGATTTAGGTAATATTATTAAAATAAATTTCAAATTTGGCTATTTATTTCAACAATTTAATTGTTTCATTTTACTAATTCTTTAAGAATTTTCGTGTGCTAGCAATCATGTCCAATTGTATCGTCATTGACAACGCAGGTTGAGGCTTAAGGGATGGACTTTGTCAAATGGTGTATATTTTGGTTGGTATTCTGGTAATACAGTTTCATCACTTTGTTAGTTTCTTAATTGCTATTTACTAGTTTGGTTAATTATTATAATATGAAGTATGTTTATGTTGGATTTGTTTGGTTATTGAAGGGATCAAATCCAAAGACTATGCATTATGGTTGCAACCTTGATGGCTTGGGGAGTTGGAACTACTTGTTGGCTCATCTCATTGTTGACTCACTGTATTAATTTTGAGACTACTTTGTGTTGATTACTTGTTTATGTGTTGGTCCATTTTAGAGTTAAATTTTTATTATTTGTAACTTGAGATATTTAAAAACATTCGGTGAAATTACCGTCTTACCAATCGACAAGGGTTGGAGCGATAGGCGAAAGAGCCCTTATTGTCACCGTTTTAAACAACTCTCACCCTTACTCTTAGACTACATGCTTATTTTTAGCAATAATATTATTCAATCTCTATGATGCTTACATAATCAAGCTAAATCACAGGTGGATTAATTGGGATCATATCCAATTAAGGTTTGATTTTTTTTTTTTTTAAGTGTATAGTTTGAATTAACTCTGAAACATTATTAAAATTGTTACTTTGATTATGGTTTTGATAAAGAGTAGTGTTGACTGTGTTGTATCAATTGATTTCATCGTAACATGCATGAAAAATACTAGAAAACATACAATATGTAAATTAAAGAAACCAACATATATATATATATATATGGCAGAGACTGATCGATGGAGTAAATTAATTAATTAAGAAAATTAAGCATAGAATTGATAGATAATTAAATATTGAAAGTACATATATATTAATACTTTTTCTTTGAGGTGTTTGGAACAAAGAAAGTAGTTATTTTAATTATATTAATTTCGTCATTAATTTGTTTATGGAAGCAAATTCCATCAAGTACTACTGCTTCCTACGCGGAAGATGCCAAAACGGTCATCCGCTAGGCGGAGAGTTCCAGAGTATAAGTTTGCCTTGTATTGCCCCCAAGTGAAGGGGTTGTAGAGAAGGGGCCTGTTGGGGGTGACCATTCCAGGAAGTGCATATATCCATTCTTCAAGGGATGGTGCCCCAAAGAAGGCAATTGACATTCTAGGCTCCGATGAATTTGTTATTGCCCTGTGTCGGACGCTCACAAATCTCCCATTTGTCATGGCCTTCAAAAACCACACAACGTTACATACGTACAAATTAATTAAGATATCGAAACTGTGTGTGTGTGAGAGAGAGAGAGTGAGAGTGAGTAATTACATGTAAAGTGTCACCCACAAAAACACAAAAGGCAGAAGGGTTAGGAGGGACCGAGATCCACTCATCATTCCCTACATAAATCTGTAGGCCAGGCACGTCGTTTGATCTGAGGAGGGTAAAGATCTGAGGGTCACTATGCTCCCCAAATCCAATACCGTTATCAATGGATGGTGGATAGTGATTGAGCCTCAGGATCGAGTCACTATTATCGTTCCTGATCAGGTCAGTCAAGATTGATGCCTTATCGAACCCCAGGCCCCTTGCCGTCAGACTTAGTAGCATACATGTCAGCTTCCTAACTCCATCAACATATTCACACGCAGCATTGCTGTCATACGCACGCAAACAAAAATCAGTCAAATCCTCGGACCAAGTTTAAGTTAAACTCGCACATGCGTGGATCTCTTATTTTTCTTCCTATTTTCTGGGTTTTTTTTTTTTTTTTTTCTTTTCAATTTTACAATGAATAGATCTACAGGAGGCATTGCAAAACAAACCATGCATGCATGCGAAAATCGTAGAAGGCTAGGATGAAAAAATAATGAGAAATGAGTGGACCCAATGGTAAAAATATGGACAAAATATATATTAACACTAATGATTTTTCAAAATAAATAGAGGAAAGATAAATGTTGAATACCAAAATTCAAGACGGCGCTTAGGGATTAATTGGGACATCGGAATGATGGATTGTGGACTACTAGGATTGGTACTAAGTGTAAGATATTCCAACCGTCCCACATCTCCATTGGGGCCTATGGTGTTGCATCCATACCCGTAAGGCTTAACGTGGTCCGGCCCGGCAGCCATTTTTTCAGACATTGGTCGGCTAAAAAAGTGGAAGCTTTCATATTCTAGTGTTTGTATGACGTCATCAGGGACACCATGGTTGACCACCGTAAAAAAACCATATTGTTCACACGCCCTAACAATCTGCATTGCCACCTTTCCTTTGTTCTCCGAAAGGTCTATTTCAGTAATCGTCATGGCTCCAAGTTTTTTGATTGCTAGCTATATTATTAGCGGGGTTGGTGAGGGTACGACCATTGTAACAAAGAGACCAACTATATATAACGATAACAAAACACACAAGTTGTTGCACATGATGAGTTGGTAATAATTAAATGGGGGCATGAGAGAGAGAATGTAAGAATTAATTGGAATTTTAAAATAGTGATTATTGGTAATTAATTACCACGCTCATACGTACTTATATCTATGGCGTTCAAAAAAATAAAAAATAAATAAATAATTATTGGAGATATTTTAATTTGTTCAAAAATTAACTGTTGATTTCGCAATCTTAGAGAATTTTCACCATTATTAATTGTTTTAGTAATTGCTAGTTTTCACGCCACAATCACCATGCAATCATATCATATTAGATTGACGTGATATGGGTTTATGGTCCTTAATCCTTATATATATATATATATATATATATCAGTGTTTATTTAAAAAAAAATTTAAAAAAATTAAGGACTATTAACTCATGCCACGTCATTATAATTTATACCCACAATCAATGGTGTGTGAGGATTGATTTTTGGACAAAGTTTTTCTCTAAACTAGGTTGGAGGAATTTTCTTCAACCTAGTCTATAAAAGTAATATGTGCTCTTTTTTTTAATAACATGTAAAATGCACATGAGTTTTTAATAAAATTTATTCTAACTTTGTCCTTACTATTAAAAAAATATGTACATCTCACATGTATATCACTTTGTCAAGCTATCATTGGTACTCTTAACCAGTGGCGGATCCAGGAGTTCATTCTACCGGGGGCGTCAATAAAATAATAAAATATAATGATAAATAATTTTTTTTCTCTTTATATATTATATTTTTATTATAATATGGTAAATACAATAATAAAAAAAAATTATACCACAATATATGTATTACAAAAAACATATTTATATGCTAAATTGATATATTAGTTACCATGTAGGCACTAGTACAAAAGTAAAGGAAAATACAAAATACAAAGTGCCTAAAATTGCATTCTATGTGGTCTTAGAGAAACAAAATCATTAAGTATTAAATCTGAATTGAAGCTTTCAGCAATTTCCCTTTCAATGTAGACAAGTAAATTATCTTTAAGAAATTTATCTTTCATTTTGCTACGAAGTATTGTTTTAACAATTGTTTACTTCTCATACTCTAATGATATTATAATAAAATTACTAGCATATTCCGATAGCTATTAGCCTAAAATGAATTAATAAAAAGAACAAATCTAAGATTGGTAATAATCTTCTAAAACTTGTTGATGCTTGAAAAAAATCCCAAAGTACTATATAAACACACCAAAAAAAAAAAGAAACAATATTGTTTTAGAATAAGATAAACAAAATGCTAAATATTGATAAATTGACTTTTTTTTTTTTTTTTTTTTAATGAAATCAAACACTGGAGTTTTTTACTTTTTTAAAAAAAAAAAAAAAAAAAATTGTTACGCAGTAAACAATTCAGCCAAAAAAAAAATTAAAAAAAAATAATTTTTTTTTTTTTTTTTACCAGGGGCGACCGCCCCCAGGTCGCCCTTGCTTCTCTCCGCCACTGCTCTTAACTCTGGTAGTATGCCTTCATTTTTAAATTTGACAAATATTGCTCTTATCCCGAAAGTGAAGAATCCTACTTGTGTCACTGATTTTAGGCCAATAAGTCTCTGCAATGTTATGTATAAGTTGATTTCCAAGGTTCTTGCGAATAGATTGAAAAAAATTCTGCCCAACATTATTTTGCCTGTCCAAAGTGCTTTTCTTCCAGGGAGACTAATCACTGATAATGTGTTAGCTGCGTATGAGACTCTTCATACAATGCATACACGGATGACGGGGAAGAAGGGTTTCATGGCGGTCAAATTGGACATGAGCAAAGCTTATGATCGGGTGGAATGGAAGTTTTTGGAGGCTGTAATGTGTCGGATGGGTTTTGCTTCCTGATGGATACAACTCATGATGATGTGTGTCACCTCGGTTCAATTTGCAGTTTTGGTGAATGGAAAACCATGTGGGCAGATTAAGCCGGAACGAGGATTGAGGCAAGGTGATCTGTTATCACCTTATTTGTTTATTATATGTGCAGAGGCTTTGAGTGCTATGGTGACGAAGGCTACTGGTGATGGAATTTTGACGGGAGTTCCAACCTCTAGAGGGGGCCCTCGGATAAGTCACTTATTTTTTGCCGATGATAGCCTGTTGTTTTGCAGGTCCAGTCTATCTCAGTGGGATGGTCTTACTAATATATTGAGGCTCTATGAAGCAGCTTCTGGTCAACGCCATAACAATAACAAGACTTCCATATTTTTTAGTACCAATACGCCATTGGAGGTGAGGGAAGCGATTGTGGAGATAGCTGGGATACCTTCATCTCAACGATATGATACGTATTTGGGGCTTCCCGCTATGGTGGGCAAATCCCGAATGGCAGCTTTCAAGACTATTACTGATAGGGTGTGGAAAAAATTACAAGACTAGAAAATTAAATTTTTATCCCAGGCTGGTAAGGAGGTCCTCCTAAAAGAAGTGGTACAGGCTATACCCACCTATTGTATGAGTGTTTTTCGTCTCCCGCATGCTCTATGTTTGGAGATAAATTCACAAATGCAAAAATTCTGGTGGGGTCATCAGGAGAATAAATCCCGAGTGCATTGGATGAGTTGGGGAGTTTGGGTCTACCAAACGAGTCCGGTGGTATGGGATTTCGTGACTTTACCAGTTTTAATAAGGCGTTGTTGGCAAAGCAAGCTTGGCGATTGTGGTCTCAACCGGATAGTTTGGTGGCACAAATCATGAGGGCGAAGTATTATCCAAGGAGCTCAGTTGTGGAGGCAAAAATTGGTCGAAGACCATCGTTTGCTTGGAGGAGTATTTTGAGCTCTTGTGATTTGCTTCAGGAAGGGTTGGTATGGCGAGTGGGAAATGGTGGAAAAATTCGAATTTGGAAGGACAGGTGGCTTCCAAATCCATCTACTTTTCGAGTCCTATCATCTCCCAAATTACTGGACCCGGATGCAAAAGTTAACAAGCTTATAGATGAAGATTCAAAGTGGTGGAATGTGCCTCTTTTGGAGAGCCTTTTTTCTCAAGAGGAGGTAAGGCTGATCCAAGAAATCCCTATTAGTAGTACCAATCAAGAGGATACTCTTATCTGGAAGGGCACCAAAAATGGGGTTTTCTCAGTTAAGAGTGCATATTATTTACAAAAGGAGATACTATCAAGGTCCCTGGCTGAATGCTCCTCTAAAGAGATTCTCCCAACCCGTGAGAATTTATGTCGAAGGAAAATTATCACGGATCCTCTCTGTCCAGTGTGCGGTTTAACAGTGGAGTCTGGGTTTCATATTTTACGGCAGTGCCCTTCTGCTATGGACGCGTGGAGTATGGGTAGTAAAAAATTTCAAAAGAGTTTTTTTACTGGCCCGGATTTCAGGCAAGTGGCCGAAGCTATGTTTAACAAATGTGATCAGGAGGAGTTGGCACAATTTGCAGGCTTGGCTAGGAGGATTTGGCTGAGGCGTAATGAGGTTGTCCATGGTGGCTCTTTCTCTCATCCGAGTATCATCTTACAGCGTACAAACACTGCCATCCAAGAGTTCACGACGGCCCAACAGCGGAGGGAGTTGCTCGATTATCCCGGTGGAAATCAAACAGTGGAGGGCTGGAAAGCTCCGGCACAGGACTGGTGCAAAGGGAACTGGGATGCAGCAATAGAGAGGACCACTAGCCGGCTAGGGTTGGGCGTGGTGCTTCGAAACTCGAATGGAAGGCTCCTAGCGGCAAGATGCGAGATGAGACTGGGTTGCTTAGCACCGGCAACAGCTGAAGCGAAAGCAGCTCTCCTTGCTATCCAGCTCTGCCGAGAGTTGGGTTTTATAAAAGTACATCTAGAAGGTGATGCCAAGGGAGTGGTTGATGCTGTCAATTCTGGGAACATGAAAACGAGCTGGCTGGGACACGTAATTGAGGACATTAAGTTGGAGTTGAATTCTTTGGCACACTGGAAGTTTACTTTTGTTAGGAGAAAAGGGAACCAAGTGGCCCATTGCCTTGCTAAATTTGCTGTGCTGAACTGTATTACGGATAGTTGGGGTGCTACACCTCCTACATGTATTAGTGATTTCTTGGTGCTAGAGCAAACAACTCTAGTTGCTTGAAGTTTCTAATGAAAAGTCGCTTATTTCTTCAAAAAAAAAAGGGACATAAATCACTTTTATAGATTAGGTTGAAGGAAATTCCTCCAACTTAGTTTGAAGGAAAACTTTGTTATAAGGGGATGGGGTGACAAAAAAAAAAAAAATTACTTCAAATCCCCCTCCCCATATTAATAACGTCTGGATTCTGCTTTAATTGGACCATAAATAATTTTTTTTTTTTTTCTTTTACCTTTTTTCACTCCTCTCTCTTTGTATTCTAGGCAAGTAAGCTTATTCTAGATCCACCTACTAGGATTGTAAATGAGCCGATCTGAGTATTGAATGTTTAAGTTCGGTTCATTTTATTTTTTTCAAACACAAGTTGAGCTAGAGCTTATTACTGAGCTAGATAATATGTATGTTCAAGCTATGTTCATTTATTTTTCGAAAGAACACAAACTTGTTGACGGCAAGACAAATTAATTATGGTTAAGATTTATTATTTTAGCAAGTTGATAAATTAATTCAAATCTTAAACAATCTAACACTATAAAAATCGAGTTTTTTTTTTTTGGACCAACAATTTCTAATATTGACACGTCAGAAAACCTTTCTGACGTGTCTCAACAGTTAAAATGATGGATGTCAAAAAATCCAAGTTTTTGACGTGGCATTTTCACCACATCAAAATTTTTTGACATGTTAGAAACTGGAACGTAAAAAAAAAAAAAATTTGACGTTCTAATTTTTGACGTGGTGAAAATGCCACGTCAAATTTTTTTTTTTTTTTGACGTGATGAAATTCACCACATCAAAAATCTTTTTTTTTTTTTTTTTCATTTATATATTTTCTAAATTATTTGAGTTTATACCCAGATTTACGTATTAACCTGATATCCAATACATATAATATATATCCAATATTCATTCAATTTAATACATTCAATCCAATATCCAATACATCCAATACAATCAATATATATCCAATATATCCAATATATATCCAATATACATTCAATTTAATATATCCAATATACATTCAATTTAATACATCCAATCCAATACATTCAATTCAATCCAATGCATCGAATAAATCCAATACATCAAACATATTCAATACATCCAATTAATCAAATACATCCAATTAATCCAATACATTCAATTAATTAAATACATCAAACATATCCAACCCCATTTCAAACATATCCAATACATCCAATTAATCCAATACTTCAAACATATCCAACCCCATTTCAAACATATCCAATACATCCAACCCAATACACATATAAAATTTCAATTCAATTTGCATATACATGCAATACATATGAAATTCCAACACAAATTAATTAAACAAAAGTTCAACACTTATACTACGTTCCAACATAACATAAAACAAAACAAATATATACATCGAAAATACGTTCCAACACAACACAAAACAAATATACAATCAAATTATCTCTGTTCTATCTGATACAAATAAATTCCAACTAGTCTCTAACTATATACATCAACAAATAGTAATCAAATATATATAAAACTTAACAAACAACGATGAGAAACCGCGTGCTCAGTCCAAGTCAACATAGTCATCCCCTAACGCTTAATATGATGAGTTGTGAACCCATGATAATCAATAAAAAAATCCAATTTTGCAAAACCTAAACAAAATTAAGGATATTTAAATGCATTTGTTATACATGGGGACCCTAGATAAAATAGATCTAGCTAGCTAGCTAGGTTATTGGTTGTTATTTTTTTATTTTATTTTCGTTTTTTTATGACATTTACATAATCTAAATTTATAAGACCTAAATAAATTTTGTATATATGTGGACCCTAGATAAAATAGATCTAGCTAGCTAGGTTATTTGTTTGTTTGTTTGTTTTGTTTGTTTGTTTGTTTGTTTGTTTGTTTTTTTTTTTTTTTTCGTTTATTATAACATTTATGCATTTGTTATATATGGGGACTGTAGATAAAATGAATCCAGCTAGTTATATTATTTGTTTTCTTTTGTTTTTTTCCTTTGTTTGTTTGTTT
>NC_081541.1:9201556-9210864 GCF_901000735.1 Corylus avellana
TTTTTTTTTCTTTTTTTTTTTTTTTTTTTTTTTTTTTTTTTTTTTTTTTTTTTTTTTTTTTTTTAACATTTACATATTTATTCTAAATTTTCAAAATCTAAACAAAAATTAAAGTCCAATATGGATATGCATTTGTTATTTGTTGTTGTTGTTTTTTTTTTTTTTTTTTGGTTTAAGCAAGTTTTGAGGTTTTTTGGTTATGATAACATGCATTTGCAAAACCTACACAAAATTTAGGTCTAAATTTAAATGCAAAAATCTGCACAAAAAACCTAAACCTACACAAAATTTAGGTCTAAGAATATGTTTGGCATTGCGGTGGGATGTAGAGCTTTTGAATGTAGAGCTTTTGTCAAAAGCGCTTTTTTAAAATTATTGATGTTTGGTAACAAAACTAAAAATGTGCTTTTAGTTGCAAATATGACAATAAATGACATATAGTGTTATTGATGTTTTAACTTTAAATACAAAACCATAATAATAGTAAAAATAAAAAAAAATAAAAAAAAAACATAAATGGGCAAAAAAGAACAATTCAACCGAAAAAAATAAAAATGTTCTAGAACCAATTCAGAAAAAAAAAAAAAAAAAAAAAAGAAGAAAAAAAAAGGAGTTAATCTGACAAACCCATATCTAGCCCACGTCTCTTTGCTGGAATTTCAAATACCAAGGGAATAAAGTTTTATTTTCGATTATCAAGGGGTATAGCACAACAAGAAACCCAAGATAGAGATAGAGATAAAAAATATTAGTGGGTTCTCTCCTCCCCAAGAACTCTCTGCCTCTCCAAAACCTTCAGTCACAAATTTTTCTGTTGCCTAAATCAACAGAACCATTGTCTCTCTTTCACTCTACAAATCCGTTCTATTCACTCCAAGAAAACTAGAGTGTACTAAGAAACCAATAACCCCAAAATTCATCTCTTTATCTTTGACCCCAAAAACCCATCATCCCAACGGAAGCTCATCCGTACATTAATGGTGGTTGAGAGTCTTGAGACCCAAAAAGTCCTAGTCGAATGATCAAACTTACCACAATATCCAGCTATCAAAGAGAAGCGACGAGCTCATCAATTCTCCAAATCGTAGAAGGGTTTGTAGCTCTCAGATTTATTGAAGAGGGTGTAAGACTTGGAAAAAAATATGTATATATATCAGTATTGTTGTGATTATGTGAATTTTGTTCGGACATTTTTGTCCAATTGTGATTTTGATTAAACCAAAACCGTGGTGCGCATTTTGGTTAGAAGTCCGCTTTGTCAAAAGCCTCGAATTTGAGCTTTGGACTAAACGTGGGTTTGAAGTGTTTGAAAACTCAAAAGTCCTTTCATAAGATTTTACCAAACGACCCTAGTTTTTCTGAAACGGGCTTTTCAAGGCTTAGAAGCTCTTTTTGGGTTTACAATCGCAAACCCAAACAGGCTCTAAATTTAAATGCAAAAACCTGCACAAAAAAACCTAATTTCAAAAAATTTACGTATGTAATTTTGCATGCATGCATGTATGCAAATACATTAGACAATATTCCCACAACACAAAACATATATCTCAAACAAATAAATTAATTAGCTAACATGTAAAATTAATTTGCTAATATAACTACATCAATAATACATAATAATATACATTGTAAATTATATATTTATATAATTTATTTATTTATATAATATATAAATAAATAAATCAATTTATATATATATATATATATATATATATATATATATATTTGGAGAGGCTGAAGAATGCGACAGTGGCCGGAGAATCGCCGAAGGGAGAGCTCGTGCTTGCCAGAGGGAGGAGCGGTGGTGACGGCCGGTGAGAGAGAGAACCACTGAGAGAGAGCGGGTGAGAGAGAGAAGCTGGATTCGCGCCTTCCCGAGGACTATTCTTGACGTGTCCACCTCTGGCACATCAAGAATTAAGTTTCTTGACGTTTCCACATGTACACGTCAAGAACTTCTTGACGTGCCACATGTGGACACGTCAAGAAATTATTGGCGTGTCACATGTGGACACGTTAATAATTGAAGATAAATTTTTAAATTTTGAATTTATATCATTTTTTTCCTCTTATATAACACATTATAAATACAATATACTTAAAAATAATTAGAGAACAAATAAATTAATATTCTAGATGTACAGATAATAAAATCCATTTTTTCGTGAGGGCTCAATAATTACGTTCCGAGAATCAGATCGAGCTTCTAGGCATTTCCACCGTAGGATCAATGAACCATTGAGATAAGTGAAGGACTCGCCGAACACATATTTTGTGTTGGCCGGGTTCTTGTGGAGTTTGCGGATCTTATAAAATAAATGTATTATGTATGTCCTATTTTTTTAAAATTAAAATGGCTTTCATATTAATATTACTAGAATGATTTATGCATGATAATATTACTAGAATGATTTATGCCAGAATATTACTGAAATGATTTATGCATGATAATATCATATCATATTAATATGTCTATCATTTCATTTCATATTAATATTAATGAAATGTTTGATTTATATATATATATATATGCATGATAATATTAATTTATACAATACGTATATACCAATTAAAATTAATTTACAACCTAATTTTTTTTAATACATATAATTTTTTTTAATGATAATTATTATCAAGCATATTGTATAATTAATGGCACATCAAAATTTTTTGATACACTAAAAATAACACGTCAAAAATTATTGACATGGCATTTAGACACACAAAAAATTATTGAGGTGGCATTTCAACATGTTAAAAAATTTTGACGTGCCATATCAACACGTCAAAATTTTTTGACGTGTCGAAATCCGCCACGTCAAGAAAGTTTTTATTGACGTGTTTATTTAGACACATCAAAAACTAATGTTTGCCACATCAACAAAGTCCTTGATTTTTGTAGTGTAAACTCGAGTTTATATATTAATCTTATGGTATATATATAGATTCATTACGCACACATATGTACATGCTCATAAACCCACTCATATACACGCAAATGCACATATTTCTAAATTCATATTCATAATTACAATAGTTCAATTATATCAATTACATTACAAGGAAATTAAATTCATTTTTATTTTTTCAAATACTTAACGTGTTCTCATTATAAAGTTTAAAATAATTAAAATGTGGTTATAAAAACTTATATGAGCCGAGCCGATCAAGTTTATACGAGTTTTGCTTGTTTAATAAGTTCAAACTCTATTTGTCCACGGGTAGATGTGTTCATTTACAGTCATACCACCCACCCATCCCCCATCCTTCTAAGAAAAATAATAAGCCAGTCTGATGATTTATTTTTCAAAAATACTATTTTTTTTTTTAATGTATTTCACTTGTTACTTATTCCAAAATAAATAATAATCTACTCTCATTTATTTTCCAAATACAATATTAATATTGTTTATGTATTGACCGTCTCTATTTAAAATAAATAAATAAATAAAAATTGAGTTAGAGAATCTCGAGCAATGCTATCTAAAATGAGTAATGCTATAAGTCTTTTTAAAGTTATTCCAAATGTGATGTGACTTTTAAAATCTCCGTTAAATTTGCGATGTAAGTTATTGACTTTTGATCTATTGATGATTTTAAAAGCCACATCACATTTGAGATAATTCTAGAAGGACTCTAGAAAGACTTATAGCATTATTCATCTAAAATACATAAATAAAAAGTGTAATTCTCGACTTTGAGAATAACATCGGTAAGAATTTGGTGTAAACCATGTCCTTTATGCCTTCCAATAGTGGTTAGCCACATCAACTTTGAGACGTAATGAATAAACCACTCCACACTACATCGACACTACCAATCGGAATATTCCAAAAAAATAAAATATGAAAGTGATGTCGGAGGAAATAAGGGGGTTCTAAATTTGATTAATACTAGTAAAAAATTAAGAAGAATAAAGTTAGGTGAGAGATATTATTAAAGCCAAAACGAAGGATATTTGAAACCATTCTCTTCGATTCCGACTAACACAATTTTTCATTCTTAACATAGCAGTCAGTCTACGAGAAAGAGGGGAGCTGGAGGGTAGTGGTATGTGAACAATTTAAAATTAATCTCATTATTAAAATTATTTCAAAATCTATGCCTTTCGAACGATCTCTAGAGAATGATGGAAGTTGTTTGTGACCAATCCTCCTCAAACAATCAAATTTGGGTTCGAGCCAGGCACCCCATGCTTAACCTAGGGAAAGCCGAATCACCCTCAACTCCAAGGGTGTTGAGGGTGTTTCGGCCTCCAAATGGGGTTGGCGCCATAACCGCCCCCAAGGCCTAGTCCACATAGAGAAGGTTAATTTGCCCCAACCCACTATCAGGGATTGAAATTATGTGATCAACTCTCTAACTAAGAATAAATAGTGGAAAATGATAATTGTCATTAAAACAAAAAAAGAACCATTGAAATCGAAATTATTTGTCATTAAAACAAAAAAAAAAAAAAAAGAGAAATTGAAATTATGTACTCTTTAAGGTAGTGCAACGCAAGGGTGACGCTTTAGAGGCCCAGTAGCATGCTACGAAGCTGGACTCTATTCATGTGGCCCAATGGGCCACGCATATACTACACTTGATCTAAGCCGAAAGGCTGAGAAACGGACGGGACTTGTTGTAACTCAAGATGTCTTTTATTATCCGACTTGTCCAGACGCTCGTCTTGTTCTGGCAATGTGGGACAAGACTACATTAATCTTTCTGAATTACCGATTTTCTATTTCGAGATGAATTTGTGTATAATTGGCTGACCGAGAAAAAAGATTTATTTTTAGCATTAATATTGGCAGACGTTGTGACGTACGTATTACCAGTTCAAAAATAATGAATGCTAAAAAAGAGACGTGAAATGCTCTTCATTTTCAGGATGACTGTGTTTTCTGCAGATGTAATTTAGAAATATGAAAAAGATACATCTTCTGTTCTGTAAGTAAAATATACCATATATATATATATATATATATATATATATATATATATAAGTAATTCCAAAGATCCATATTGTTCATTCAAAATGAACTACTTGAATTGATTTTAAAAAAAAAATTAAACTAACAAAATCTTTTTTTACACAATTTATAGAATAAATGGGTTGCAGATGGAGGATTCATATTTGGTGGGTCTGTTTTTTGAGAGCCTCTTAACCCATTTCTATGGTTTTACTGCTCTGAACAATTGCATGTACTTCAAATTAATTATATATATGGTATTCTCACAATACTTCTAACTTTGATCCTATTCAACCTTCTTTTTTCTTTTTTCTTTTTTGGCTAAATTGCTGGTCAAACAGGTAAAATTCATATTAATTCTCCCACAAGAAATATAACTTAGATTAAAAAATATGTTGAAAATCTCAATCCCTTCTTAAATTCATATTCATAATTACTATAGTTCAATTTATATCAATTATATTACAAGAAAAATTCATTCGTATCTTTTCACATACTTAAAATGTTCTCAATATAAAGTTTAAAATAATTAAAATGTGGTTATAGAAACTTATATAAGGCGAGCCAATCGAGTTTATATGAGTTTGGCTTGTTTAATAAGTTCAAACCCTATTTGTCCACAGGTAGATGTGTTCATTTACAGTCATACCACCCACCCATCCCCCTCCTTCTAAGAAAAATAATAAGCTAGTCTGATCATTTATTTTTTAAAAATACTATTATTTTTTGGAGGATGTCGAGTCACCAATTGCAAACTTTGATAATTTGAATTGGTAGAAGGTTAATTTGACAAAGTTTTTGGTCCTCACCGAGATAGCACGAGATGTGTTGACGATTCCAGTTACCATTGTTGCCTCAAAGTCATCATTTAGCATTAAAGGTCGTATGCTAACAATCATGCCCAATTGTATCGTCATTGACAATGCAGACGCAAGTTGAGGCTTAAGGGAAGGACTTTGTCAAATGGGGTATTTTTAGGTTGATATTCTGGTAATATAGCTTCATCACTTTGTTAGTTTGTTGTCTTAATTGCTATTTACTTGTTTGGTTAATTATATATTATAGTATGAAGTATGCTTATGTTTGATTTGTTTGGTTATTGAAGGGATCAAATCAAAAGACTATGCCATTATGGTTGCTACCTTGATGGCTTGGGGAGTTGGAACTACTTGGTGGCTCATCTCATTTTTGAGGCACTGTATTTTGAGATTACATTGTGTTGCTTACTTGTTTATGTGTTGGTCCATTTTAGAGTTAAATTTTTATTATTTGTAAGTTGAGATATTTAAAAACATTCGGTGAAATTACCGACTTACCGATCGACAAGGGTTGGAGCGATAGGCGAAAGAGCCCCTATTGTCACCGTTTTATCCAACTCCCACCCTTACTCTCAAGCTACATCTTTATTTTTAGCAATAATATTACTCGATCTCTGTGATGCTTACATAATCAAGGTAAATCGCATGTGGATTAATTGGGATCAGTATCCAATTAAGGTTTGAATTTTTTTAAGTGTATAGTTTGAATTAACTCTGAAACATTATTAAAATTGTTACTTTGAGTATGGTTTTGATAAAGAGTAGTGTTGTATCAATTGATTTCATCGTAACATGCTTGAAAAATACTAGAAAACATACAATATGTAAATTAAAGAAACCAACATATATATATATATATATGGTAGAGACCGATCGATGGAGTAAATTAATTAAGAAAATTAAGCATAGAATTGATAGATAATTAAATATTGAAAGTACATATATATTAGGGTTAAATTCACTTTACCCCCTAAAGTTTTAAGGGTTTTTCAATTCGAACCTCAATGTTTAAAAATTGGCAATGTACCCCTCTAATGTTTTAAAAATTTTCAATTCAGACCCTCCATTACTAATTTCCGTCTAGTTGGACGAAAATCATCTCACGTGTGTCTCACGTGGGATTTTGATGCCATCTATTCCAATTTTGCCCTCATTAAAACTTATGAAATTGAGGGTAATTTCATAGGTTTTAATGAGAGCAAAATTAGAATAGATGGCATCAAAATCCCATGTGAGACACACGTGGGATGATTTTCGTCCAATTAGACGGAAATTAGTAACGGAGGGTCTGAATTGAAAATTTTTGAAACATTAGGGGGATACATTGCCAATTTTTAAACATTGAGATTCAAATTGAAAAACCCTTCAAACTTCAGATGGGTAAAATGAATTTTTCCTTATCTATTAATACTTTTTCTTTGAGGTGTTTGGAACAAAGAAAGTAGTTATTTTAATTATATTAATTTCGTCATTAATTTGTTTCTGGAAGCAAATTCCGTCAAGTACTACTACTTCCTACGCGGAAGATGCAAAAACAGTCATCCGCTAGGCGGAGATTTTCAGAGTATAAGTTTGCCTTGTATTGCCCCCAAGTGAAGGGGTTGTAGAGAAGGGGCCTATCGGGGGTGACCATTCCAGGAAGTGCAGATATCTATTCTTCAAGGGATGGTGCCCTAAAGAAGGCAATTGACATTCTAGGCTCCGATGTATTTGTTAGTAGGGGTGTCAATGCGGGTGGTTGAACCACTAACCGGTATAACCGTTAATTGCTAACCGCTTAATCGCATAATCGTATTAACTACTAACGCCTAACCGCTATAACTGCTGAGCGGTTAGCGGTTAGCGGTTATTGGGTTTACTAACCGTAACCGCTAACCGTTAATCGCCTTTTTATATAATATATTTTTATAATTATAATTATAAAAATATTTATACATATAACATAATCACTTGATCATTAGATCACAATTTTTTTAAAAAAATAATTAAATCACAATTTAAGTATTAATATATTATCACTATAATTTATATGATTATATCATATAATCACTTGATCATTGAATCACAATTTGAGTATTAATATATTATCACTATAATTTATATAATTATATCACATAATCAATTGATCATTAAATCATTTGATTATATAATAACAAATTATACATATATAATATGACATAACTCATAAGTTACCAATTCATACTAATACAATAATTAAATATCGAGAGACTTATTTCCAATGTATGTTACAAACTTATAAGTCTATATATGTTATAAGTCTATATAAGTCTACATATGAATAATATAAATGTATAAGATCAATACTTAATCATATGATTTAATAACAATTCAAATACTTTATTCAAGACTTCGAGTGAATCATATTATTAATGTACAATGATGATATAATTTGTATAATATCAAATTAAGTAATGGACATTGGATTAAACAATGACCAATGTGTTACTTATAAACACAATTTAAGTATTAATGTATTATCATTATATATTGTGACAGTTGTCTGAATTTTGAACTTTTTATATATGTTGTGATGATTTTTTTTTTGTTTTTTTAAGTTAACCGGTTATGATTTAATATTTAAGGAAATTTTTTTAAAGTACAAGTAAATGTAAATTCTGGGTCAAATATTTTTTATTTTTCAATATGGGCTCTTTTTATAGCAATTGGGCCCAAGTAGACACTAAAAATACCAACAAAAAAAAAAAAAACGAGGGTAAAAAAAAAGACCAAAAAGCCCCAAAAAGCCAAAAAAAAAAAAAAACAAAAACAAAAAGGCCCAAAAAGCCCTAAAGGAAGCCCCAAAACGCCCAAAAAGCCCCAAAGAAAGCCCAATTTTGAAAAAACGGTTAGCGAGCTGTTATCTATTTCACAAACCGCCTTGACACCCCTATTTGTTAGTGCCCTGTGTCGTACGCTCACAAATCTCCCATTTGTCATAGCCTTCAAAAACCACACAACGTACATACAAATTAATTGACATATCGAAACTATGAGAGAGAGAGAGAGAGAGAGGGAGAGAGCAATTACATACATGTAAAATGTCACCCACAAAAACACAAAAGGCAGAAAGGTTAGGAGGGATCGAGATCCACTGATCATTCCCTACACGAATCTGTAGGCTAGGCACATCGTTTGATTTGAGGAGGGTAAAGATCTGAGGGTCACTATGCTCTATAAATGCAATACAGGGATCATTGGATGGTGGATAATGATTGAGCCTCAAGATTGAGTCACTTTCATCGTCCCTAATCAGGTCAGTCAAGATTGAAGCCTTAGCCAGCCCCAAGCCCCTTACCATCAGACCCAATAGCGTACATGTCAGCTTCCTAACTGCGTCAGCATAGTCACGCGCTGCAGTGCTGTCATACGCACCGCATGCAAACACAAATCAGTCAAATTCCCAGAGCAAGCTTACATTAAACTCACACATGTTGATGCATGCATGTCTCTTATCGGTATGACTTTTACTTTCTATTTTAATTCACATTATTTTTAGAGTAGTGATTTCTAC
>NC_081541.1:9210964-9226105 GCF_901000735.1 Corylus avellana
CCAGTACATGCCTTTTACTGTAGCCCAAAACAAGACAAAAAAACAACACACACACAACAAAACGTGTATGCCTGTTGCTTGCTCTTTTAACTACTTTTATTTTAAGTCAGCTTTATTTGTAGTATTTAAGTAAGTTTTATTTCTCTTATTTTAAGTTAGTTCTATTTTATGTATTTTTAGATAGTTTTATTTTGATGCAGACAAATTCATCTGCTGGATCTTCATCAGTGGACTGTAGTGAGATGTCCTTTGTATGTTATTGCAATTTACCTGCACCTTTGAAGACTTCAACGACTCCGGACAACCCTGGCAGACGATTCTGGGGTTGCGCCACCTACGATTCGAGTGTAAGAAATCTTGTTTCCACTGTAAATCCATTATGAATGTTGAATGTTGGTTTTGAATCCCATTTGTTGAGTTGGTACTGATATGGGCTGTGATTCTTGGATTAAAGGTTGTCTTGAATAGCATGTGGATCATTAAGATTAGTTTTGGATTCTATTTGTTATTAGATATTGATATGGTTGAGACTTTAGGAATTACAGATTGTAATTAACAATTCAAGTTTGCTTGCAATTGTTTGTTTAAAATTTGTGTGAGTTTTTTTTTCAATGTCATTCCTTGGAATATTTAGGATTGGGTAAACATAGCCCTTCCCTTAATACAATCATCAACACATGTATATGTAAGACTCAGTTTCTATCAATTTGGGCATGAAAAATAATTTTACATAAGCATTTCTTTGAAGCTTCTTCATCTTTCAAAAACCAACTAGTAATTTTATCTTGGCTATTTGGTAAAATTTTCACCTATTGCTAAAAGGTGATTTCATGCCTCTAATGAGGATGACTTCGTTTGGAGGTAATAAGAAGTACATATATATATCACATTGTGCTTTTGCAGAAAAGGGAAAGACAGAAAAGTGAAAGAGGAAAAAAGGGAAAAGAAAGAAGAAGTATGACATAAGCTTTGTTTGGCTTTGATAATGCTTTTCTTTAATTAGTTTCACTATGTTCCTTTTAGGCTTGTATATATTCTTAACATTGTAACTGCTGAGCAAAGTATACATGAGCTTGCAATTCAAATACACACAAAAATCTTATTTACTGACTTTCCATCTTCACCGTTTCCAATTAAATACGAAATTGTGCAACCCAATTTCGTATTTAATTGGGTTGCACAATGCATGTTTCGATACTTTTTGTTTTCCATGCAAGCTTCTACCAACCGAAAGAAAAAAGCCTAGGGGTAGCAAACCTTATTGTCCCACGCAGAAGACATTAGAACCTATTTTAAGCTGATCAATATCGTTATTCAACTCATTTCCTTATTCAATGTTTTGCTTCCTTTTTTTTTTATTTATTATTATTATTTTCTTTTATGCAGAGGAATGCTGGATGCAGATTTTTCAAATGGCACGATAAACCAACTTGTAAAAGGGGTATGACGGTTCTACCTGGCTTGTTTGATAAGGTTAGAGAGCTGGAGGATAAAAAAGACAATTGCAGGGCAAGGATTGAAGACTTGTTGAGTGAAAATGACAACTACCTGACAAGGGATAAGCAAATCCAGAATGAAGATGTCATACATATAGAAAAGATTCGAGAGTTGGAGAAGGAAAATGCCATATTTAGAGCAAGAGAAAAATTTCTTATGTATGCCTTGTTTTTGTCATGGTGTATGATGTTGTTGGTTGTTTATGTTGCACTTATGCAATGAATTTTGTGTAATGATATATCTTTTTTAACTAATGTAAATTGATTATGTATCCCTACTTATGAAATGTAAACTTTTTTAAAGCTTTCTTCATATGTTTGTATATTCTTAATTTAGAACAACTTGGTTTTTCTGAAATTGTTATGTTTGTCAAAATTGTCATTTTGAAATTACATCCATTTTTTACGACATTAAACAAAAATACAGGCCAATGCAGTAAAATTAGCTGTAGCACACGTTGGGAGCACTTTGTTGCTGATTTAGATAACCCCTTTCAACCTCCTTCTTTGAAGCCTCAATAGCAACTTGAATCATTTCTTCCTCAATATGATTTTAGATGTTCCTGTTTACCAATCAAAATATATCAAACCATCATCATTTATAGAAACACCCAAGGAAGTTGTTTCGTCACGTTTTCAGACCATCCATCCATCATTTCCTTCTTTTCCTTCTCTTTTACAGAGTCGTGTTGAAAAATCATAATCTAAAATCCCACTCTAGAAAAACATTTCCCAACGAGATATATAGTAAGAGTTTATTATTTCAAATTTTCAGAGTTTCTTTTTTTTTTTTTTTTTTTCATTCACTGAGTCGGTTGAAAAATCAATTTCTAAAGTCCAACAGCAGAAAATATATATCAAGTAATTGAAAGAAATATTACAATGAGCAAATATACAAGGGAAAAGGGGAAGGGGGGGAATTACATCAAATAAAAAAGACACAACGTATGGGTAGGGCAGCATTCCATACTTGCATAACTCTGCAGCCACAGACTTGACACAGAATATGTGTGCTGTGATAGTCCCCCCATCAGTCCAGTGACACTAGCTGTAATAATGAAATCCAACCGCGTCCTATAGACGCAAACACACATACTGACATATATATACTTATAACAACCGACAACTCCAACATTTTCATAATGTACATCCAAAATACATAAGTCCAAAATACATCCAAATTACACACATCTAAAATACATACACCCAAAATACATACGTCCAAAATACATAAGTCTAAAATGCATTCATCCCAAACATTGGATCCACTATCCAAAACCCAATAATCTATTGAGTTGACCTATACTGTTCTAAACGTGATCTTGTGATGAATTGTCCTCCCGCTTGTGATTCTCCAATCTGAAATACATGCACATCCATATCACCAAGAGATATGTTAAATTAAGCTATCAAAAACATATCACGTAAGCTATACCATGTTAAGGGTTAATTATTGTATCATTCAACTAGAAAAATAAATAAATAAATAAAGGATTATGCATTATCACTTAGTAAGTAAAATAGTCGGTCAAGATTCAATAATTCAAAAACTCTTTGAACTTTCCAACCATTTTCATACCATTCATACTTTCCTCTCTTTGCCTAATCTACTTCTCTAAAATAATAGAAATTATAGAATTCCATCCAAAGTCATAATGAATCCATTACTCACCCCAACCGATTGGCTAATTGGGCCTGTGTTGTCAACTGTGGTGGTGGGCTCTCCTGCATCTTGTGATCCTTGCCGCTACACCATATGAAAAAACAATGTCATAAATACACGCTCAATATTTTAATACAGATAACATTAATAGTTTGTTCAAATAACTAACCTCAGTTATATTGTTTTTCTTTGTTTTCTTTGTCTTCACAACCTTTTTGGGCCAAATCTTCTTGTTTGGATTGTCTGGTTCACGACAATTCCTAGCATTGTGACCCACTTGACCACAATTCCCACAACGTACACTATACCCCTTACGAGTCACATTGGTCGTTTCAATAGGCTCATTCTCATCCTCTCCTCTTCTTCTCGCCTTTCTAGGCCTACCTCTTTGTTTTTTTGGTATAGGGGGCAGTGTATGTTCCACATCATCCTCAATAGGCCACTCACTGTAAGATGATGGTATCGGATATATCTCAGGGGCATATGACTTCCTAAAAGTATCCATCGAATACCACTTACTGACATACTGCTCAGGGACTTGCCTATGTGCATAAATTGCAGAAACTGCATGGGGGCATGGAATACCATTGAGTTGAAATCTACCACAACCACATGTTCTTTTCCCTAGATCAACAATTCTCCTAGGCTCATGACTATGGTCAACCTCAAATTGCAATTTATTACTCCAATGACAAATGTGGTTTCTTGAATCCCGCTTGTTTCTCTCCAATTTTATCACAATCTTAGGGCAAATCACATTTTTTGAAGTTTCTGCTCCAGCCCTTTTTTGATTGAACCTAGACATTAGTTTCCGCCTTATTAATTCCATGCATCCCAATATAGGCTTATCTCTTGCCTCTAGGATCCACGCATTGAAACACTCAGCGGTATTGTTCATTAATATATCACTACAACTATAATCACTAAATGCATGCCTTGACCACATCCGTGGATCAATCTTGCTAATGTAATCAAATGCAGCTTCACTCATACCTCTAATGACCGATAGGAAGTATTTGAATTGCACCTCATTACATGCATGAGCTGCACCATCCAAAGCTTCTTTGTATGCCTTGCCCTTGAACCCTTGTTTCTTAAAGTTTGCATGCAGGTGCCTGAGACAAAATCGATGTTCTAGACCAGGCATCAAATTCTCCATGGCATTGAGCAATCCCTGATTATCAATACAAAATAAAACTTGTTAATTGTTCATCAAACAAAATACAAACAATACATAATATTCAACTAATTCATACCTTTTGTCGATCAGACATGAATGACCAAGTGTGTACTCGTGGATTGCCAATATCTTCCAATAAACAACTCAAAAACCATGTCCATGTATGCTGATCTTCACACTCACATATAGCATATGCTAGTGGATAAATGTCGTCATTTGCATCCCGCGCAACGGCTGCATGCAACTGCCCACCGAACTCGCTCTTCAGGAAGCAAGCATCGACACAAATCATGGGTCTACACGCCTCCAAGAAGCCCCTCTTGCAAGCTGCCAATGACACATACATTCGCTGAAAGAATCTTCCATCCCGTTGTATATAAGCTGATGTGCCAGGATTCCACTTCCTTAATGCATTTGCATACATTTGCACATGTTTATATTGCTCACCTTTTTTCCCTTTCAAAATATCTAACGCCATCCTCTTTGCTCGGGAACAATTCAACAAAGTCATTTCGACATTGTAATCCCTTCTAATCATTTCCTTCAATGCAATTGGTTTAAAATTCGGTTGATCCCGAAAGTTGTCCAAATATCGGTGTGCAGCCCACTTGATTGATGCCTTCTTGTTGTAGTAGTGAGCCCCACAATTGTGCTCTTTAATGTAACTCTTGATTTGGAAACAACCTTTGTTATTCGACCACGATGCATGTATTCTCCATCCACAAGCTTTCTTACAAATGGCGGTAACCCTTGTTCTCTCATTGCGCAAGTAGGTGTAGTCAAAAGAATTTTGAACTGCAAACAGTTGCAATGCATCCTTAAACTGAGGGGGGTCAACAAATTCCTGCCCAATATGCAATTCTATTTTCTCTTTCAAGTCAGTTTTTACCATCCATTGAGGATACTTCCTCCTAACACGTCTCGGGGACCCTTCACCCACATCATCACTATCTATGCTTGAGTAGCCACCATCACTATCGCCATCATCTTCATCCGGCTCATTTGAAATATCTACAATAGTCTTAGATGTCTCTATTTCATACCACGATTGACACCATTTCATTATATCCTCCTTAGCTTGACGTATATGTTCTTCATCATTTTCTAAGAAGACGTCCTCTTCATTGCCGTCCGTTACTTCGAAGTCACTCAAGTCTGTATGCTGTCCCCCCTTAGTGTGAATTTGTTTTTTAGGCCTACCTCTTCGTTTTGCAGACTTTTGCTTTGTATCTTGCGGATTTGAAGGGTGATGCTCTTGCACATGTTCTTCTAGAGGCTCTTCCTCATAAACTTGTGCGGGTGACTGAGAAATCATCATCATCATTGGAGACCTGACTTCAATTGGAACTTCTTCAACTATAGTATCGGTCACAAATACATGCAAGCTATTTTTGTTCCCACTAGCCACTTCTTTGAACATTTTCATGATGTCTTTGTCGTTAGTAAGTCCACGTATGTAGTCATTCGTTTCATCATCAAACTTGTAGTACAACATCAACATTGGAATGTCCTTATAGTTGTACTCTAAGTACAATTCCATTATGTTGGTTATATCCCAAAAACATAGGCGGTTTGCATCTAAACCTTCTATAGGCATCACATCACCTCCCACATATTCCAAATCCGGTTGACTAAATGATCCATGATGGTGAATGAAAAGATCAACAACTGATGTAGGCATTTCTGTACATTGACAACAAACAGGTATTTTAGCCATTTCTGTAACTGGATTGTTACGTGCAAAATACATACATCTAAAGTACATACATCCAAAATACATAAATCTAAAATACATCCAAAATACGTAAATAACACTGTCTAAAAATACATTAAATTTTATTTCTTAAAATATAACAAATAAAACTGACTTAAAATTCTAGAAATAAAGCCAACTTAAAATAAAAATTATTTGAAAGGGGGGAAAAAATGAAGCTGGCGAGATACAGCATCTAAACTGACTTTTTTTTTTTTTTTTTTTTTTTCATTTTTTATTTAAAATTAGTGATTAGTAGGTTTTCTTGAGTGAGTCTATGTTTTCTACTTTAATTTATCTTTTTCTAATTGTATAGGTCCATTTTTCCTACTTCATACGAATAGAGAGAGGTCTATAATGATTAGAAATCATGATGCTTGCTAATCGTCCTATCTCACAGCAAATAATCTTCATATTTCGTCTGTAAAAAGTTTCTAGCTTCTTTTATTTAATGCTTTACATTTTACTTTATAATTTTTGTAAAATGCTAAGATGAGGGGTTATTAATACAACATAATGAATTAAATTCGAAGCATTCTACTGAACACGGGACTACTGGGACTAACGAAAGCTGCAGCCACATATAATGGTGGAATGTGCAACATTCTTGACTTTTTTTTTTTTTCTTTTTTTTACAATTGGGCAAGTATTCTTGACTTTGTTTGAGTACAGAGCAAATTCAGTAAGTGTTCCCATTGAGCCGAATACAAAACAAAGATACTATTGTACATATTTGTATATATTTTATAGATACATACTTATCTAGATATACAGGATCTTAAATAAAAAAAGCTATATCTAAAACAAAACAACTTAAACGCTTTTATTGTTGTGTTGGGTCCACAATGAATTCTATGGGTCCTTAGGGTTGGTGTTTTCTTTTCTATCACGTAGTTTCCGATATATATATATATATCCAGCCGTATTACCCAAGAAATTCACAAGGCAACTTTTAACAAAATATATATATATATTTCCAGTCGTATTACCCAAGAAAATCACAAGGCAACTTCTCACAACAAAAGTTCTTAAACACATGCAGTAGGACCATTGAATAAAGTATGCATAAAGTGTTTCTTAATAGAACACACATTGAATAAAGCATGCATAAAAGTTCAATATCAATCAATGTGTCCACCAACCAAACAACAATCTAAAAAAGTATTCATTGTTAGGCAACCCACAGCAACAATCCAAACAACAACAATCCAAAAACACGTGCAGTAGAGGCCCTACCAAAACTTTAAATACATGTCTAGTTATTCACCATTTAACAGGAAAGCAGTAAAAGCAACCCAAAATTCTCATACCACGAGTCAGGAGAGGCAGACTTTGGTTTGGAGATTGACGGGATTTGGAGTTTTTCAGATTGCAGAAGAAAGTCGTTGGGTTCTGTCGTGGAAGCTTGGTTGCCGGAGAGTGGTGCGATGGTTTGGCCGTGGATGCTTGGGGGTGGGTTGGGGAGGAATCTTCGTCGTCGATGGTGCGGTGGTCTGTCGCCGGAGAAGATGCGGCCATGGAAGCTTGTGGGTGGGTTGGGGAGAAAGTTTCGTCGCTGCTGGTGCGGTGGTCTGTCGCCGGAGAAAATGCGGCCGTGGAAGGTTGGGGTTGGGTTGGGGAGGAAGCTCTGTCGCCGGCTTGTGGAGTTTTGGCCGGAAATTTGGCCGGAAATTTGGCCAGATCGAGCCTAGGGTTTGGGTTGATTTTTTTCTTCCCCAGTTCTGTTCGTCAATGTCGTAGCTGCCTGCTTTCTCCGTCGTCGGCTTGTGGATTTTTGGCCGGTTCGTCAATGTCGTAGCTGCCGGATTGTGGATTTTTGGCCGGATTTTTGGGTTGATTTTCTCTCCCCTGTTCTGTTCGTAGCTGGGGGAAGGAAGTGTTTTTTGTTGTTTAATTTAAGGATTTTGTTGGTGAATCGTGATTTCGTCGACTGAAGAGGCTGTATTGTTTTTTTTGTTTAATTAGGTGTTTTGTTTTTTAATTAGGTGTTTTGTTTATTTGATATTTTGTTTAATGATTAGGTGTTTTGTTTATTTGATATTTTGTTTAATTAGGTGGCAGATTATGTGGCAGTGTTAATAATGATGACGTGGCCTTATTCCAGGTGTCAATTTGTAAGTGGTCCACGTGTCAATTTGCACAGTAAACTAACGGTCAACTAACGGTCAACTAACGGATGGACTAATTTGGTCACTTATCAAAACCACAGGGACCTCCTGTGATAAAAATGAAAACCCAGGGGGGAAAAAATAAAGTTGTGAAACCCCAGGGACTAATTTAGTATTTAACCCTAAAATTTAATGTATTTTTAGACAGTGTTATTTACGTATTTTGGATGTATTTTAGATTTATGTATTTTGGATGTATGTACTTTAGATGTATGTATTTTGCACGTAACAATCCAGTTACAGAAATGGCTAAAATACCTGTTTGTTGTCAATGTACAGAAATGCCTACATCAGTTGTTGATCTTTTCATTCACCATCATGGATCATTTAGTCAACCGGATTTGGAATATGTGGGAGGTGATGTGATGCCTATAGAAGGTTTGGATGCAGACCACCTATGTTTTTGGGATATAACCAACATAATGGAATTGTACTTAGAGTACAACTATAAGGACATTCCAAGGTTGATGTTGTACTACAAGTTTGATGATGAAACGAATGACTACATACGTGGACTTACTAACGACAAAGACATCATGAAAATGTTCAAAGAAGTGGCTAGTGGGAAGAAAAATAGATTGCATGTATTTGTGACCGATACTATAGTTGAAGAAGTTCCAATTGAAGTCAGGTTTCCGATGATGATGATTTCTCAGTCACCTGCACAAGTTTATGAGGAAGAGCCTCCACAAGAACATGTGCAAGAGCATCAGCCTTCAAAGCCGCAAGCTACAAAGCAAAAGGGTAGTAAGCAAAAGTCTACAAAACGAAGAGGTAGGCCTAAAAAACAAATTCACACTGAGGGGGGAGAGCATACAGACTTGAGTGACTTTGAAGTAACGGATGGCGATAAAGAGGATGGCTACTCGAGCATAGATAGTGATGATGTGGGTGAAGGGTCCCCGAGATGTGTTAGGAGGAAGTAACCTCAATGGATAGTAAAAACTGACGTGAAAGAGATAGTAGAATTGCATATTGGGCGGGAATTTGTTGACCCCCCTCAGTTTAAGGATGCATTGCAACTGTTTGCAATTCAAAATTCTTTTGACTACACCTACTTGCGCAATGAGAGAACAAGGGTTACCGCCATTTGTAAGAAAGCTTGTGGATGGAGAATACATGCATCGTGGTTGAATGACAAAGGCTACTTCCAAATCAAGAGTTACATTAAAGAGCACAATTGTGGGGCTCACTACTATAACAAGAAGGCATCAATCAAGTGGGCTGCACACCGATATTTGGACAACTTTTGGGACCAACCGAATTTTAAACCAATTGCATTGAAGGAAATGATCAGAAGGGATTACAATGTTGAAAAGACTTTGTTGAGTTGTCACCGAGCAAAGAGGATGGCATTGGGTATTTTGAAAGGGAAAAAAGGTGAGCAATATAAACATGTGCAAATGTATGCAAATGCATTAAGGAAGTGGAATCCTGGCACATCAGCTTATATACAACGGGATGGAAGATTCTTCCAGCGAATGTATGTGTCATTGGCAGCCTGCAAGAGGGGCTTCTTGGAGGCGTGTAGACCCATGATTTGTGTCGATGCTTGCTTCCTGAAGAGCGAGTTTGGTGGGTAGCTGCATCCAGCCGTTGCGCGGGATGCAAATGACAACATTTATCCACTAGCATATGTTGTATGTGAGTGTGAAGATCAGCATACATGGACATGGTTTTTAAGCTGTTTATTGGAAGATATTGGCAATCCACGAGTGCACACTTGGTCATTCATGTCTGATCGACAAAAGGTATGAATTAGTTGAATATTATGTATTGTTTGTATTTTGTTTGATGAAGAATTAACATGTTTTATTTTGTATTGATAATCAGGGACTGCTCAATGCCATGGAGAATTTGATGTCTGGTCTAGAACATCAATTTTGTCTCAGGCACCTGCATGCAAACTTCAAGAAACAAGGATTCAAGGGCAAGGCATACAAAGATGCTTTGGATGGTGCAGCTCATGCAGTTAATGAGTTGCAATTCAAATACTACCTATCGGTCATTAGAGGTATGAGTGAAGCTGCATTCGACTACATTAGCAAGATTGATCCACGGATGTGGTCAAGGCATGCATTTAGTGATTACAGTTGTAGTGATATATTAATGAACAATACCGCCGAGTGTTTCAATGCGTGGATCCTAAAGGCAAGAGATAAGCCTATATTGGGATGCATGGAATTAATAAGGCGGAAACTAATGTCCAGGTTCAATCAAAAAAGGGCTGGAGCAGAAACTTCAAAAAATGTGATTTGCCCTAAGATTGTGATAAAATTGGAGAGAAACAAGCGGGATTCAAGAAACCACATTTGTCATTGGAGTAATAAATTGCAATTTGAGGTTGACCATAGTCATGAGCCTAGGAGAATTGTTGATCTAGGGAAAAGAACATGTGGTTGTGGTAGATTTCAACTCAATGGTATTCCATGCCCCCATGCAGTTTCTGCAATTTATGCACATAGGCAAGTCCCTGAGCAGTATGTCAGTAAGTGGTATTCGATGGATACTTTTAGGAAGTCATATGCCCCTGAGATATATCCGATACCATCATCTTACAGTGAGTGGCCTATTGAGGATGATGTGGAACATACACTGCCCCCTATACCAAAAAAACAAAGAGGTAGGCCTAGAAAGGCGAGAAGAAGAGGAGAGGATGAGAATGAGCCTATTGAAACGACCAATGTGACTCGTAAGGGGTATAGTGTACGTTGTGGGAATTGTGGTCAAGTGGGTCACAATGCTAGGAATTGTCGTGAACCAGACAATCCAAACAAGAAGATTTGGCCCAAAAAGGTTGTGAAGACAAAGAAAACAAAGAAAAACAATATAACTGAGGTTAGTTATTTGAACAAACTATTAATGTTATCTGTATTAAAATATTGAGCGTGTATTTATGACATTGTTTTTTCATATGGTGTAGCGGCAAGGATCACAAGATGCAGGAGAGCCCACCACCACAGTTGACAACACAGGCCCAATTAGCCAATCGGTTGGGGTGAGTAATGGATTCATTATGACTTTGGATGGAATTCTATAATTTCTATTATTTTAGAGAAGTAGATTAGGCAAAGAGAGGAAAGTATGAATGGTATGAAAATGGTTGGAAAGTTCAAAGAGTTTTTGAATTATTGAATCTTGACCGACTATTTTACTTACTAAGTGATAATGCATAATCCTTTATTTATTTATTTATTTTTCTAGTTGAATGATACAATAATTAACCCTTAACATGGTATAGCTTACGTGATATGTTTTTGATAGCTTAATTTAACATATCTCTTGGTGATATGGATGTGCATGTATTTCAGATTGGAGAATCACAAGCGGGAGGACAATTCATCACAAGATCACGTTTAGAACAGTATAGGTCAACTCAATAGATTATTGGGTTTTGGATAGTGGATCCAATGTTTGGGATGAATGCATTTTAGACTTATGTATTTTGGACGTATGTATTTTGGGTGTATGTATTTTAGATGTGTGTAATTTGGATGTATTTTGGACTTATGTATTTTGGATGTACATTATGAAAATGTTGGAGTTGTCGGTTGTTATAAGTATATATATGTCAGTATGTGTGTTTGCGTCTATAGGACGCGGTTGGATTTCATTATTACAGCTAGTGTCACTGGACTGATGGGGGGACTATCACAGCACACATATTCTGTGTCAAGTCTGTGGCTGCAGAGTTATGCAAGTATGGAATGCTGCCCTACCCATACGTTGTGTCTTTTTTATTTGATGTAATTCCCCCCCTTCCCCTTTTCCCTTGTATATTTGCTCATTGTAATATTTCTTTCAATTACTTGATATATATTTTCTGCTGTTGGACTTTAGAAATTGATTTTTCAACCGACTCAGTGAATGAAAAAAAAAAAAAAAAAAAGAAACTCTGAAAATTTGAAATAATAAACTCTTACTATATATCTCGTTGGGAAATGTTTTTCTAGAGTGGGATTTTAGATTATGATTTTTCAACACGACTCTGTAAAAGAGAAGGAAAAGAAGGAAATGATGGATGGATGGTCTGAAAACGTGACGAAACAACTTCCTTGGGTGTTTCTATAAATGATGATGGTTTGATATATTTTGATTGGTAAACAGGAACATCTAAAATCATATTGAGGAAGAAATGATTCAAGTTGCTATTGAGGCTTCAAAGAAGGAGGTTGAAAGAGGTTATCTAAATCAGCAACAAAGTGCTCCCAACGTGTGCTACAGCTAATTTTACTGCATTGGCCTGTATTTTTGTTTAATGTCGTAAAAAATGGATGTAATTTCAAAATGACAATTTTGACAAACATAACAATTTCAGAAAAACCAAGTTGTTCTAAATTAAGAATATACAAACATATGAAGAAAGCTTTAAAAAAGTTTACATTTCATAAGTAGGGATACATAATCAATTTACATTAGTTAAAAAAGATATATCATTACACAAAATTCATTGCATAAGTGCAACATAAACAACCAACAACATCATACACCATGACAAAAACAAGGCATACATAAGAAATTTTTCTCTTGCTCTAAATATGGCATTTTCCTTCTCCAACTCTCGAATCTTTTCTATATGTATGACATCTTCATTCTGGATTTGCTTATCCCTTGTCAGGTAGTTGTCATTTTCACTCAACAAGTCTTCAATCCTTGCCCTGCAATTGTCTTTTTTATCCTCCAGCTCTCTAACCTTATCAAACAAGCCAGGTAGAACCGTCATACCCCTTTTACAAGTTGGTTTATCGTGCCATTTGAAAAATCTGCATCCAGCATTCCTCTGCATAAAAGAAAATAATAATAATAAATAAAAAAAAAAGGAAGCAAAACATTGAATAAGGAAATGAGTTGAATAACGATATTGATCAGCTTAAAATAGGTTCTAATGTCTTCTGCGTGGGACAATAAGGTTTGCTACCCCTAGGCTTTTTTCTTTCGGTTGGTAGAAGCTTGCATGGAAAACAAAAAGTATCGAAACATGCATTGTGCAACCCAATTAAATACGAAATTGGGTTGCACAATTTCGTATTTAATTGGAAACGGTGAAGATGGAAAGTCAGTAAATAAGATTTTTGTGTGTATTTGAATTGCAAGCTCATGTATACTTTGCTCAGCAGTTACAATGTTAAGAATATATACAAGCCTAAAAGGAACATAGTGAAACTAATTAAAGAAAAGCATTATCAAAGCCAAACAAAGCTTATGTCATACTTCTTCTTTCTTTTCCCTTTTTTCCTCTTTCACTTTTCTGTCTTTCCCTTTTCTGCAAAAGCACAATGTGATATATATATGTACTTCTTATTACCTCCAAACGAAGTCATCCTCATTAGAGGCATGAAATCACCTTTTAGCAATAGGTGAAAATTTTACCAAATAGCCAAGATAAAATTACTAGTTGGTTTTTGAAAGATGAAGAAGCTTCAAAGAAATGCTTATGTAAAATTATTTTTCATGCCCAAATTGATAGAAACTGAGTCTTACATATACATGTGTTGATGATTGTATTAAGGGAAGGGCTATGTTTACCCAATCCTAAATATTCCAAGGAATGACATTGAAAAAAAAACTCACACAAATTTTAAACAAACAATTGCAAGCAAACTTGAATTGTTAATTACAATCTGTAATTCCTAAAGTCTCAACCATATCAATATCTAATAACAAATAGAATCCAAAACTAATCTTAATGATCCACATGCTATTCAAGACAACCTTTAATCCAAGAATCACAGCCCATATCAGTACCAACTCAACAAATGGGATTCAAAACCAACATTCAACATTCATAATGGATTTACAGTGGAAACAAGATTTCTTACACTCGAATCGTAGGTGGCGCAACCCCAGAATCGTCTGCCAGGGTTGTCCGGAGTCGTTGAAGTCTTCAAAGGTGCAGGTAAATTGCAATAACATACAAAGGACATCTCACTACAGTCCACTGATGAAGATCCAGCAGATGAATTTGTCTGCATCAAAATAAAACTATCTAAAAATACATAAAATAGAACTAACTTAAAATAAGAGAAATAAAACTTACTTAAATACTACAAATAAAGCTGACTTAAAATAAAAGTAGTTAAAAGAGCAAGCAACAGGCATACACGTTTTGTTGTGTGTGTGTTGTTTTTTTGTCTTGTTTTGGGCTACAGTAAAAGGCATGTACTGGGTTGGTAGGGGAATGGCATTTTCATATTAAGGCATGGGGTCCATTTTTATTTTTTTTTTGAACCCAAAACCAGCTTGTATTCATATAATGTGTGTATAGAAACTTAAATCAGAGAGAGTTAACATTCAATGAGCATCTCTTTTACCACTTGCAGAACCTCTACTCTGTCACAGCCAAAAACACACTACCAGTACCATATCGCTGATAACAAAAAAAACATAATCACAACCATCACAACCATCAGAACACAAAACCAGAACACAACCTTGGTTAACAACCTTCAACCTTCAACCCATCACAACCATCTAAGAAACTAATCAAATACTACTTAAATCCAAACACATTATAACGAGACTGACCCATAAACAACGCCTACCCAGAACACAAAACCAAAGAAAGCAATAAAATGTGTTTACCAAAGAGGGTTAACAACAATGACAAACAAAATTAAATTTCGTAAAATACTTGCACATTGTTCGTAAAATTCATAAAAGAAAAACAAGGTGCAGATTTTTTGTAGAACATACCTTCTCAATGCTGCGGGAAACTTCCTTTCGTTTCGAACCATACGTCCGACTTGATGCCATCACGTACACAGATCAGACAGCGGAAGCAAAATTTGGTTTGGAGATTGACGGGATTTGGGGTTTTTCAGATTGCGGAAGAAAGTCGTTGGGTTCTGTCGTGGAAGCTTGGTCGCCGGGGGAGTGGTGCG
>NC_081541.1:9226125-9311413 GCF_901000735.1 Corylus avellana
GGGGTGGGTTGGGGAGGAAGCTTCGTCGCCGGTGGTGCTGTGGTCTGTCGCCGGAGAAGATGCGGCCGTGGAAGCTTGGGGGTGGGTTGGGGAGGAAGTTTCGTCGCTGGTGGTGCGGTGGTCTGTCGCCGGAGAAAATGCGGCCGTGGAAGGTTGGGGTTGGGTTGGGGAGGAAGCTCTGTCGCCGGCTTGTGGAGTTTTGGCCGGAAATTTGGCCAGATCGAGCCTAGGGTTTGGGTTGATTTTTTTCTTCCCCAGTTCTGTTCGTCAATGTCGTAGCTGCCTGCTTTCTCCGTCGCCGGCTTGTGGATTTTTGGCCGGTTCGTCAATGTCGTAGCTGCCGGATTGTGGATTTTTGGCCGGATTTTTGGGTTGATTTTCTCTCCCCTGTTCTGTTCGTAGCTGGGGGAAGGAAGTGTTTTTTGTTGTTTAATTTAAGGATTTTGTTGGTGAATCGTGATTTCGTCGACTGAAGAGGCTGTATTGTTTTTTTTGTTTAATTAGGTGTTTTGTTTTTTAATTAGGTGTTTTGTTTATTTGATATTTTGTTTAATGATTAGGTGTTTTGTTTATTTGATATTTTGTTTAATTAGGTGGCAGATTATGTGGCAGTGTTAATAATGATGACGTGGCCTTATTCCAGGTGTCAATTTGTAAGTGGTCCACGTGTCAATTTGCACAGTAAACTAACGGTCAACTAACGGTCAACTAACGGATGGACTAATTTGGTCACTTATCAAAACCACAGGGACCTCCTGTGATAAAAATGAAAACCCAGGGGGGAAAAAATAAAGTTGTGAAACCCCAGGGACTAATTTAGTATTTAACCCTAAATTTTATTTCTTAAAATATAACAAATAAAACTGACTTAAAATTCTAGAAATAAAGCCAACTTAAAATAAAAATTATTTGAAAGGGGGGAAAAAATGAAGCTGGCGAGATACAGCATCTAAACTGACTTTTTTTTTTTTTTTTTTTTTTTCATTTTTTATTTAAAATTAGTGATTAGTAGGTTTTCTTGAGTGAGTCTATGTTTTCTACTTTAATTTATCTTTTTCTAATTGTATAGGTCCATTTTTCCTACTTCATACGAATAGAGAGAGGTCTATAATGATTAGAAATCATGATGCTTGCTAATCGTCCTATCTCACAGCAAATAATCTTCATATTTCGTCTGTAAAAAGTTTCTAGCTTCTTTTATTTAATGCTTTACATTTTACTTTATAATTTTTGTAAAATGCTAAGATGAGGGGTTATTAATACAACATAATGAATTAAATTCGAAGCATTCTACTGAACACGGGACTACTGGGACTAACGAAAGCTGCAGCCACATATAATGGTGGAATGTGCAACATTCTTGACTTTTTTTTTTTTTCTTTTTTTTACAATTGGGCAAGTATTCTTGACTTTGTTTGAGTACAGAGCAAATTCAGTAAGTGTTCCCATTGAGCCGAATACAAAACAAAGATACTATTGTACATATTTGTATATATTTTATAGATACATACTTATCTAGATATACAGGATCTTAAATAAAAAAAGCTATATCTAAAACAAAACAACTTAAACGCTTTTATTGTTGTGTTGGGTCCACAATGAATTCTATGGGTCCTTAGGGTTGGTGTTTTCTTTTCTATCACGTAGTTTCCGATATATATATATATATATATCCAGCCGTATTACCCAAGAAATTCACAAGGCAACTTTTAACAAAATATATATATATATTTCCAGTCGTATTACCCAAGAAAATCACAAGGCAACTTCTCACAACAAAAGTTCTTAAACACATGCAGTAGGACCATTGAATAAAGTATGCATAAAGTGTTTCTTAATAGAACACACATTGAATAAAGCATGCATAAAAGTTCAATATCAATCAATGTGTCCACCAACCAAACAACAATCTAAAAAAGTATTCATTGTTAGGCAACCCACAGCAACAATCCAAACAACAACAATCCAAAAACACGTGCAGTAGAGGCCCTACCAAAACTTTAAATACATGTCTAGTTATTCACCATTTAACAGGAAAGCAGTAAAAGCAACCCAAAATTCTCATACCACGAGTCAGGAGAGGCAGACTTTGGTTTGGAGATTGACGGGATTTGGAGTTTTTCAGATTGCAGAAGAAAGTCGTTGGGTTCTGTCGTGGAAGCTTGGTTGCCGGAGAGTGGTGCGATGGTTTGGCCGTGGATGCTTGGGGGTGGGTTGGGGAGGAATCTTCGTCGTCGATGGTGCGGTGGTCTGTCGCCGGAGAAGATGCGGCCATGGAAGCTTGTGGGTGGGTTGGGGAGAAAGTTTCGTCGCTGCTGGTGCGGTGGTCTGTCGCCGGAGAAAATGCGGCCGTGGAAGGTTGGGGTTGGGTTGGGGAGGAAGCTCTGTCGCCGGCTTGTGGAGTTTTGGCCGGAAATTTGGCCAGATCGAGCCTAGGGTTTGGGTTGATTTTTTTCTTCCCCAGTTCTGTTCGTCAATGTCGTAGCTGCCTGCTTTCTCCGTCGCCGGCTTGTGGATTTTTGGCCGGTTCGTCAATGTCGTAGCTGCCGGATTGTGGATTTTTGGCCGGATTTTTGGGTTGATTTTCTCTCCCCTGTTCTGTTCGTAGCTGGGGGAAGGAAGTGTTTTTTGTTGTTTAATTTAAGGATTTTGTTGGTGAATCGTGATTTCGTCGACTGAAGAGGCTGTATTGTTTTTTTTGTTTAATTAGGTGTTTTGTTTTTTAATTAGGTGTTTTGTTTATTTGATATTTTGTTTAATGATTAGGTGTTTTGTTTATTTGATATTTTGTTTAATTAGGTGGCAGATTATGTGGCAGTGTTAATAATGATGACGTGGCCTTATTCCAGGTGTCAATTTGTAAGTGGTCCACGTGTCAATTTGCACAGTAAACTAACGGTCAACTAACGGATGGACTAATTTGGTCACTTATCAAAACCACAGGGACCTCCTGTGATAAAAATGAAAACCCAGGGGGGAAAAAATAAAGTTGTGAAACCCCAGGGACTAATTTAGTATTTAACCCAAAAAATTAAACTAACAAAATCTTTTTTTACACAATTTATAGAATAAATGGGTTGCAGATGGAGGATTCATATTTGGTGGGTCTGTTTTTTGAGAGCCTCTTAACCCATTTCTATGGTTTTACTGCTCTGAACAATTGCATGTACTTCAAATTAATTATATATATGGTATTCTCACAATACTTCTAACTTTGATCCTATTCAACCTTCTTTTTTCTTTTTTCTTTTTTGGCTAAATTGCTGGTCAAACAGGTAAAATTCATATTAATTCTCCCACAAGAAATATAACTTAGATTAAAAAATATGTTGAAAATCTCAATCCCTTCTTAAATTCATATTCATAATTACTATAGTTCAATTTATATCAATTATATTACAAGAAAAATTCATTCGTATCTTTTCACATACTTAAAATGTTCTCAATATAAAGTTTAAAATAATTAAAATGTGGTTATAGAAACTTATATAAGGCGAGCCAATCGAGTTTATATGAGTTTGGCTTGTTTAATAAGTTCAAACCCTATTTGTCCACAGGTAGATGTGTTCATTTACAGTCATACCACCCACCCATCCCCCTCCTTCTAAGAAAAATAATAAGCTAGTCTGATCATTTATTTTTTAAAAATACTATTATTTTTTGGAGGATGTCGAGTCACCAATTGCAAACTTTGATAATTTGAATTGGTAGAAGGTTAATTTGACAAAGTTTTTGGTCCTCACCGAGATAGCACGAGATGTGTTGACGATTCCAGTTACCATTGTTGCCTCAAAGTCATCATTTAGCATTAAAGGTCGTATGCTAACAATCATGCCCAATTGTATCGTCATTGACAATGCAGACGCAAGTTGAGGCTTAAGGGAAGGACTTTGTCAAATGGGGTATTTTTAGGTTGATATTCTGGTAATATAGCTTCATCACTTTGTTAGTTTGTTGTCTTAATTGCTATTTACTTGTTTGGTTAATTATATATTATAGTATGAAGTATGCTTATGTTTGATTTGTTTGGTTATTGAAGGGATCAAATCAAAAGACTATGCCATTATGGTTGCTACCTTGATGGCTTGGGGAGTTGGAACTACTTGGTGGCTCATCTCATTTTTGAGGCACTGTATTTTGAGATTACATTGTGTTGCTTACTTGTTTATGTGTTGGTCCATTTTAGAGTTAAATTTTTATTATTTGTAAGTTGAGATATTTAAAAACATTCGGTGAAATTACCGACTTACCGATCGACAAGGGTTGGAGCGATAGGCGAAAGAGCCCCTATTGTCACCGTTTTATCCAACTCCCACCCTTACTCTCAAGCTACATCTTTATTTTTAGCAATAATATTACTCGATCTCTGTGATGCTTACATAATCAAGGTAAATCGCATGTGGATTAATTGGGATCAGTATCCAATTAAGGTTTGAATTTTTTTAAGTGTATAGTTTGAATTAACTCTGAAACATTATTAAAATTGTTACTTTGAGTATGGTTTTGATAAAGAGTAGTGTTGTATCAATTGATTTCATCGTAACATGCTTGAAAAATACTAGAAAACATACAATATGTAAATTAAAGAAACCAACATATATATATATATATATGGTAGAGACCGATCGATGGAGTAAATTAATTAAGAAAATTAAGCATAGAATTGATAGATAATTAAATATTGAAAGTACATATATATTAGGGTTAAATTCACTTTACCCCCTAAAGTTTTAAGGGTTTTTCAATTCGAACCTCAATGTTTAAAAATTGGCAATGTACCCCTCTAATGTTTTAAAAATTTTCAATTCAGACCCTCCATTACTAATTTCCGTCTAGTTGGACGAAAATCATCTCACGTGTGTCTCACGTGGGATTTTGATGCCATCTATTCCAATTTTGCCCTCATTAAAACTTATGAAATTGAGGGTAATTTCATAGGTTTTAATGAGAGCAAAATTAGAATAGATGGCATCAAAATCCCATGTGAGACACACGTGGGATGATTTTCGTCCAATTAGACGGAAATTAGTAACGGAGGGTCTGAATTGAAAATTTTTGAAACATTAGGGGGATACATTGCCAATTTTTAAACATTGAGATTCAAATTGAAAAACCCTTCAAACTTCAGATGGGTAAAATGAATTTTTCCTTATCTATTAATACTTTTTCTTTGAGGTGTTTGGAACAAAGAAAGTAGTTATTTTAATTATATTAATTTCGTCATTAATTTGTTTCTGGAAGCAAATTCCGTCAAGTACTACTACTTCCTACGCGGAAGATGCAAAAACAGTCATCCGCTAGGCGGAGATTTTCAGAGTATAAGTTTGCCTTGTATTGCCCCCAAGTGAAGGGGTTGTAGAGAAGGGGCCTATCGGGGGTGACCATTCCAGGAAGTGCAGATATCTATTCTTCAAGGGATGGTGCCCTAAAGAAGGCAATTGACATTCTAGGCTCCGATGTATTTGTTAGTAGGGGTGTCAATGCGGGTGGTTGAACCACTAACCGGTATAACCGTTAATTGCTAACCGCTTAATCGCATAATCGTATTAACTACTAACGCCTAACCGCTATAACTGCTGAGCGGTTAGCGGTTAGCGGTTATTGGGTTTACTAACCGTAACCGCTAACCGTTAATCGCCTTTTTATATAATATATTTTTATAATTATAATTATAAAAATATTTATACATATAACATAATCACTTGATCATTAGATCACAATTTTTTTAAAAAAATAATTAAATCACAATTTAAGTATTAATATATTATCACTATAATTTATATGATTATATCATATAATCACTTGATCATTGAATCACAATTTGAGTATTAATATATTATCACTATAATTTATATAATTATATCACATAATCAATTGATCATTAAATCATTTGATTATATAATAACAAATTATACATATATAATATGACATAACTCATAAGTTACCAATTCATACTAATACAATAATTAAATATCGAGAGACTTATTTCCAATGTATGTTACAAACTTATAAGTCTATATATGTTATAAGTCTATATAAGTCTACATATGAATAATATAAATGTATAAGATCAATACTTAATCATATGATTTAATAACAATTCAAATACTTTATTCAAGACTTCGAGTGAATCATATTATTAATGTACAATGATGATATAATTTGTATAATATCAAATTAAGTAATGGACATTGGATTAAACAATGACCAATGTGTTACTTATAAACACAATTTAAGTATTAATGTATTATCATTATATATTGTGACAGTTGTCTGAATTTTGAACTTTTTATATATGTTGTGATGATTTTTTTTTTGTTTTTTTAAGTTAACCGGTTATGATTTAATATTTAAGGAAATTTTTTTAAAGTACAAGTAAATGTAAATTCTGGGTCAAATATTTTTTATTTTTCAATATGGGCTCTTTTTATAGCAATTGGGCCCAAGTAGACACTAAAAATACCAACAAAAAAAAAAAAAACGAGGGTAAAAAAAAAGACCAAAAAGCCCCAAAAAGCCAAAAAAAAAAAAAAACAAAAACAAAAAGGCCCAAAAAGCCCTAAAGGAAGCCCCAAAACGCCCAAAAAGCCTCAAAGAAAGCCCAATTTTGAAAAAACGGTTAGCGAGCTGTTATCTATTTCACAAACCGCCTTGACACCCCTATTTGTTAGTGCCCTGTGTCGTACGCTCACAAATCTCCCATTTGTCATAGCCTTCAAAAACCACACAACGTACATACAAATTAATTGACATATCGAAACTATGAGAGAGAGAGAGAGAGAGAGGGAGAGAGCAATTACATACATGTAAAATGTCACCCACAAAAACACAAAAGGCAGAAAGGTTAGGAGGGATCGAGATCCACTGATCATTCCCTACACGAATCTGTAGGCTAGGCACATCGTTTGATTTGAGGAGGGTAAAGATCTGAGGGTCACTATGCTCTATAAATGCAATACAGGGATCATTGGATGGTGGATAATGATTGAGCCTCAAGATTGAGTCACTTTCATCGTCCCTAATCAGGTCAGTCAAGATTGAAGCCTTAGCCAGCCCCAAGCCCCTTACCATCAGACCCAATAGCGTACATGTCAGCTTCCTAACTGCGTCAGCATAGTCACGCGCTGCAGTGCTGTCATACGCACCGCATGCAAACACAAATCAGTCAAATTCCCAGAGCAAGCTTACATTAAACTCACACATGTTGATGCATGCATGTCTCTTATCGGTATGACTTTTACTTTCTATTTTAATTCACATTATTTTTAGAGTAGTGATTTCTACCATTACTCTAAATCAAAAGGCATTGCAAAACAAACCATCCATGAATGCGGCGTAGAATGAAAAAAACAAATAGAGGGAAGAAAAATGTTGAATACCCGAAGTAGTAAGGGCAATCGGGGATTAATTGGGGCATCCGAAGGATGTATTGTTGACTATTAGGATTGGTACTAAGTGTAAGATATTCCAACCGTCCCGCATCTCCATTGGGGCCTATGGTGTTGCATCCATACACGTAAGGCTTAGCGCCATCTAGCTCGGCACCAATTTTTTCATACATTGGTCGGTTAAAAAAGTGGAAGCTTTCATGTTCTAGTGTTTGTATGAGGTTCTGAAGGACACCATGCTTGACCACCGTAAACAAACCATATTATTCACATGCCCTAACAATCTGCCCTTCCACCTTTCCTTTACTCTCCGGAAGGTCTATTTCAATAATTTCCAAGACTCCAAGTTTTTCGATTGCTAGCTAGCGGGGTTGCTGAGGGTACGACCATAGTAACAAAGAGAGCAAATATATACATAACGATAATAAAACACACAGCAAGTCGTTGCACATGAGTTTGTAATAAATGGGGGTATACGTGCGAGAGATAGAGAGAGAGAGAGAGAGAGAGAGAAAATGTAAGAATTGGAATTTTAAAATAGTGATTATATATGGTTTTTTTTTTTTCCTAATTGAATGAGGGAAAGGACTACAGGGGAGGATCATTCATATTCCTGATCCGAATGCAAGATAGAATAGGCGATCATGTGGGAATGCTTCCTAAAACAAGATGGGAAGCTGCCCATTTAACTAGAGCATGTGCCCGAAAATTGGCACTACGAGAAACCTTCAAAGCATTCCAACTTTGAAAGGGAGCTAAAACTACTCTAATATCATAAATACAATTAGCAAAGTTCCAAGAAGAGAAGAGGGAAGGGTTGTTAATAGCTAACACCACTAGGAGAGCGTCACTTTCCAAAGACAGAAAATTACAACCAAAAGAGGCTACTAGTCAAGTGGTCAGCAAGGTAGCAAGGGCCTCTCCTTGAAGGGTATCTGGACAATTTAACCTTTATGTAGCAGCACCTACAATAGCACCCTTCTCGTCACTTAGCACAACAGTAGCAACAACAAAAGACCCCTTCACAGCAACGTCAAAGTTGCCTTTAATCCAACCAGCAGTAGGGGGCATCCGCAAAGAGGGAAGGGCTAGCTCTGACCAAGTCGAAAGATGAATATTAAAGGAGCTAGAGACTTCATAAATGACTTTGCTGGGGATAGGTTGCACCCCTTCATGGATAAGAAGGTTCCTGCATCTCCAAATAATATCCAAAATGAGAGCTGCAAACAGTTGAAACTTCCTAACTTCAACCTTAGTAATGTTGAAAATAGCCACAAGGGAGAGAATAGCAAGAATCCATTCTAAGATAGACAGAGGAAAAATCGGAAATGGATATAGACCAAGAGAGGACCTCCACAAAATTCTCGCCAAATCGCATTCCAAGGAAATATGAGAAAGTGTCTCCGGGGGACCTTTACAAAAGGGACAAAGCCAAGCTGCCCGATCCACACTAGCAACAAACCTACCAATCTTTGCTCTAGAAGGAAGAATATCCCATGCAACCTTCCATAATAAGTGCTTAAACCTAGCTTAAATTCTTAATCTCCAAAGGGAAGTCGAAGCTTCAGCAGATAAGGGAGAAACCCTGCCCCCCAAGGAAAGAGAGAGCTCATCGGCTAACTTCACTGAAAAAATTCCTGAAGGAGAGGGAACCCAACACCACTTGTCAAAGTGAGGAGAGAGAGGCAAGTGGATACTAAGAATATGTTGAACCGTAAGAGAATCAAAAAGATCCTCAATTGTGTAGGATGGAAGCCCCACCAAATTTTCATTAGGAATAGGCTTAAAATTAGGCATAGGCTTAAAATTAGGCATCAAGGGGATCCATGGGTTATTCCAAATATCAATATTCTGACCACTAGAAATAGAAATGCGGGCTCCCTGCTCCACTACCTTTCTATTCTTAAGGAGCCCTTTCCAAAGCCAAGAAGAGAGAGCATTAAAGGGGGCGTCCAAAAAGGAAACACCATGTTTGAGGTACTTTTACCTCTTAGAGAATCCACCCAAAGATGGGGCTAATTGGAAGTCATCTTCCAACCAAGCCTAGCAAAAAGAGAATTGTTAATGACTTCCATAGACGGGATACCTAAGCCACCCAAAGACTTAGGCTTACAAATATTATCCCAAGACAGAAGGGAAAGACAATGCTTTTTTTCTTGCGGATAACCCCACCAAAACTTTCGTATGCTGGAGTTGATAGAAGCACATAAGGACTTGGGGAGAAGAGACAAAGACATGAGATAGGTAGGAATAGCATTGGCCACAGACTTCACCAAAGTGGTTCTCGCAGCCTGAGAAAGAAGTCTAGCTTTCCAACATGAAATTCTAGCAAGAATTCTGTCTTTGAACTCAATAAAAGAGTCCTTCTTTCTCCTATGCATAAAAAGAGGAATACCCAAATATTTAGCCCGAGAGGGGATCAAAGCCAAGTGAAGAATTCCGTTGACATCATTTTTAGCATTAGAACTACAATTCCTACTAAAGAAAATAGCAGATTTGGATATGTTAATATGTTGTCCTGACCAAGAGGAATAAGTGTTAAGACACTTTAAAATCACCCTAGCTTCTCTTTTATTAGCCCTGGAAAAAATAATAACATCATCAGCAAACAAAAGGTGAGAATTAGGAGGACACATCCTAGCCATTTTGATGCCATGAAGAAGACCCAAGTTTTCTTCTCTTTCAATTAGTCTAGACAAAATCTTAGCTTCCAAAATAAACAAAAAAGGAGAGAGAAGATCTCCTTGCCTTAAACCCCAAGAAGGAGTGAACTTGCCAAAAGGAGCCCAATCAAGAAGAATAGAGAACGAAGAAATAGTAATGTATTGCCTAATCCATTGAATCCAAGTAAAGTTAAAACCCAACAGCTCTAGGATTTTAAGCAAAAATTCTCATTCTATAGAATCAAAGGCTTTCTCCATATCTAGCTTTAAAGCCACTAAACCACCATTCCCCTTTTTTTGCTTCACGAAATGAAAAACCTTATGAGCAAGAATGGTATTATCATGAATAGACCTCCTTTAAGAAAAGCTGACTGATAAGGAGAGATGATCTTGCTCAATAGAGGTTTAAATCTGTTTGATAGAATTTTAGAAATAATCTTGTAATTAAAATTAGTAAGACTAATGGGCCTAAAGTGATGCACCAAGTAAGGATTATCGACCTTGGGGATAAGGGCTATATTAGTGTGGTTGAACTCCTTAAGCAAAAAACTACCCCTGAAAAAAGATTGAACCGAATCTACAACATTTACTTTCACTATTGGCCAATAAGACTTGTAAAACAACCCAGTCATACCGTCAGGACCAGGGGCTTTATTTAAACCCAAATAAGAAATAGCCAAAAAAATTTCATTCTCATCAGGAATTAAACAGAGGGAAACATTCTCCTCTTCTGTAACAACCTTATCAACCAAACTAGTAAAGCTATAATCAAAAACCGGATGAGTAGAAGTAAACAAGGAACTAAAATGCTGCACCAAATAATTTCCAATATTTTCCCTACCACCCAAAATAGTACCTTCAGCAGTCTTTAAGGAAGAGATAGTTATACATGTGCCTACAGATAGTAGAAGCATGAAAGAATTTAGTGTTGAGATCTGTACAGGTAAGCCACAACTCTCTAGACTTCTGCTTCCAACGAACTTCTTCCCTCAGCAGTTGCTCTTGCAACTCATTTTGCAAAGTAGTCTCTCTTGCCACATTAACAGGAGAGTGGGGACTAGATTGAATCGCACAGATATCAGGCATCAATGCTTTTATCTTATGCTTAATATGGCCAAAATGATGCTGATTCCAAAACTTCAAAGCACTCTTCGTACTCTTCCATTTTCTGCTCAAAGAAAAAGTAAGAGAACCCTCAACCTCAGCCAACCAGGTATGCGCAACAACTAAATGACTGGACTAATCCCTAGTCCAGAAAGCTTTAAAATGGAAAGGCTTAGGAAGATTCCTGTAGGAACCAGCCGTGGAAATCAAAATGGGACAATGATCTTACTGGTTGCAGGAAAGTGGTTAACCAGAGAATTGGGAAAAGAATGAACCCAATTTTGATTAGTCAAGCCCCTGTCAAGCCTCTCCCTAATATTAGCCCTACCAACCCTACAATTGCTCCAAGTAAATCTATTACCCACAAAACCAAGATCCACCAGAGCATTCGAATGCACAAAATCAACAAAAATTGCCATGAGAAGAAGAACCAAAATCACGGCCACCTCTCTTCTCAGAAGAGGACAATGGAGTTGAAATCTCCTAATAACAACCAAGCTCCACCAAAAGAGTTACCCAACTTAGACAAAACAGACCAAAAAGCATCACGTCTCTGGCTAATATGAGGAGCATAAACACCAGACTAAAGCCACGGACAACGAGAAGGTTCTGAGTACACCAAACAAGAAATATAGTTCTTATCAAGACGGACAGGCTCAATATCCACACCATGCTTCCAAGCCAAGTAGAGACCACCTTGAAGACCTGAAGGAGGAACCTCTAACCAGGCTGAGAAACCCAAACCATACAGAGAAGGTTGAAAACGCGAAGACGAAACTTTACCACGCTCGTAGTTATGTCTATGGCATTCATAAAAGTAAAATTTATTAGAGATATTTTTATTTGTTCAAAAATTAACTATAATGAATCATTTCGCAATCTTAGAGAATTTTCACCATTATTATTATTTTTATTATTTTCAGTAATTGCTAGTTTTCACGCCACAATCATATTATATTGACGTGATATTGGTGTATTGTCCTAATTAATCCTTATATCAGTCTTTATTTAAAAAATAAAAAATTAAGGACTATTAACTCATGCCACGTTATTATAATTTATCCCCATAACCGATGGTGTATATGAGGATTGATTTTTTTAGTTGTGGGAACAAGGTGATGGGGTGACAAATAAAATTTCTTAAAATCCCTCCCCACATTAATAGCGTCTTGATTACCTTCCAATTGGACCATAAATAATACTATTTTGTCCCCCACCCCGCTTTTTTTTTCTTTTTTTTGACCTTTTTCACTCATCTCTTTTTTTGAGAAATTAATTCAAATCTTATACAATCTAAACTTGAGTTTATATATTAATCTTAATATATATATACCCACTCATATGCATGCAAATGCACATATTTCTAAATTCATATTCATAATTACAATAGTTTAATTTATATCAATTATATTACAAAGAAAATCTTTTCAAATAGTACTTAACGTGCTCTCATTATAAAGTTTAAAATAATTAAAATGAGATTAAAAAAATTATATGAGTCGAGCCAAGTGTATATTAGTTTTGCTTGTTTAATAAGTTTAAGCTGTATTTGTTTAACACCCACCCATCCCCCTTTCCATCTAAGAAAAATAATAACAATCTGGTTTTTTTTTCAAAAGTACTATTTATTTATATATTTCACTCGTTACTTATTCCAATATAAAATATAAATAATAATCTACTCTCATTTATTTTCCAAATGCAATATTAATATTGTTTATGTATTGACTCTCGTTAATCTTTATTTTAATTTTTTTTTTTTTAATTTTGAGTTAGAGAATCTCGATCAACACTATCTAAAATACATTATACATAAACAAAAAGTGTAATTCTCGACTTCGAGAATAACTTCTATAGTGATTGGGGGTTCTAAATTTGATTTTAAGTAAATAAATAATAAAAAAAAAATGATGAAGAATAAACTTAGGTTAGAGTTATTATTAAAGCGAAGGAATTCTTTATTCTTAACATAGCAGTTTGAAAGAAAAATTTTGCAACGCAAGTGTGACGGTTTAGAGGCCCAGTAGGTAGCTACAGAGCAGGACTCTATTCATGTGGCCCAATACGTCACGTATATTCTACACTTGATCTAAGCCGAAAGGCCGAGAAAGGAATGAAACTTGTCGTCACTCATGCTGTCTTTTATTATCCGTCTTGTCCATGCATGCGCTCGTCTGGTGCTGGAAATGTGGGACAAGACCACATTAACCTTTATGAATTACTGATTTTCTATTTTGAGATGAATTTGTGTATAATTGGCCGAACGAGAAAAAGATTTACTTTTAGCATTAATATTGGCAGACGTACGTTGTGACCTGTTAATTACCAGTGCAAAAATAATGAATGCTAATAAAGACATCAAATGCTCTCCATTTTCAGGATGACTTTGTTTTTTTGCAGATGTAATTTAGAGATATGAAAAACAGACCTCCTTATTTAAGTAAAATATACTATAAATCTAAAGATTCTTTTTTTTTTTAATAAGCTTCCAAAGATTCAGATTGTTCATTCAAAATGAACTACTTGAATGGATTTAAAAAAAATAATAATAATTCAAAATCTCTAGTTGATGTGGAAGGGTGCATGGGTTCTAGAGGGAAGGTGTTGTGAGAAAGTACAGTATATATTAAGAAGGTGATGTTTAGTCTTGTTTCTACTGATCCCAAAACATGAATATTTGTACAAAATTAAATTATTGTTATCATTTTTATTTATTTCTGTGGTTTGTAAGTCTCCAGCACCCTCCTACTCCTAGCTAGCAATACGACATTGTCAAAAATTCTGTTGAAATGATGTGGATGTTGTCAATTTCCTGTCATATTTGATGGCCCCTGCTTTGATTTATTGTGTTCACGATTGTAGTGGGACATTTTCATTTTCTTTTAATAACTCATACACCGGGTAAGAATGATTTCTTCTGGCCCAATTTCAAAGAAAACTTTGTCCATTGGTTGCCTGTAGTTAATTAGCTAATGAGCATCAAATAATGTTACCAATGGATCCATGGAGGCATAAATAAGGACACAAAACTTGAGATATAATAGGGCATTTTTCTTCCATGACTAAAACTACACTAGCACAAACTTTTTTTTTCCCATTCTAAGATTACAAGTCTACATCCTTTTCTAAGCACAAACTACGGGATCTATCGAGAGCTTTGTATACAGTACTTGATGCCCCTTCTTCCTACCCCCACTCCCCCCACAAAGAAAAAAAAAGAAAAAGGAAATCCACAAAAGAACCCTTCATATCTTGGAATTGCTCAATTCAGTACTCTTCTTTGCATGCCATGAAAAGGTCAAGACGAGTATCCTCCAGGCGGAGAGAGTATGCTGTTTTCTTGTATTCCGCCCAAGTGAAGGGCCTGTAGAGAGAGAGCCTGTTGGGGGCCACCATTTCTGGAGGTGCAGCTATCCTTGCTTGTAGGGGTGGAGCCCCAAAGAAGGCCATCGACATTCTAGACTTGCGCGAGTATGTTAGGGCCCTGTGTCGCACGCTCACAAGTCTCCCATTTGTCATAGCCTTCAATTACACAAAAACAAACGCACAATATTATATCATTAATTGTTATATAATTGAAATAATTCACAGTAAAAATATTCAGGGAATATATATATATATATATATATATATATATATATATATATATAACTTGGGTGTCTTTAGTTTTTTCCAAGGGTTACAAATTGTTAGGAAAGAACTATTTAACCACAGATTTTTTTTTTTTTTTTTGAGAGAGAGAGACCTGTAACATGTCACCCACATTAACCCAAAAGGCAGTAGGGTCAGGAGGGACGGGGATCCAAACACCATCCTCAATAGAAATTTGAAGGCCACCGACATCGTTGGATCGGAGGAGGGTCAAGATCTGAGGGTCAGAATGGGCTCCAAAACCAACCTTACTATTAGCATAGGAGGAGGGTGAGGAGTCCCGATCGTTGGAGTCCACTTGTATAGGAGGATAGTGATTGAGCCTGAGGATTGAGTCACTATCAACGTCCCTGATGAGCCTGGTGAAGAGTGATCTATCAGAGACCAAGAGGCCCTCAGCCGTCAGATCCAATAGCTCACATGCCAGCTCCCTAACTGCTTCAACATATCCATTCACAGCAGAGCTGTCATAACGCAAACACAAATCACATTCACACATCAGTCAGAACTCAGAACTCCAGTGGCAGTCCCAGCGTACGTTAAACTCACACATGTCTCTGACTCTGATTGACCAGTGCTTTGCTTCGCCTTATCTGTGATAGTTATATAAATATATATATATATATATATATATATATACATATAGATATCAATTTTAGATTGCTTTTCTTTTCTATTTTTGGGTGTTTTCCGGCCTTTTTAGCTTTTTTTCATTTTGATTTGATTGGACCTTCCTGATGTATCTCTGTCTTGTCATTCTGACCGTACTTTGTACGATCTTCCTTTTTTGATTTTCTATTCATTTCTACCACCAAACCTAACTATCCCCCCCCCACACCCCCTCCCCACGCGCCACCTCGGACATGCATTACAAATTTACAGACCACCACCCACCATGCTTTAATTCCCTGCCTTGTAGGAGAAAGTTGAATATCCCCTTCTTAATCCCATTTCCCATGTGGCTCCAAATCCTTCTTCTTTTATATGCTTTTCACGTGTTTTGATGGTTTCATTCAATCATCTGTGAAATCCAGTTGCATATTTATTTTTAATAATTTGTTCAGCTAAAAAAGTTGCATGAAATAAATATACACTGCAATCTAGGAAACCAAATTCATGCGTGTGACAGCCTTTTCCTACAACTCAACCCTAACCAGCCAACATGTCATCCATCGGTCCTTTCCCAGAACCCTGCCACGCTATTAGCATAACGAATATATCCTGTTTAACAAGGGCAAAATCATAATGATTGTCCTCTCAAATACTTCCATAAAATGCTATACACTAAACATTATTTGTAAGCATGGTCTACACTACCATTTCTTATATATTTGTTCTCCTTATATATATATAGCCTGGCCGCCATGCAAAAATTAGTATAATTTAACAAAAACCTACAACTTATACATGAGAATCGCAACTAATATCAGATATCTCTCGTGTGGTTTTTTTTTTTTTTTTTTTTTGTCATTAATTTCAAGAACCACGTGACTTCTTCTTTTGTCTTTTTTCCTTGGATGGCAATGTAAATTTTTTTTCTTTGCCCATTACTCAGCTATTACCCACTAAAATTTTTGGCCTTAAACCCCAACCCAACACAAGCTCTGGCACTATTTCTGTTTGAAACTCTAATTAATTTTTATTAAATTTTCATCGACACATGATTTTTTATTCTTAAAATGATAGAAAAGTAGCTTATAGAATTATTCTCTGGTTGTGTGTCTCTGTTTAAACGTGTAATTTCTCTGCTTGAACGTGTAATTAATTATTATTAAATTTTGATCCATGAATAATTTTTTATTCTTAAAATGACATAAAAGTGACTTACGAGTAACACCGAGAGAGGAACACAAAGGCATGCAAGAACCATTGGAATGAGAAAAATAAAAGGAGGCAAGAGAAGTGGTAAATACCTGAATTTGGAAGGGTTATTGGAGATGGTTGTGGATCTCTGAGCGATGGAGAGTGGATTGGTATTAAGTGTGAGATATTCGACCTCTCCCGTATCTCCATTGAAGCCTATGTTCTTGCAACCATAGCCTAGAGGATCAGCCGGCCCAGCCCGTTGTTTTTCAGACAGTGGTAGGGAGAAAAATCTGAGGGCTTGTTCTTCTAGTTTTAGTATAACATCCTGCGGGACGCCATGGTTGACCACCTTAAAAAAACCGTATTCTTCGCAGGCCTTGACGATCACCTTTGAGACCTCCGATCTCTCCGCCGAAAGGTCCACTACAGGAAGCTCCATGGCTCGAAGTTTTTCGTTGCCAACCGCCGTTGGCGACGGTACCACCACCACCATCGAAATTTTCTATGCAGAGAGAAAAAGAAGCGAGAGAGAGAGAGAGAATGTATGTGAGGAAGGACGAGAAGGAAGGCAACGGAGTTTTGAAGAAGTGATAATGAGATATTTATGGGCGAGATAGAAAGAGAGAGAGTGGTGAGAATTGTAATTATAAAATATTGATGGGCTACGCATTAGGTCACACTCGTAGATTGGTCTATGACTTTCAGAATGGTCTATGGCTTTCAGAAAAAAATGTTGATTGGAGATATTTTTGTTCAATTTTTTTGTTTATGGGATTTTCGTGCAAAAATTAGGACTGAGATTCCCTTTTATTGGGAAGAAATTAGAAGTTTTTCAATTATTTATTGTGACTTTTTATTTTAAATTTAATAATCGATAAAATATTAGCAATTTTTGTATAAGCGAGGAATTAAGTGCTAACTTTTGTTTTACCGAAATTTAAATAATTTTATAAATTATTAGATGTAAAATAAAGGATCACAATTAACAACTGAAGAATCTTTAATTTCTCTCAAAATTATAGAGGATCCAGATTCCAAAAATTATTTGTAAATAATTCTTTCCCAATCTCATATTTTTTATCATTATTTTTTTGTATAAATATGTTGAGTAATGCTGTTATTAAAATATCAGCATTAATGCTGTAATTTAATTAACGGTTAAGATTGAATCACTTATTTTTAGAAGCTTTTAATATGAGAAAGAAAATGAAGAAAAATTTTAAAAAATTTAATCTTGATCGTTGATTAAACTACAACATACATACTGTTATTTTTATAAAAGCATGTAAACCAAATTATAAAAGTTGAGCCAAAATGATGTAACTGTTTCCAAGGCTCTTTTCAAAAATTTAGTTTCAAATTTCATGAGTAACGTTTTTATGACACATCAATTAATTGAAAAGAGAATAAAACTGATGAAACTAATATTGAAAAACCAATCATCAAGAAGATTCACGTATTGGGATTTTTTATTTTTTATTTTCTTTATAAACAGAATAAAACTGAATATTAAATCCTTGCAAAATTGTTTATTCTTTCATATATATATATATATATATATTTTTAATGGGCCGGGTCCAAATTCTAGAAAAAGTTCTGTGTTCATTAATTTTCGTGCCATCAATTTTTTTTGCTTGGTCACAAACCTTTCCCCATTTAATACTGAAAGATTTCCGGTGAATTAAGGAATCTAGGCTTTTGGTGAAGTACGACCAAAAAATTCTTTGTCCCTAAAAAAAGGTTGACTTTCTTCACTCGTGCTTGACTGGAATTAAATTCCCCCCACTCCCCGTCAATAACGTTTTTATTCTGCTTTAATTGGATAATAATAATAATAATAATAATTAATTATTATTATTATTTTGTTACTTTTATTACAACCTTTTTGACTTTGACCTTTTATAAATTACCTCTCTCTTCTTTCTTTTTTATTCTATACTTCTTGGGCAAGTAAAGCTTATTCTAGACCCACCCTTCCGTCTCTCTTCTTCTTATTCCACTCTTATTTATTTTTTTTAAAAAAAGCTTTCCACAAACTTTCTTGGAAAAAAGAATTGGGTTGATGTGATATAAATGTAAAAGAAACTTTAAAATTTTTGTGAGTAAAAAAACGGAAAGACTAAAAAGCCAAAAATTCAGAGCGTTGTAAAATCTAGAAACAAAAAGTGAGTGGAGCCTTTATATGTCTTTTCATGAGCGGCACCGCATCCCACACGTGTAGGCATCAAAGTGAAGCTTTATTGGGTGCTCTTGTTTCTAGATACCAACTTCATCTCACATCTCAAAGCCCACTTTCTCCAGTCTCCAACAACAACAGCAGCGAATGTAGCGCACAAGTCAAAAGTATATGTTTCTGTCTATATATTTGTAACCAAATTTCACATGTTTTCATTGTCGGTCACAGTTAATTATTAGAATTTGTCAGTAATTATAAGGGCCGGCTAGAGATTAATAAGACTAAAAAATAATAATAATAATAATTTGCTCAAAACTTTTTTTAATAATTTTTCTTTTTTTCTAATTTAAAACCTTTTTTTTAATTAGGCCTAAAATATTTTTTTCATAAAAATTTAAGACCTCTAATCATGATAAGTAAGTAATTTAAAAAATACTTTAATTTAATAATGCCATAATATAATAAGCTCATGGTAAAATAAGAATCAATTAACTCAGAAAAACAAATATTCTTATACTTAAAAAGAGTATATCTACTTATGTATCCGAAATTATTTGATATTGAAAGTTCATTTTAACCCTACCTAACCACCTGACCACTTTCCTTTCTTTTTCTTTCTCCCTTTTCTTCTCTACTGCCAACTCCCCTCTTATCTTCTTTTTTCTCTTTTCTTAGTTCCACTCAAAACAGAACGTGATAAAGAGAGATGAAGAGAGAGAGAGAGGGGTTGGGCGAGGGAGAGAAAAAGGTGTATCAGTAGGCTAAGGATTCATTAAAAAAAATTGGTTTTTTTTTTCGTAATGTTTATTTCTTTGCTTGATTTTTCATGTGGGTTTTTGTCAATTTTTTTGGTGGGTTTTGTTTGAAATAGGTGTATCAAAGACGTAAGGATTCATAAAATAATAATAATAATAATAATAATAAATAGAATAAAAAAATTGATTTTTTTTTTTTGTTTTTGTAATGTTTATTTCTGTGCTTGATTTTTCTGGTGGGTTTTATATTAGTTTTTGACAAATTTTTTGGTGGGTTTTGTTTGAAACAAAGGTGTATCAAAGAATCAAGTGAGGAAGCTACTACCATGATATGGATATTTTTGTCTTTGATAATTTTGTATGGGTTCTTGATAATATTTCTGGTGGGTTTTTTTTTTTTTTTTTTGGTTAGTTTGCTTTTGTGTACTTCAGTTCTAGAATATGTGCTTAACAGAGATTTGATGCGGTTCTTGGATTGATTCATCAAAAAAAATTGATTTTTTATTGTTGTGTTTATTTTTGTATGGATTAATAAAAATGAGAACTCTAAATATAATAATAATATTAAAATAAATATTATTTAATTAATATATAAATATTAAAAAGAAAAAAATACCCATTTAAAAGTTTCGCCTAAGGCCCCAAAAAACATTGAGCCGGCTATGGTAATTATTCATTATCCTAAGTTTAACTCCTCACGAAAACGGGATCGTTTGCTAATATATATCTGATGATTTTTGTATTTTTCTTTTTTGTTTTACTTATATCAGCAATATTACATATTAATTATCACCATAATATGCATGTATGAGGCACAGGTTGGATGTACGTACAATTGAGGCTTGTAATTAAATCCACGTTTCGAGTGGGTATAAATAATTAAAGAAAAGCATATAAAACTATACACAAACTATATGTGAAATGAAGCCAGTCGTAATAGGAAATATAATAAAAAAGAAAATAAAAAAATTCATAAGAAATGCTACATAATAATATCAAACTGTAGTTACCAGATTGATAATTGAATCACCAATCAAATTATAATAAGTGAGATATATTTTGAATATATTATAACGTTCGTTCAAACTCAAATTGGTAACGTATAAGTCAACTTGAATTTGAAAACAAGATCGCAACAACGTTCAGATGAATGTACCTTGGTAAATATATTAGTAAGGTAAGCAACTGATAGAATAGAATAATGACAAACAAAATGACAGCCAATTGTGGGTTTGTAAAAAACATCGTTGTAGGCAATTTGAACTATACTCTATAATTATCATAAATAATAAAAGAACTCAACCTATATTTTGTAAGAACCAGCATAGTGACAGCAGCTGGAAGGTGATGTCAACAAATACATTGTACTTAGCTTCAGTACTAAAAAGAAGGAAAAGAAAGAAAAAAAATCTGCAACTAGAGAGAGAGAAAAAAAAAACAAAAAACAATAGCCTAGTATTAGGGCCGGCCTGTTTAAAAGGGTCTAAAAATGTATTTAATACTCAAAAAAAATTTATTTGGTAAAAATTGAAAACGCTTTAATGATTCAAAAAGCACAAAAATTACTAAAATGCATATTTAGTTAAAGCTTAAAAAAAAAAAATTACCAAAAAATCTTTTTTGATTTAAAAATTCTATTTTTCGAACGTAATTTTAATCGGACTCTTAATTAAATTGGACTATTAGAGTAAATAAATTAAAAACAAAAAAAAAACAAAAAAAAAACCCAAAATAATAATAATAATAATAAAAGAAAAAATAAAAAGAAAGACTATTAAAGGACCAGGGACACCTACCTAATCTCCTACCAAAAGTAGATTAATAGACTTTATAGTTCGGGAAATTAAAAGTTGGGTGTTGACTCAAATAGAAGCGAGGTTTGCATTCCCATGCACTCCACAGTACATGCACACACTTCGATGCCAACGACCGACTAATTAAATCGGAAATGAAAGGACGTGCTTTTATTCGTTCAAAGCCACTTGAAGTCAATTCTTCCATGGATAATCATGCACTCCCACCACACAAACACTATTTAATTACTGCATTATCATTTTACTTAATTACATTTTAAATCAATAAATATATTTATCATTTAAATTTTTATAATTAAGTGGACCTATTTGGTCTAGTCATTTAATTATTAAAGCATTATTTTTACTGAAGGCTCTGTGAGAATGGTGACCTAATTATAATTAACAACAAAGTGCGATCTTAATTACCAAACTCAAAAGAGTGTCTGAGATTACTGGATCATCACTAAACACTATCCTCGACCAAGGCCTAATTAAGCCTACGGTCTCTCTCAAAGGAGCACACCACACACACACACACATATATATATATATATATATATATATAAAGATTATTAATTGGCAAAAATAGTCACCACGGACCAAGGTCACCCTCAGCAGTAGCAACCATGAGCCCAAAGTCCAACGCAAGAATAATACGTCAAAGAGATGCGAACCTTTTTTTATAATGCTACATACACAATAATTGAAACGTCAAAAGCGATAGTTATCCTCTTTTAATAGTTATCACTTAGACTTTCAGCTAAAAAAAAAAAAAAAAAAAAATCTGATAGTTTTGTTTAGAAAGTAATTAAACATTCTTTAAAAAAGTTAAAAGTTTATTTAAACAAGGGACTCATATTTTATTCCTGACCCATTAGATATAATTAGTTTATGTGAGCCTGAGTACAAATAAGTTATAGGAGACATTTTGGGATTTTCCAAAATACTTACAATTAAGATTTTTCAATAAATATGTTATGTTGTAATATTAAATAATTGAATATTGAAATATAGTCGCACTCTCTTGTAAACGTAGGCACATTACCGAACCACGTAAATCTGTGTTTCGAATCTCACTTAATCTCTCTTTCTTCAATTACATAGAACAACAATTGATATCAGAGATGTTTGATGGTGTGATTAGAACGTTATGTGATGTTAGACATATACTAGACGTAGAAAAGAATATGATTTAATTGGATACCTTAGACTCAAACGGCTATAGTTATAAGTCTGAATGTGGAGTAATGAAAGTGACTAAGGGGACGATGGAAATGATGAAAGAACAGAAAAGTTCAAAGAATATCTATAAACCGTTGGAAAATACAGTTGTAGGTAAAATTGCCTCTGTAGAGTCTGAGTCCGATTGTACTGTTTTGTGGCATATGCGTTGGGTCATATGAGTGAGCTGGGCAAGTTGGAGCTTCATAAGAGAAATCTGTTGAATGGTGTCAAAATGTGCAAACTTAATTTCTGTAAATTCTGTGTTCTAGGGAAACAAAATTATGTACAATTCAAGACAGTCACACATAAGACAGAGGGTATTCTAGACTATATTCATTCTGATGTTTGGGGACCAGTGCGGACAGCGTTACGGGGAGGACATATGTATTTCGTAATCTTTATTGATGATCTCTCCAGAAAGGTTTGGGTGTACTTCATCCGGCACAAATCAGAAGCGTTTGCCAAGTTTAAGTTGTGGAAAGTTGAAGTGGTGAAGTAGACTGGAAAAAGGTTAAGTGCCTCAGGACAGATAATGGCACTGAGTACACAAACGACAAGTTCAGGGATTTCTGTGAGCAACATGGTATAAAGAGACATTTCACAATACGCAAGACACCACAACAAAATGGTGTGGCGAAAATGGTGAATAGGTCTATTGCAGAGAGATCACGATGTCTCATGTTGAATGCTGGACTTACAAAAACTTTATAGGCAGATGTAGTAAGTATGGGATTTACTTGATCAACAGGTCACCAAAGGTAGAACTAGATAAGAAAGTTGTAGAGGAGGTGTGGACAGGTAATGAGGTAGATTACACTGGTTTGACAGTATTTGGTTGTCCAGCCTATGTGCACATACTTAGTGAAGAACGATCGAAACTTGATCCAAAGTCCAGACAATATATCTTTCTCGGATACGGGAACAGGGTTAAAAGTTACAAGTTTTGGGATCCAAAGGCAAACAAGACGGTGATCAGTAGAGACGTGATATTTGATGAAAATTTCATGTTGAATAGTACTTAGGGTAAAGAGCAACAGGTGCCAGAAAGTAGTAGCAGTGATAAGCAGGTGGAGTTAGAGACTCTTGTGCAAGAGAACACTTCTCAGGGTACAAAGACCTCTACTTCAGGAGTTAAGGAGCATCACACTATACCCACATATAGGCCTAGACGCACTATCAAGCCACCAACCAGATACAATTTTGAAGACATGGTTTTTTATGCTCTTGTCATCAGTAGCAAAGATCCTATTACTTTTCGAGAATCTGTCAATAACCAAGAGAAAAACAGATGGGTGGGTGCTACAGCGGAAGAGATTGAGTCTCTGCATAAGAACCAAACATGATATTTGGTGGAGCTTCTAGAGAGGAAAAGGACGGTAGGGTGTAAATGAGTATTCAAGAAAAAGGAAGCAATATCAAAAAAAAAAAAAAAAAAAGGTTCAAGGCTCGCCTAGTAGCAAAGGGTTATTCACAACAGAATGAGGTTGATTACAAGGAAATATTTTCCCTAGTGGTCAGACATACTTCCATCAGAGCAGTATTGGTGTTGGTAACTTATTATAACATGGCATTGGAGCAGATAGATGTGAAGGCATCTTTTCTTCATGGTGATTTGGATGAGCAAATTTACATGGAGCAGCCAGAAGAGTTAAATCAACCTGGATATGAGCATTTGGTTTGTAAATTAAAAAAATCACTTTATATGCTGAAGCAGTCTCCAAGGCAGTGGTATAAATGGTTTGACTCCTACATGATCAGAATTGGCTACAGGAGATGTGAATATGACTGTGGTGTTTATGTGAGGAGCCTTGATGGTTCATTTATTTTTCTGTTACTGTACGTAAATGATATGCTTATTGCAACTAAGAGTATAGTGAAGGTCAACAAACTGAAAGTTTTGTTGAGTAAAGAATTTGACATGAATGATTTGAACGCAGCCAAGAAATTTCTTGGGATGGAGATTCGCAGGGACATGGATGCCAAGAGATTGTGGCTATCTCAGACTAGCTATATGAAGAAAGTGTTGGAGAGGTTTAGTATGGAGAATGCAAAACTGGTGAGTACACCTTTGGTGAATCATTTCCTTTTGTCTACCTCACAGTGGCCAAAGATAGTTGAAGAAACTGAAGACATACCTAAGGTCCCATATGCCAGTGTAGTGGGGTGTTTGGTGTATGCTATGGTATGTACCAAGCCAGATTTGGCTCATGTAGTCAGTTTGGTGAGCAAATACATGGTAAATCTAGGGAGACAACACTGGGATGCAGTCAAATAGATTTTCATATACTTGAAAGGTACTATAAAGTATGTCATCACTTTTGTCAGACAGAAAAGTGATTGGTTAGTTGTTATGTATGTAGATACAGATTACACAGGGGATTTGGATGACAGGAGGTCAACCATGGGTTATGTGTTCACTCTGGTAGGATGACCCATATGTTAGAGGTCTATAATTTAGTCTACGGTTGCAATGTCCATAACTTAGGCGGAGTACATGGCGGCGGCTGAGGCTGCAAAGGAAGCTTTGTGACTTATAGGGTTAGTCAAAGAGTTGTGTATTCAATAAGGTGGAGTTCCGTTATATTGTTACAGTAAGTGTGTCATTTACTTGGCAAAGAGCCAGGTGTATCATGCGAGAACCAAACACATTGATGTGAGGTTTCACAAGATCAGGGAATTGGTTGCTACAGGTGAATTGTTACTTGAAAATATTCACACTTCTGAAAATGTAGCGGATATGTTGACGAATCCTGTTACCGCAGACAAGTTCAAGTATTGCTTGGACTAGACAAATGTCTTCAGGTTCTAGAAAGAAGAAGAGATGAGAGGAGACGGTATCCCCAAACCTATTAGTTCTCGGTGGAGGCCCAATGTTTGATTATCTTCAAAGAGGTAAATATTCGCCAAGGCGGAGATTGTTGGAACAAGTGGCTCATATTCTACTATTGGCCAATTGGGTGTAATTAGTTTATATGGGCTTGGTGACAAATAAGTTGTGGACATTATTTTGAGGTTTTTCAAAATACTTACAAATAGAGTTTTCCTATAAATATGTTATGTTGTAATCCTAAATCATTGAATAGTGAAATATAGCCGCACTTTCCTGTAGATGTAGGCACATTGTCGAACCACGTAAATTTATGTCTCAAATCTCTCTTGATCTCTCTATTTTTTCGATTTCATATTATTCATCATTATTTTTCATGGTAACAACATGGTTATTCTTGTTAAAAAAGTTGCTGAGATTTGTTAACAGGACGTATCAGAACCAAGTATATAATGACACGTGTTGAGTTTGCCTAAGTAAAACCCTTGGTCTTCTTTTCAACTCCATCGCCTTTGTGTGACTGTGTCTGTCGTTCACTCCTCGCTCAAATCTTCACCTAGTTGTGACCTGTAAAAATCATAAATAAATATATTAATCTGTTTAAATTTTAATAATTTAACTAATAAACGCATGAAAATACACAATTCTCGTGAAATAATAAAGTATAAATACCCCCTCTTATTCGTGTAACCAGGCTATTGAGGGAACAATCATATTCATAATTAATTGATCCACAGGTTGAGACTCGAGACTAATTAAGCAAACAATCACCTATCATGGTGTCTGGCGTCACTCACTTGCTGACGTACGACTTATTTCCAATCCAAAATTACTTCACAATTTTTTCCTTTTTTCATTATTATATATATATATCGTGGTGTCTGGCGTCACTCACTTGCTGACGTACGTCTTTTTTCCAATCCAAAATTTCTTCACAATTTTTTCCTTTTTTCATTATATATGTATATGGATGATGATCGGGTGCAATGTAATGAGCAGCTTCATTGGAGAAGGCATTCTGGTCTCATTTTGTTTGAACAAGGCAAATTTTATTGGTTTGAACTGTTTGTCTGTACGCCTGTCCGAGCAAATAGAGCCAAAGCATCTTCTCATATTAAATGGACCCATGTATGAAAGTTAAATATACATATGTATTTTTAAGCTTAAAAATTAAACTTTATCCTTACTAAAAATAAATTTGATCCGGCCTCATTTATATTTTGATCCCTAAAGATGAAAAAAATTATGATTCTTTCATGTTAAACTATCACTTATTCCAAAAGTTTAAGCCGATAGAAAGATAAATTTAATCACTCTCCCTCATGTGTGGGTTTAAACTCATTTTCAATAGGTGAGACCCAACATGTAAAATGTTTAATTTAAATAAAAATTATTTGACGGAGTCAATGTTCAAACTCAAGACCTTTCGTTTTGATACGATGTTCAACTACCATTTATCTCGAGATAGCCGAAAATTTAATACATCCCCGCTTGAAACTATGTATTGTATCATACAATAAACAATCCTATTCATGAAACCTTATATAATCCTATGATCTCTTTGGTTGGTGATGACGTAAGTGCCAGACATAAATGGAAGAAAAACAAATCGTAAATAGCTCTTATGTTGCTACGGGGTCAGATTTTGTATGGCTAGGATTTTATATGATTTTGAATTTCACATCAGACCGAATATTGTAACACACAAGCCCACCACCTAGCAGACGAGTTCCATGTTAAAAACGACAGTCTAATTGGTGTATATATAAAATTATGAGCATATTCTCTTAAAATAATTATAATTAAAAAAAAAATTGTATTAAAAAAATAAAATCAAGTCAGTCTTTTTTAATGCCTAAATTAAGCAATGGATGCTGATGATTCTCAACCCTAAAAGAGAAAAGAAAATGATTATAGGAAGATGAAGCTCCAAAAAGATGCTTAATTTGCTTCCCTCATAGAGATATGGAAATTACGTGTATTGGTTGAAAAGGATGAGATATTAATTAACATTCAAAAGGTTAATATTCATCCAATATAATAAGCTCTCCACACCATTTGTGCATATATAATGCAAATACACGCACTGGAGTCCTCAAGAGGCAACTCATTCGGCTGTGGACCACGCTTAATGAAGTGGATGTCACTAGTTCAAATTTTCCTCTCTCTTTCCTTGTGTGGACAAGTGAAAAAGGAAAAAAAAATTACACGCACTGGATGCAACACCCACCAATAAAACACTAAAGGAAATGGTGTTTATGAGCCATCGATGAAGATTCGCAGAAATAGGATGGATGAATCCTATTGGCCGGTCATATATTTAATTGAGATTATCAGAGTAGGATGAGCTTGGGAGTCGTATAAGAATGAAGGCTGGAAAATGAAAGAATAGATAGATCAATGAAAATGGTCCCCTGGGTAGGGTTGACAGTTGGGAAGGTTTTCCAACTTGTATTATATTAAACGACATTACTTTAATGATTAATCCCACGGCCGATCAAATGAACCAAGAGCCACATCATGGTCATCAACTGTTCCACATGTTGGTTTAATTTGGTCATATAATAAAATTTTGAAAACTATGTTGCAACTAAGATCATATATATATATATATATATATATATATAAAGACGCAATACAAATCTCTAAAATTAAAAAAATAAAAATAAAAAATAAAAAAAGGAAAGAAAGAAAGACGCAATGTATTCGTGTGGTTGGACTCTGTAATTTCGTAGCTTAAATGTATCTTTTTAAATAAAATTGTGAAAAGGACTTCTACTCGGTAGCGTGTTTGAAAAAAAAAAACCTCTATGGCTGGGAGTATTTTAGGGATTTGGACATCTTTCGTTAGGATTTAACTGAAAATCCTAACGGATGGGTGATATTACCAAGTTTTAAAATGTAACAACCTAACATTGTATATATAAGTGAAGTTTTCCAAAAAAAAAAAAAAAAAAAAAAAAGGTTTTAAAATGTGGAAAAAGTCTCATTTTCAAATTCCTAGTACAGAGATACGTTTTTAGAAATATATAATTTTTGTTAAAACTAGTGGCTTATATTCTTTCCGACATAAAGAGTAATACTGGAATACTAGTAGTTGGCCAAGTAGTCGGAGGACGTATGCACCTTGTTGAACCACGTAAATTTGTGTCTAGACTCTCTTGATTTCTCTATTTTTTATTCCATATTATTCATCAGTATTGTACACGGTAACAACAATTTTAAATGGATAAATGTTTGGTTTTCAGCTTTTGCACATTTCTTGTCTATCTCAGCATAAGATATGGACCAAACCACCATTGAAACTATGGGACTACATGTGAATTTTACATATTTAATGGTGAATTTATACAAGAGATAAACAAAATACTGTACTTTTACCAAATTCTTAACTGATTTTTTAAAAATTACATTTTCATTAACTAGATTTTGAAACCGCAAATTTTAATTAAACTGCTAAACCAAACGGATTCTTGCTCAACGATGATCGATCTGATCCAAACTCATAAGAGTAAAAAAGTCAGAGTTGTAATCTTGGTGGCATGTTTAGAATTCGGATGGGTTGTGAATCTAAAGAAAGCCTGATTACATTTATTCCTAAGAGGTCGATGGGGTGCAAATTAAAATAATCAGATTATAAGTAATCAAACGCATTAATTCTACATGAGAAAGTGACAGTTAAAATATCTCTAACATTTAAAACGTGGCTTCATGATTTATTGACGCAATGGAACGTGTAGGAATATGGATTAAACACGTCAATTAAAAGAGGTCAGGAATCCACCACAAAATATAATAATCTCTTAAAGAATTGAAAGTGATACAAACCTAACTCGATCACAGTTGAAAATTGGTTTGCAAAGTAAGGAAAGTGCTTGAAATTTTATATATATTCACTTGGTTAAAATTGAAATACCAACTTTTACATTTTTATATTCAATTTTACAAGTCCAAAAGATGATCAAAATACTCATTTTTTATTTTCACGCCATTTATGTCGGCATGCTTTAGAGCATCTCAAACAATAAGAGTTATTTTAGCTACTCAAAAACTAATCTCTTTTATTTTACCTACTCATTTTTCAATACAAATTTTTTCTGCAGTTGACAAGCTATTCTCTTTAAATAATATATATATATATAAAGAGAAATGAGAGAAGGAGAAAGATGATAGAAAGAGGCTAGAGAAAGATGAAAGAAAATAATTAAAAAATCTTACAAGCTGTTATAGTATACTTTTATATTTGAAAATTTATTGTAGTAAATTGTTGAAAAATTTTAATTTTAAAATGTCTGCTACAAGATGAAAACTACGCATAATAAAGTGTCTGTTTGAGATTGCGTTTGAAGGGCCTAAAAATATTTTTAACACTCAAAAAGTTTGTTTAAAGAAAAAAAAATACTTGTTTGGTAAAAAAAATTAAACGCTTTTAAGGGTCTACAAAGCCTAAAAATGATCAAAACGCACTTTTGGCAAAAGCTAAAAAATAAAGCTTTGTCTGAAAGCTTTTTTTAACTTAAAAACTTTATTTCTCAAACGAAATCTCAAACACGCTCTAAATTTAACTTAAAAACATCTGTTCGAAGCCCTGCTCGAGATGCTATAGCGTTACCTGAATGAAAAACACAAAAGAAACTCAACCTTTGACCCTAACTTACTGGACTGTGGTGCATGGGCCCGCTCATGTAGTGGGTCAGCAGCTTATCTGTATGGGTTTTTCTAATACCGGTCCGCTGTTCATGACAACAATTGAGGCTAATTTGAAGAAAATAAAAATAAAAAGAGAAAATAAATAAATAAATAAAAATAAAATAAAATAAAAAGAAAGAAAAGCTAATTATAAGTTGAATTTTTTTTTTTCCAATTTTGAAGGATATAAAAATCATGGAGCAAAGAATTTAAGCTTTTAAATCTGTTTCATTCCAAAGCTCAGCAAGAGTAGTTACCATAAATTTGGTTAGCAAGCCCGGGCCATTCCGGGCAGCCCAACCCAAAAAGAAGAGGCACTACCACCATGCCCAACTGTAAGGTTCCCTTTCTAACAAGAAAATGCCCAACATCATCAACCTTTTTTTTTTTTTTTCTCATCTTTTGATGTAATTTTCTCTTGATCATTAATTTTTTTGATAATTTTCAGCTATACCATGTACAGAATGTAGATATTGTTTTATGAGAAAATATTTTACAGCGAAATAAATTAAGTTGATACATGAGCCTAGTTATTTCAGGTTGGCAAACACTAACACTTGTTAAACTATCAATTGTCCCAAAAAGCTTAAACTTGTAAGAAGAGGTAAATTTAATCATTTAACCATTACTTTAACACTTCTCCTCACGTGTGGGTCCAAACTCTTTTTTAATATGTGGAACCCAACACATAAAATGTTTAATTTAAATGGGGATCATTTGACGGAGTCAACGTTCGAATTCATGACCTTTTGTTCTGATACGATGTTAAACTACCATTTATTTCAAAAGCTTAAACTTATAGAAAGAGATAAATTTAATCACTTAACCATTATTTTAGCAACGTTCACTATAGCTTATGACAAATTTTATTACATTCTCTTTATAAATTGTTGGATAATCTACATAGTGCTCACGTTAGCTCCCAAAATGAATATTTGTGAGTAGTCGAACCACCTAATGGTCAGCCGTGGATCTTCTTGGGCAAATTGTGGGTTTGGAGACCCACAACCTAGCTTAGATTTATGGTCATGCAGACTCATGAGTAGTTTGTGGACTTATGTGGACAGAGACGGACCCATGTGTAAGATGCGGGTAGGCTATGGCCACCCCCATGTTTTGAAAATTTTCATTAAATATGTATTTTAGTCAATAGTCATTAAGCATGAAATAATATGGTACAACTAAAAAATGCGTTACGTACAAAATAATTATAAAATGTATTCTTTATTCTTTATTCATTATTAAATATAATAATTCTAGTATTGTTTTGTTAAATTTTTGTTATAGAGATCACATTTTGCATTTTGTTTACTATTAATTATGATGTTTCGATAATATTTATCTGAATGCCAGTCAAAGAAACTGCTTTTTAACTTTAGTATATTTTTCACCTATACTTTAGCCCCCTATTTTAACATATTTCTCATTCCTACTTTGACCTATACAAATTCTTAGTTTCGACCCTGTATGTGGATATGGTTGCCCGAGCCATTTCTTTATTGGCGGGGGAGGAGACAAGGTGGTTAGCATTGTGAGTGTGAAAGCCATGCAAAAGGCCGAAGCATTATTGGTGATTGAAAAATTTGACATTGACATTATAAGTTCAAATTTTTTTGGATGTTAATGTTGTGGTACCTCCTTCACCAGGGCGGAGGACCCAAGAAGTCTTCTAAAATTTTTAACAAATTTTTATCCGGGGTGAAACTAGTACAAGGTTTGGTGGCTCGAGTCCCAAAAAAACATTTAAAACTCTCCTTTTTTTTTTATGAGGTCGGCCCACAAAAAATTAATTTCCTCCCCCTCGTTTATTTTGTTTACTACCCTTGGGCTGGAGGGTTCCACCCCCCAAGCCAAAGGGTGGTCTCTCCCTAACATTTTTTAATTTTTTAAAATTTAACTTTTGCCTCTCTAATTATTATTTTTTAAAAAATTTTACCCCTTCAAATTGAATACTCTAATTCTGCCCATGCATATAAAGCATAAAGCAGAGCCGCGAGCGGCCTTAGCAAGTAAGAGTTAGAAGGCGAAAAGTCATGAAAATGGCGTTAGTTAGTCCAAAAAAAAAGAAGAAAAAAAGGGTAGTTGAGACCTCTCGGCTCTCACCATTATTGATATTGACAATTCAATCTTATCGAGCCTGACATGCCCGGTTGAAGTGACAAATTCACAGTTCTCTTCCTTCACCATCTATCAATCAATATTTGGATAAAGATTTCTTTGAAGGTCTGCTAATTGGAATCAAATTAACCATGCCTACGTGTCCATCTTTTGCATGAAAATTATTTTAAAAATTTATAACTTAATTTTTAAATTTGTAATTATAAGCTTATGAAAATTAAGTTAATTAATTTCTTGAAAACTTATCAATTGTTATAATAATTTTTTTTTTTTTTTTAAATTACTCTAACACTTGGAAGCTTTACATGATATATAAATGGGGGCATGGTTCAGCCTTGTCCTGCTTGCATGCCACAATGAGGCAATGTGGCACCTCACAAACTGGGCACACCCTCCAGTATAGGACAGAAATTCCTTCTCTTACTTATACCCCATCTTTTCTTCGTGTTTTGTTTTAAGAGAGATATGTGAAAAGAGCTTTTTTTTGCAACCCGTTGAGACTTTTGTGCAATCAAAACTTTTTCTGTTTGGGTAGGATAACTCTTCTCAAAATCTTTATTATTATTATTTTTACTCCTTCATCTTTAGATAAAGAATAATAATGAGTAGTACATCGACTAAATAAATAAATAAAAGAAAAAAAATTATATATAAATTGTCATCATAAATAGTACTATTAATTATCTCATTTGATTAATAATGATGCTTTTGTGTTGATTCGCACATGAAGGAACAGTGTAAATGCGACTCTTAACTCTTTTCTTTCCAAAAATACAATTGAAGTTACAACCTCACCATCATCAATATTCACATTTCATCAAAAAAGAGAAAAAAGAAAAAAGAAAAAAGAAAAAAAGAAGGTAGTGGTTGAATATTTTCCATCGAGGCATTATTGAGAGGTAATTCCCCTCCTTTCCAAGGGTCTTGAAAGGAATCATTGGAGGAAAAAGTAAAAACCTAATGAAAGAGCCATGTTAGCATGTTACCTAAAGATGGAAAAAGGTTTGACAAATATGGGCCCTATGCTGGAGATACCTTACCCAACCAAACCTCAAATTGGATCATATATGAGAGAGAGAGAGAGATCTGGAGGTAAATAAGTCATACACAATCTAAAGGCATTTAGCTTTTCAATGCCCACTTGTGGACATCATCATTTTGTGCTAGAATTCACCACTCTGACTGCTTTTTGGGTACTCAAAATGTAAACCAATTAAGTCTTTGCAGGTATATATGTATATGAAAGTTGTAACCCAAATTGGTCTTAATCTTGTTGGAGCCACTTTTGACTCTTCAATGTAACTCCATGCCTTTTTAATTTTGTGTAATATATTTCATGTGCAATGCATGTACCATGATGAACATTAGTGGGTGATTTTTATCTTTATACGTGCATACTCTCTAAAGCAATCCAAGTACTTCCTCATTAAGTTACTCCAAAGTTTAATTATTACAATATACTCGGTTCAAATGGAGTGAATACATTAAATTTCTTTCCAAATAAGATTATAAGACAAGATTTCACTCAAGTAACGTAAAAAACACACTACATGAGATCTTTCATAATTTTTTCAACAGCTCAAATTTAATTTCAAATTTTTCCATTAAAAAGAGAGAGACCGTGCAATGTAAAACTCAATGTTATAACGTGATCTATGCTATAACTTGAATTTTATTAAATATTTCACGAGTTTTTCCTTAGTTTTGTATAATTAATTAATTCTTCAATTTTTTTTCCCCGATGAATAGGAAGAATTTGAATCTTCTCTAGTTCAAATGAACTAAAGAGGAGTCGGTCCTTGTTATTATAAGGGTTTGACAATTTCAATAATACACTAATTTGATAACAAAATTAATGATGTTCACATGCATCTTACCCAAAATTCACAAAAGCAATAATTTAGAGGACATGTGGAAGTAGTAATTCACAAAGGGCAGGGTAGCATTTGTTAATGATCAAAAGTAACGGGATTAAATAGGTTTGGCAAGCTAAAGTAATTATTTAGTGTAGAGATAGCCTAGGAAATTTTGTTTATGATGTTGACATGTCCTCTGTTTAGCATGAGAATCTTGATCAATAATCATGCAAAGTTGAAAATGGGAAAAAAGAGAGAGAGAGAGAGAAAAAAAAAAAAAAAAAGGAAAACAAAAAGAACACAATTCATTTGAATGATGATTCATCATGTTACCCTTTGGTGTGAGGTAGGTAGGTCACTATCTCTATCCTTTTGGAAGCTTGGTCAATTATTCACCAAGAGCTCTAGGCTATAGTCTATCCTAAATCAATTGCTTGTCCGCAGCCATGTGGTTGCTTCTGCTCTAAAGCAATGGAATTGCATCATTCTAGTTATATTTGGTTTAAAAAATACTGTAGTTTTTTCATGGTTGAGATTTGATTTCAAATATTTTTTATTTCTCATGAAAAAAATTTTCAGAATTAAATCTATACCATTTAAAAATTTGCATAATATATGTTGTAGTTACCTAAGCCAAATTCAACTCTTAGGTTTTTTTAAGTTTGTCTTAGAGATAACTTCACTTATCTCTTCCGCTTTCATCCCCTTTGCAATTAATAAATTGTACTCTCAAACTTTAAAAAATTGCAATATCGAGTCGTTGTTTTTGAAAACTTTGCAATGTCACAACTATTGTTAAAGTTTAGGGTTAAATCAAATGGTTAATAGGTGAAATGTACTTTATACTCCACTAAAATTTATAAAATAACAATTTACCTTAAATTAAATAATTTTTTTTTTTAGAAGCATTGGAACCCATGGTGGGTCAAGTTCATATATATATATATATATATATATATATATATATATATATATATATATATATTAAAATTTTAAATATAGGCATTTTATGTATTCTAGAGTCGTCAGTTAAAATTTATGGACAGGGTGACATTTCAAAATTTTCAAAACTGATGAATTGACTTTGCAACTTTTTAATGATTAAGGATATGACTATAAAAATAATAAACAATTAAGGTGCAAGTGAAATTATCATCTTCTCTTAGAAACCTCCATGAAGATCAAAAGATTTAGTTTAGGTTCTTTTGTTCTTTAGCATAGCACTAGCATGAAATGAAAAAGGAATACCTAAACAACTTACTTAATGCTTTGACTAAGAACTAATTTAATAACCATTAATTGCAACAAAATACAGATGAAAGGCCAAATTAAACTCCTCCACTTTATCCCACTTGTCTTGCTTAAAAGAAGAAACAAATCAACCACATAAAAGAGATGGGGGATTTATTTCTCTTTCTCTGACTCTCTTTCTTTTTTTGGGTTTTTGTTTGTTTTTTTTTTTTTTTTCTCTGGGCTCACCACATTTATGAGGTTGTGGAAAGAAGACTTGTGATCACATCAAGGGGTAATCAGCTTTTCCATGAACGACTTTCTTAGTACAAAAGTCCTTTGGAGAGAGAAAGAGAAAGAGAAAGAGTAGAGATAGAGCAAGCTCCAATAATACAGTGGCTATTTTTTGTACATATAAGAGCAGTCACGAGGGGAAACTCTTCCACAGATCTGAGAGAACATTTATTCTCTTCCTCACTACTTTCTCAGCCAACAACATATAAAACAACGAAACTGGTGCCTGCAACAGCATATTTATGCAGACAATAATACAAATTGAAATTGATTGCCTCAACAGAATAAGAAACAAAGTGTATTTACTCTGAATAAAAACAAGGTGGGGGGGAAATATTATTTTATTAATATTCTAGCTTCTTTTACAATTCAAGCTCAAGGACCACTATTACCATATTCTTCAATATATCCCTTCTAAATTTACATGTGAAAAATAAAAGACAGTAAAAAAGAAAAATGAAAAACCCCATATTGTAATCGAGGTCTCCATTGCTTGCATGAACTCTTAAGAGGCTCTCAAGTCTTCTGTAGGACAATTTCTGAGTAGCGATACACATGCTAAGCTAATTTCAAACAGCTCAGGAGGGATAGACAAGGAAGGAGAAGATGAGTTGGACGGAAACAGGGAGGGACGACAACCGAATTCTGTACCGGTGAATTTCGATGCAGAGTTCGTAAGAAATTGGAAAACAAAGACGACAGACACGGTGTCGGGTCTTACAAGATCAAGAAAAGGTCTTACAAGGTCAAGAAGACAGAAAAAGAAAAAAAATAGGAAAGAAAGAAATAAATAAAAGATAAGTCGGATGAAGAAGAGGGTAGAGGGAAAAGCTCAGGTAGGATAGCGTCCGATTAACAAGAACATGAACCCATCATCACAATGGAACTGATGATCTTGAAGATTGCTGCTGCAAGGGCTTTTTGGCATTGGATTCCAATTCTTGAAGGGTTGAGTACAGTGGTGGTGTTCTTCATGGCCCCATGCAAGCCAACAGCTTCAAGGTTACCTGCATGATCAATCAATGAATATATATAATGTAAGAAAAAGGTAGGAGATAATCTGGTCTAGAATTATAAAATTGACCACAATATATAATTTGATCTCCTCTACTCTACAAAATTGTATATAGAGAGACAAGAAAACAAGAACAATGGCTCAATAACAGTAGTCACATGTTTGCAGCAGAAACCATATCTTTATATTTCTATGTACTTTTTTTATGTCTGAAAATACAAAAAATTTGACATGCCATAGGGAAAGCTTTTTCACATTCACACCTCGAAGAAACTTGTGTGTTGTTTTCATCTTGGGAAGTTTCCTTTTTTCCCTTTCTTCAGAAAGAGATAGAGAGAGAGGAGAAGAGGGAGAAGGAGAAGAAGAAAGTGCACTGTATGAAAAAAAATGTGAAGGAGCCAAGGCTTATATTATATGGGGGAAGGGTTAGGGACAATTAGTGGGCTACCCTGATGGACCTGACAGTGACAGGTCCAAGGCCCAGAAAGAATGTGAAATGGACTCAATGACGTCAGTAGGCCGGGACTGACCGTGCTGCCCGGCCGACCGGCTAGGGTCAAAATAAAGGTGAAGGGTGAATACCGGTCAAGCAAATAAAGCAAAGCAGTGGCTGCCCTAATTTTACTTTTACTTACCCCCCACAGGCAAATCAGGCTGTGTCCGTACCATTGGAGGACCAAATGGTCCGGTGGTTGTCCAGGTGGTGGGTTTTGGTCCATTGGGTGGAAATAGGTTAGTACGCTCGTGTGGTTGCCTAATTTTGCAGTGTTGCCGAGCTACTACTGCAAAAGTTAGCACCCTTTTTATCTACAATTAAAAACCCCCCATTGCTATATATTTCTGACACCCAAAAATGGAGAAATCAAATCATTGGAAATTCATCTTTGTTGATCACTTGTCTTTTCTTTCCTTTTTTAATTTTTTATTATAAGAAGTATTTTAATGCCGGAAATTTTGGAAATATATTTGTGAACCTTTTGTTATTTTTCTAGTCACAGGTTTGTACCACATTTAAATGTTTGATAATATCGTAAATTTACGGGGCCAAACACACTCCTAGTAAAGGTAATAGGGTAATGACGAAATTAAATTTGATAGAACTATGCAATAATTAAGCAAAGATAGATGGATTGGCTTTAAGATACGTACGTCAACCTCAACAAGTCAAAAGCTTAGACGGTCCAATGTTGTGTGACTAATATAATGAATTAAATATGCAACAAAGGGCACTTCTATGGCCGGCCGGAGTTTAGCAAGATGATGATGGGGAACATGGAATCTAGGTAACTGTAATAAACCTTAAAAAAAAAGTACTTGAAATTTCCCAAAAATATGTGTTTGTTTTTGTTTTTGTTTGTTATTCTAATGTTTGATGTTAAATAAGGTTTTTATTGGAAGGTTGTGGGGGGAATGGAACCTCGAAGGCGTGAGGGCGAGGCAAAACCGTCACGGTCTCCTACGATTTGGTCAAAGTAAAGCAAACTCGCCTTCCCCAATTTCTTGGCCTGCGTTATTTATTTTTGTATATTGTTTCACATGTTTTGACTCCTTTCATAGTCTCTTACTGTTTTGAATCTCCTAGAGCCAGCAGCATAAAAGTGCATGAATTACTCACTCGATCTATTCGTGTGTCTACACCTCAACCTAAAATTTAGGGAAAAAATTTTCATAGACTGTACATGTCATGTGTTTTGAAACTACTTTTAAAGTTTGACAGAAAATCGTAATGAAATAGAATAATTGAAAGAAATGAAAAGTTTGATACCCTTTAATTAAAAGTTTTTAAACTTTGAAGGGTAATGTCAAAACGAGTAAACGTTCAGGAGGTTTTGTGAAGTTTTCCCAAAAATTTAAGAATAATAGTGTTCTTCATTCTTATTTATTATATCTATTTTATATTGACCAATATGACGTGTTTTAAGTAACTTTTTATATCAGTTACTTGAAAAACCAAAAAAGAAAAGCTATTTAAAATATGTAACCATCTAATATAAACTAATTAAGAGTATGTTTAAGATTACGTTTGAGAAGTAGAGCTTTTAAGTTAAAAAGTTCGTTTTGGCTATTTTTAAGCTTTTTAGACCTTTAAAAGTGTATTCAATTTTTTTTACCAAACATATACTTTTTTTCTTCAAACGAACTTTTTAAGTGTTAAACACACTTTTAGACTCCTGAAAAACACACACCAAACAAATCCTAAGTATGATAAATGAATATAAATAGCAGCATGCCAGCATTACCTCAAAGTGTCACCGGATGTTGCGATGTGCTGACAAATGCTATTTGAATTTGAGTTCCAGAATAAGACAGTGCCATGAAAATTGCCTTTACACTCTTGCTTCAATGTGTCAAAATCTGTCCTCCCAATAAACTTTCTCTACTCTTCTTTCTATTTTTAAAAATTAATTAATTAATTCATAGGATTTGTAATTGCACCAAACTCATCCTTAAAATATCAAATTGATCCCCGAAGTAAGCTATTTGCTCAGAATATATATATATAGTTCCTGGTGTTAATTGTTTGATAAAAAGTGTTAGATGCATGTGGATTCATGTTTCAACCAATATATTGTGCATATATTTGTAAGGTTTGCGTATCGCATTAATAAAATATAAAGAATAAAAGTACTTAATATATATAAGTGGACTTAAGCCCATTAGCTTAAACTTTTGTACTAGAATTAAGTTGTGTTCTAATATATATATCAACTTACTCTTGTTTGACTCTTCAATATACTTACTAATCGAAGGTGGCATGAAATCCTATTATAATATATATATCAACTTACTCTTGCTTCATAATATGGTGGTCGAGAAGGATAGATGAGAGGCTGTCGATCGCCCTCCTTTAAAGGGAGGGTGAGGGGGCAATCAAGCGCCCTTCTAAGGAGGAGCTTACTACCTCCCCAATTAAGGGGTGGCAAGTTGTCCCCATGAGGAAAGGCCATTAGCCATGTCACGTGTGAATCGACAATTAGTTACAACATGAATATTTTTTCGAACAACTGAGCGCAGAAATCAATTTGGTACAACTGCAATCTTACGGACTAAATAATTTTTTTCCCTCGTTCTCTCTTTGGGTGGGGCTAAGATAAATCCTGAGGTAATATATAGGATAGGAATCATGATCATATATTCAGAAGATAGCTAATCCCCATTTCATTTATACTTCTCTACCTCTCTTCAGTCCACAACATTCTGTCTTTTAATAGAACTCTTCTTACAATATCGCATCCCAGGAAAAAGAGGATGAAGCTAGAGTTTCCAACTTACTTTTTCAAAAAAAAAAAAAAAAAACTTTTGTGTGGAGTGTGGGCTCATGCACGTGCTGCCCAGGGGGAGGATAGCGGCAGGTGTGTATTTGATTTTGACCATCTTCTACAGTAACTCCTTGAAAAGGCAGGTTAGCTCCATACCCTGCTCATCTGAGCCAGTTGACTGATTCAGATTATAGTTAGGTACCTAACAATAGCCTTTTTTTACTCCCACGTTCTACCCATACGATGCATTTCTCTTTTGCATGCTTTTCATTTTCTTATTCCATATCGTTTTTATATCCTGATTCAGCCCCCCAATTAAGAATCCTGCATGCAAATGTAAAGAAATTGATTATTTCTCTCTCTCTCTCTCTCTCTCTATATATATATATATATATATATATATATATATATATATATATATATATATATATAATTTGGCAAGAATTGGTGGTTTGGTGATATATACACAATGGAAGTAGTCATGGGCTGCTTTGTTTTCTTCATTCTTCAACACCTTGCCAACATCTATGCATGCATTATCCTTTCAACTTCGGTTGTTGTTATGTCTTCTCTTTAACCATATTGGGGGATTTCCTTGGTTATTAAAATGCTAAATTACCACTTATACCAAAATCTTAATTTAACAAAAAAAATAATCCTTTAATTAGTTAATTAATATTCTAACACTCTCTCACACTCGTTGGTTCAAACTCTCTGTCAATAAGTGAGCTCATCACGTAATATATTTAATTAAAATAAGAGGTGAATGACATACACAATATTTGAATTCAGGACCTTCCCTAAACCCTAAATTTCACCGATTATCCAAAAAGTATAAACAAAATAAAATATATATATTGAATTTTGTGTTTAATTAATATTCTAACACAATATGCACTCCAAAAGTAATTTAATAAAAACCTTGTTGACCTTGAAATGGGTACATTGTAGTTTACCTATTGTCATTAAGAAAGATAGACGGTCATCCCAAGGAATAGGTAACAACGGTAGAGTTGCTCGTTTGGTAACGCCTTTTAGGACTCTTTTTTTAGTGAAAAAAAGTAAGATCATTAACAAACAACTCAACATACAAGGCACTAAAAAATTATTTTTACCTTCGTATCACATCATAACTAAAAAGCAAAAATTACCCTCTAAAAAGTTTTACCAAACAAACTAAGCATGAGCAATGTACGTGTTAAAATTGTTATAAATATATGTGTTAATGTCCTGTTCCACGTTGAAAAAGTATAAAGAAAAAAAATAGTAATTAATATATCTTTTGAAAGTTTCTCTCCCGAGCAACAAAAGTAGAGTTGGATTTCAAAAGAAGCATATGGGAAGTTGATGTGACCTCTGAGTGATTGAATCAGCAGCAGCAGCAGGGGTAATGATGGAAGCATGCATGTTAGGACAAGGAATCAATGGAATACTAGGAGACATACACTAGCTCAACATATAGAAGGCGAATAAATATTATATATATGTAGCTGAATTCCATGAGGGGATCGGCCGGACTTTAAACTCTGATAAAATATGCAGGCTGGGGACCAAATCAGGAAATCAATAATTTCGAAAAATATGGATAAAGGGAGGAGGGGCTTCAAAGATGCATGGCATGGCTAAATGTCTCATTTGATTTCGTATATATTCGTCCAAAGTGGACCAATTTGGTTTTTCTTGAGAGGCTGTCATGATGGTACCCATTTGGAAGAAGAAAGTAACAAAACCTCCTGCAAAGATTCTCGTGGAATTGTGATCGTGAATTATTCGAATTTGGCTTCTGGTGGCCCAACTGCAATTTCCAGGTTAAACGGTAACACCCATATTCCTTTTTCATTTTATTCAATAATGAAAACGATGGTTATATATAAAGGATCAAAATATTATAAAAGGGTGGGTACCCTAAAAACAAAGTTCAAACGATAAAGACAATACAGAAAACAATAAGCAATGGATCCATTAATAATCTCAAATAAATCATAAATTATTCGGGCATTTTCAATGGCATTGCAAGGTGGCAACAGATGGCAAGAAGACACAGTGAGGAGTCCCATAAGATAATGACAACAACCACCGTGAAGTGGTTGATGGTGGGAGATCCTTTATGAGATTTAGGAGGCACTACAAAGTATTAGCAAAAAAGCTTCAAAAATGAACATGAGATTTGAATATTATATGATTTGCAACATTATTTTTCACCTTCAAAAGAAAGATCATTTTTTTTTTTTTAACGGAAATCTGTAGATTTCATTGATAAAAGATCAAGAGTATCAAACTCTTATATCACAAAGCGTAAAGCTCTAATAAATCATAAGAAAGACCACTTACACATGAATGTGTGAATTGCAAAACCTTACTAGTCAGCAGAAGTCTAAGCATTTATATTCAAAACGAATGAGGACTTGAGTACACATGCACCAATTACCTAGTGACTATTACTTGCTATTGTAATTAGTGCCGCCCCCATTAAAGTTACCATTATATTTAATGATCCACTTCTTTTGTTGTGGTATATGATAACATTATCCATCATAAAAGTTGGTTAGTCCACTTAACAAAACTATACTCATTACCAATATGCAATAATATTAAATCATGACATGAAATATATATATATATTTTCGGTTCAAGTTAAATGGAGAGGTTTCTTGTGCAAACATTAAACAATATGTTGATGTTACTAACAAGAAGTCAAGGACCATCTCCATTTCATGGTATGCATTAGATTTCACATTCTTAGAATATGTTTGACCATTCAATTTTACAAGTTAAAAGTACAATTTTAAACAAAGTTGAGAAAACAGTATCGTTTTGGAGTGTAGTTTGTAAAAGTTATGATTTGATAATGTAGAAAAGTTTGCGTTTTCAAACCACAAGTAAGAAGGTGTATTTGGAAATGCTACATGTTCTCCTAATATTCTCCTAGTGTCCTTTTGGTCCATGATGGATATTATTTTCTAAAAAAAAAAAAACTGGCTCTTATTTCTCTCACCTAGTTTTTATTAAATAATATTCACTTTGGACTATGAGGGCATTAGAAGAATACCATGAGAGTACCTAACATTCCTCATATTAAAAATATACGATTTTATCAAATATTTAACTATGTTTTTTAAAAGCGTGCTATTTGAAAACAAGATCTTTTAAAACAGCAAGTTTTGAAACCCTAAGTTCTGTTCCTTAATAGTGTATATTTTGTTATATGATGTGAACCATAAAAATAATCCACTTCCATTTTACAGAAATGAACATGCTGCATTAATACAACGCACACTCCATTTGTAGTGGGCAGAAGATGCACAAGGGATACGACATTAATGGGGTACTAGCAAAATTCTTCCATGTGCTGAAGATGTTAGCTAATTGCTGCGCGCATAAACTATTATGGTAAGGATAATACTAGATATTCCAATCTTTTTTCTAAATTTTTTTTCCCAAATGATCTGGTCCATTTAATAAATAAATAGATTTATATTATTATTATTTTTCTTCTTAAATTGATGTGGGGTCCAGATCATTTAAAAAATGAAATTTGAAAAAAACGTGTTGGAATGCTTAGCAGCCATCTTATGATAATGTATTATCCTTGCGATTCTTTATTTATTTTATTTTTTTAATATTTGTTCTTTTCTTTTTGCTGTTAAATGGCATAAATGCTGGAGAGGGGGGAAAAAAAAAGGAGCGCCAATCCTTGCAATTCATTCATGAAAATATGTAGCCCATTTGAAAATCCATCTGGACAGTTATAATTCACAACTTCACAGGTTCTCGGCCTATTTTGCAGTGGTTATTAGGCCCATTACTAATCCAAAATGCGGTGGTGGGCCACCGCACGGGCCCACTAAGATTCCTTTACGAAATCCGTTAACATAGCCAACCAACAGTTCCTTCTTCTCGGCTCTTCGAATCGCGTAAATGCTTATCCATCCGTTCGTCTAGTCTTCAAAATGACGGTCGTGGCGCTCTTCGTAACGGCGACGAAGCTCGCCGGATTATTGGTCACGGTCACCGTCGCTGCCAACGCCTTCTCCTTCTCTCGCTTCAAGAAAAAGAATCTCCGACGATTTCGATCGCCAATTGACGAGTCCTCCGACACACTCGCCGACTTCAATGTTAACGGTAACATAGCTACTTCTCTCAGCTGAGCTCCAAATCTTTCAAAAACCATACTCTACTCTAGTCTAGTTGTTGAACCATACACTCGTTAGCATGGATGATTAAAGCTTTTAGACACAAAGGCATAGACTTAAGCTTAAGCTTACAAAATACTTTCAAATCAAACCTGAATATTCGTTGAATAAGCGATAGTATTCGGTGAAGAAAGTACTAGAATTTGTGGATTTTTGTGCTATAAATTCAAGTTCAGAACTAGAATTTAGCTTTTAACTAGAAAAAAATATAGTAAATGCTGAGTTTTGTGTACTTATTAGGATAAAATAAAAAAAAATCAAAAATAGTGCCAAGGTTTTCTCGCGACTTCAATTTAGTCATCGGTTATCAATTGTGATTAGCTTTTACCCGCATTTCAAATCGGTTATTTTGTTGACATAACATCCAAATGATTAACGGTGGATTTGCCATCATATCCACCAACATGATGTCATCATGCCTGTGCCACATGTACGTTATGTCATTCAAAAAGAAAAAAAATTAAGAGGGCGGGGATTGATGAGGGTAGGAGCACGGCCACCCCACCCCTGGCCTCCAACCGCAACCCTACCCCACTCAACCCCCTCCCTCTTAGTATTTTGTGTGTGTGTGTGGACGAAGTGGTGCACATGTGGCAAATAGGCATGATGTGGCAGATGGTCTGCTAATTATTTGGACGGCAGTTTGACGAAAGGATCAATTTGAAATAGGGTAAAACTTAAGGAGCTAATTATGGTAATTGGAAACTCAATGACTAAATTGAAATGGCGGGAAAACCGCTGGACTAATTTTGATTTTTTTCTATTAACAAAGTGAAAAGCTGAGCAATCGCTGTCATGTTTGCTCTTTATGGTTTATTTTTATGTGCATAGCTGCACTTGCACGATGGTAAAGACGAATTTTCAATATAAGTGTTTGTCTGTCTAAGACATGCACACAAGCATGTTTATAGCCGTGCCTGTTGTTGATGACTAGTCGTTATCATAATTTATAGCCAAAATACTAGAAATTGTTAACTCTGCATAGCTTATAAGCATTATACTAGTTGAAAGTATTTTAGAATAATTGCAATCTTAGATTCTTTGTAAGAACTTAAGCATCAATTTTGATAGTTGTAGGTAGAGACTTTGTATTTCATTCTCTTATTAGTGCATATAAGCGCTCAGGAATTTTATGCATATGTATGTATGAGAATTGAAAGAACGAATTTAAAGATTGTGAGTTGGGTGCTTAAAGCTTAAAAACACTTGAAAAGATGGCAGAAAAGTCGTGGGGATGATTGTGAGCTTTTGGATTGATCAATATCTTGGTTAACGTTTGGTGGATTTAACGATTATGTTTGCTCGTACCGCATGGATAGTACTTGGTGGATCTTAAAGCACTTGCCTTTGCATCTTTGTTGATAATTTTAGTATATAATTGTTAAGTCTTGATTCTCTGCAGAAGAAGAGAGTAAGTTTTTCTTTGGACTGGCGACAGCACCAGCACATGTTGAAGACAAGCTCAATGATGCTTGGCTCCAGTTTGCAGAAGAAAAACCTTGTGACAAATCAGAGCCACTCCAGGGACTGCAACCTGCCGATGCTTCAATCGGTTCTGCTACTGGAGGTGGTGGGTCTCAGCAAGCCTCATTGCCTCAAAGAGGCGCTGATAATACAATTAAGAAGAAGAAGAAGCCTCTTAAGATAGCTATGGAAGCCATGATTAGGGGGTTCGAGAAGTACATAGAAGAAAAGAGTGAAGAAGAATCGGTACCAAACGAAGAATGCCATCATAATGTAGCTGCATGGCACAATGTTCCCCACCCGTAAGCTTGAGTTTCTGACATGATGTCTTGAAATATAGGGTTGATTGCATAACAAGAAGTAACTTGCTTATCTATAGCCCTTATATATGCAGATAACAAAATATATGGTTGGCTTAAGGATGCATTGGTTTGCTTGGATTGATTTTCAGGGAAGAAAGGCTTAGGTTTTGGTCTGATCCTGATATCGAACTGAAATTGGCTAAGAATACTGGCATCGGCGTCTTTCGAATGGGAATAGACTGGTCAAGAATCATGCCAGAAGAGCCAGTTAATGGGCTTAAAGAAATTGTAAGTCTAGTTCTGATCATTCTTACACTAATCAAATGGTTTTGTTGTATTCTGACCCCAATGGGTGAAATCTGGATTGGCAGTGTAGATAAGTAGTGATACTGGAGTTTAACTTAAACGTGGGGCTTATTTGAACGTTCTCACTTCTTTAATGATGTGATGTCCAGAAGTTTCTTTCTTGATTACATAAAACATGTACTTAAGTTCAGTTGCATGATGTTCTTTTTTAGGTCAATTATGCAGCATTGGAGCGTTATAAGTGGATCATCAATAGGGTTCGCTCATATGGAATGAAGGTGATGCTGACTCTGTTCCATCACTCATTGCCACCATGGGCTAGTGAGTATGGAGGTTGGAAGCTGGAAAAAACAGTTGATTATTTCATGGACTTTACCAGGTTAGTGTTCTATTAAATGGTTCATTTTACAGTTAGTCATCTTCTGCACTTCAGATTACTTTTTGAATTCTCATTGCTGCTAGGGTACAGTAGTGACCATCCATTCTGGTGTTTTTTTTAATTTTATTTTATTTTTATTTTTTTAAATTTGAATGTTCTATGATTGCTTAAAACTAATGGGAGTTTAAACATTTTCTATGGTTTGGTAAAAAGCAACACTTTTCAAAATTAGAATCTTTGAATTGAGATCAAAGGGAATTTCAGGAGGTAGCCATATTTAATATCTAACAGAACTAAAAAAAGGTGATTTATGTGGGTGCTTTGGTGCAGAGCCTTGTTTTCCATAAACAACTATAGCAATGGACAGGGTAAAAACAGATAGGGTGGAAGTGAAACTTTAATCCCTCTTTTAGGGATAAATGCAAATATCTCCCTAGGGTATGAAAAATGGCCTAAAACTTCCCGTGATAAGCAAAAATAACAAGTAACTCGCTGCTTCCAACTTCCATTTGGAATTTTGACGGAAACCATCAAGCACCAATAATAAATGACAAGTGTCCCATATAGTAACAAATAAAAAAATCTATAATAAGAATATATATAAAGAAAAGAAAATTTTAAAGTATAAAAAAATTCAAAAAAATTAAAAAATTAAAAAATTAAAAAATTAAAAATAAAAAACACTTGTGTTTTCTTTTTATATTTTTGAACAAGTGAGAGATTTATATATATATATATATATATATATTGTTCTTCCATGTCAGATTTGATTTATGCTCTTGGACATGTTGCAAGGTCATGAGAATTGTCTTCAAATTCAAGATGCCACTTCCTCTTCTGGTTTTCCACTGTAACAGTTGGGTAAAAATTAGATAAGTTACTAATGCAATTGAAGATTTTGAACGAAAACGGTGTCCTCTAGTACAAAGTATAATGCTTCATAATGTGAGTGATTCAATGGGTCAATGCCAAATCCAAGACATACCAAGCACATTTCAAAGTGTTTGGCCTATATGTCTCATATCATCATAGGGCCCATCAATTGTAGGAAGCCTTCTTATAGATTTAGGAAACTTTATCATTGGGCCAACTCCACATTATATCCTCCCAATTACAGATGAAAAGTTTAGGCATAATTCTTGAGTTGTCGTCTTTCGGGTGATTTCTGTATGTCCCATCGAAAATGCCTACTTGTAAAAGAATAAGAACCAGAGCAGCTGAAGTTAGTATTATCTTATTTTGATTGCTTGTGGTAGTATTAGAAATGTTATTGTAATTTTGTGCCAATTGTTTATACGAAGATTATATAATTATTATACAAACTACTTTAATGCTTTAAAGCTTCTAATATCCATGGCTTATGATTGCAATCGAATGAAAGGGTGTCCTGTTAATATTGATTGCATTACTAAACAACCTTCTTGATATGATTGGTGTTGGGGCAAACGCACAAATACATAAAGGGAGATATGGGGAGGAAAGCAAAAAGTTGAAGGAAAATTAAAAAATTTATAATACAACCACAATATAAGTGAATGATAATTCTATCTATGCACTAGTAATGAAAGTGAGATTTACAATCTGCTTGTACTTGGGAGTTTAATGGGATTAGTCAAGTGTGTTTGGGCCTATGGTTTGAGTTATCATTATTAATTACAGGTTTATTGAATCTCTCCATGGTGTCAGCATCATTTTTTCCTTTTTTTCTAAATTTTTTTCCTTTTTCTGATTTTTTTTTTTATCTATTATCCAGGGGTATTTTTGCCATTTGGTACACAAAATGGGGACATTGCAACCCCCTTTGGTAGTTAAGTAGGGTAATTTGCAAAATCAAAAATTTAGAGAGACATTGCAAATTGAGTGATAGTTTGCAGGGTTAAAGTGTAGTTGCAACAAAAGAAAAAGAAAAATCCCCTTTTCCAAAATGCATTTAAATCATAATTTCTTTTTGGAGCCAACCCCCCAAAAAAAAAGGCCTGAAATATGTTGGTGGTAAGGCATAGCTGTTATGGAATAGACACTGTGGTTTCAAATGGTTCCAACGACGAGGACGAAGGACTGACCATGAAAATATGAACTCAAGGATTTGCACAAATTGACTGAAGATACGGTGTCTCCCTCCTAAACTCTTTTTCTCTCTCTTTCTCTTTGATGAACTGGGTCATCACCTAGATCAGCTGAATATCTATACTCTGGTTTGTGTTTTTTTTTTTTTTTTTTTTTTTTTCAGTATCTACAATTTTCTGCTGTTTTGAAGCACTGTTGATGAAATTATAGGTTGCTGTCTATTCCCTAGAATGCACCTTCTGAGAAAATAAATAGGAAAACTTTGAGGCCATTTGTTAATATGTTTTTTCTAAAAAAAAAAATTCTTGAATGCCATTTTGCTGTTTTGCAATTGTTCATAATGGTTCTTTTATTTGGGTATGATTTATATTTGTCTGGTCAGTTCTGTGAACTCTTATGTTATTTCATGCAGGCTTGTTGTTGACTGTGTATCAGATATCGTAGACTATTGGGTGACGTTTAATGAGCCTCATGTCTTCTGTATGCTAACTTACTGTGCTGGTGCTTGGCCTGGTGGTCATCCTGATATGCTGGAGGCTGCCACTTCTACCCTACCAACTGGTGTTTTCCAACAGGCCATGCATTGGATGGCCATTGCGCACTCAAAAGCCTATGACTATATTCATGAACAAAGGTCTCTCTTCTTCACAGAAGCTGCATAAATGTCAAAATTTGAATCTTGAGTGCTTTCGTAATTTGTATGGTGCATGGGCCCTCTATATGGCCTACTTTATGTACTGCTCAACAATGTTTTAATCCATAATTCTTGGCATGACTCTTAATAATTTAGTTGTATTTAGAGCTGTGCCCACCATTTTATTATTGGCAATCTCATTTTTGTCCTATTCAAAGTTATTCACAATGTTTAATTGCTTTCCCAAGTTTCTAAGCTGGTTGAAACGTTCTCTATATTTACAGCAGTACCTTGTCAAAGCCACTAGTTGGAGTATCACACCATGTGTCGTTTATGCGACCATATGGTCTCTTTGATATTGCTGCTGTTTCGTTGGCAAATTCTTTGACTCTCTTCCCATACGTGGATAGTATCGCTGAGAAGCTGGATTTTATAGGCATAAACTACTATGGGCAGGTGCTTTCTGTTTTCTTACCAAGGACATGCTCATACATACATTTTTTAATTGACATTATATTTTGACCAATTAGGAAGCGATCAGTAGCTCTGGACTGAAGCTTGTAGAGACCGATGAGTATAGTGAATCTGGACGTGGGGTATATCCTGATGGCCTGTACCGCATGCTGCTTCAGTTCCATGAAAGATACAAACATCTGAATGTTCCCTTCATCGTTTCTGAAAATGGGGTTTCTGATGAGACAGACTTGATCCGTCGGCCATATCTTTTAGAACATTTGCTCGCTGTTTATGCGGCCATGATCATGGTTTTGACTCCAAATTTAACCATTTTAGTTACTTTGGAATTAAATTATCCTTCATATATGATTATTGGTTGTTAGATCTGCCTATGGTTGTTTTGTAGGGTGTCCCTGTGATTGGTTACCTGTTTTGGACAATTTCTGATAATTGGGAGTGGGCTGATGGATATGGCCCCAAATTTGGACTTGTAGCTGTTGATCGGGCTAATGGTCTTGCCCGGATTCCACGTCCTTCATACCATCTATTTTCTAAAGTTAGAACTTGTGTGTTTGTCTTGTTTCCTTTCTCATATTTCTCTCATGTGATTGCGCTCTTCAGTAGAGTTTTAAGTGGGTGTCTTGATTTCAGGTGGTGACCTCAGGTAGAATTACACGTGAAGACCGGGCACAAGCATGGAATGAACTCCAGGCTGCTGCTAAAGAGAAAAAAACACGTCCATTTTATCGGGCAGCTAATAAACATGGTCTGATGTATGCGGGTAAACCATGCAGCTCAAGTTCTTCTAATGTCAAATTACAAAAAATAAAAAATAAAATAAAAAAATATTGGATTCCAATTTTGATATTCATTCTCCACAATTTGCTTATTAGAGGATGGATTTGCTTGACGTATTATAATCCAATAATACAATGAATAAATTTTGAGGTAGCCACATGCAAATTGAATTTGAAAAATTCCCTTGATACTTGTTGCCCTCTCAGTATATATAGGCGTTCTCAAAGTTAAGATTTTCTTTTTGCTATCCATCCATAATGGATGGGAAAGCTCATTAGCCCCAGGATAAAGGAGTGTGCTAAGAAAATGACTCCACAAATCAAGGTGGACATATCAATAGCCACCATAGACCTTTGTTGAATAAGCCCAACATATCCTCATTCTCTTTAATGCCTTACTTGGGAACTTACTGCATTTTTGAAACACAGTACTCTCTGACAAGTTCTAGTGCCCTGATTGCTTGCTTTTACATGGTACTGCCTCAACAGAAACGTGGAAGTTTCCCTGTGCATGAGTTAAAAGTCCTCATTGGTTGCGGCACCTGTAATTCTTTTGTATTAATCTTCCGTTAAATAATGTATCTAATGATTTTTCTTCTTCCTCCTTTTAACAGGAGGCCTTGATGAACCTATACAGCGACCATTTGTTGTAAAAGATTGGAGGTTTGGACACTATGAGATGGAAGGTCTGCAGGACCCATTGAGCTGCTTGTCAAGATTTATTCTCCAACCTTTCTCTGTCATAAGGAAAAGGAAACCTCAAGAGGATGATGCTGAATTGGTTCCTCAGCCTCTTTAGCCTCTAATGGCCTATTCGAATTCTTGTCTGGATACTTATCACACTATGCCGAACTTCAAACTATGCACTACCAAGGCAAGCGACATGAACTTCCCAATCCGTTTAGAGTTGCTTTAGTGATTGATTATATTTGTTTTGGTGCTTTAATACCTGCAAAAGTTCTTAGCATATTTTGTCTAAAATGATTGCATCTCTTAATTTTTAAAATGGGACTCCTGCCATACTAAACACTGTAGAAGTGTGTTGATCACTCAAGAAGTTGAGACAAGATTTCGTATCCTAAGAAGCCACCCAAAAGGAAATATTTCTTGCTGATAGAAGAAACAGAAATAGCGCCCCACCCCAAATGAAAAACCACCAACATAGCCTACAGTCCCCATAAGATCAGTAGCTGTCGGTTGAGGACCTTGAGCATTTCTAACCAAGCGTCACTCTTGGACATGGCATTTTTCTTTTGGTTTTATACTCTTTATCTCAGCAAAGCATCATACACTATCTCTATATTGCTCAATGTGTTTTTGTTCCCCTTTTTTAAATTTGCAGGAAGATATTGGGAGATGCCTATGTTTTAGACATAAAAAGGATTGAGAGTTGGTGTGGATGGTGCCCAACAGCACGTGCTGCATTCTTCATTCCTAGGTTGTGGTTTCATTTGTAATATAATGTAAGAAGCTATCTTTTTACCAGATTGGTTTCTTTCTTTAAGAAATGATATGGTAATGTCACCTATATAGTTTCTGTAGAAAACGCTACTCTTTCGAATTTTCAGATATGCTTATCTGCATTAAAAAATAAGGTATTTATTTACGTTGCTGCAATGTTACTAAGCTACTGAGGACACCAATTATCTGCTAAACTGCTCAGGATTTCTACAATATTCTATGGTTTTGTTCATTTCTTTTGGAGCTTTCTTGCCCAAACAAATTTTAGGCTGCCCATCTTCTTGTTTGAACAGATAAATCTCGTAGGAAAGCAGCAAATTGCTTGAAATCACGATCTAATTTTGTTAACTTAATGTAATGGCAGCGAAAGTTTAATTAAGATGCAGATTAAACTATAGAAAGTTATTCTTGACTATACTTATAATTTTGGCAACTAGCGTGTGGTCTGACACTGATTATATCTACCCAAATCTGGCGTAAGTCGCGAGAAGAGGAACATGGTAATTTGATTGAGAGACATGACGACAAACAATCAGCCTCAGCCGTCTGAATCAATGACTACTTTGATCAATCATAGGCCTTCGGGCTTGTTGAAAAGGTTAAAGTAGGTGGCCGTGAGAAATTAGCTATTTAAATTGCTAGTAATTTAATTAATAAATAAAAAATGTCACTCAACATTTTAAAGTATTATCTTTTAGCATTCTCTTTCTTCTAATTAATTCTTAGATGTTATATTGCAAAAAAATACATATGAAATTTGTTTGCTTAAATAAATTTTGATTTTTCCGAACAACTATTTCACCTAAGCTCTCTTATATATACTATTTAGATTAATTATCGATAATTTTTTTTTTTCTTCTATACAAAGAGGCAAACAAAAAAGACTAATTGTAGTTATTTTATCTGGGCATGACCCTAATAGTACTTACCCGCTGTGAGCTATATAAGAGGTGCCTAGACAGTAAGAATCACAGACCTTCCCTTAAGTCCGACTGAATCATAGCTTGACTCAATCTTGTCATCAGAGCATCGGTGGGACTCAAGGCAGCTAATACTTATAGGGTTAAAGATTCTCATTTCGAGAGTCAAACTCTTATCCTAAGAGCATCTCCAAAAGAGTAGCCAAATCCTAAATAATAGTCAAATCTGACTATTATGGATGCTTTTTCATCTCCAACTAAATATGCAATATAAACTTTTTTTCATATAGTATCAATAGTAAAAATGTTGATTAGCTTATTCACTATTTACACTATAAACTTTGTTCATTATTTTTTATCTCATACTTTCTTTCTTTAACCTTCTTTCTTTCACACTAAAGAAAATAAAGAGTATAGTAGAAAATTTGTTGCAGTATGTATAGAAAAATGAGTAGCTAAAGTAAAAATATATACTTTTTTAATAGCTATTTTGTCTACTTATGCGGAACAACGCTCTAATAAGTGTCCAATCATTTTGAAAATTTTCTTAGACCACTTAAATCAAAACGTTGATTATCCTTATCTGCTGAGAGAAAGAATGGTACAGCTTTGGAATTTTGGATGGTACCTCAGCACTGGTGTTATTTCTCATCTCTCTCTCTCTCTCTCCCCGCTCGTGCGCGCACGCTCACACATGTCTATTTAGGAGTGGAGTAAATGCGAAATGCAAAGCTGGGAACAATTAAGGATGATGGCCAATCCGGGTTCCATTAAATGTCTCGTTTTCTCTCTCCTATCCTTGTATCTATTTTGCGTTAAGGCATTGGCAGAGTATCCTGAATCCCAGGAATCCGAATCCGATAGAGTAATAAATCTACCAGGCCAACCCCAAAGCCCACCAATTTCCCACTTCTCCGGTTACGTCAATGTCAATGCTCACAACGGGAGGGCCCTTTTCTACTGGTTCTTTGAAGCTCAACATCACTCCTCCAACAAGCCTCTGCTTCTCTGGCTCAATGGAGGTCTACAATTCAACATTTTCTTCCAAAATCATTCAATCTTGTTCTTCACCCATGTACTAAAATGTTTTTTTTTTTTTTTGAAGGGCCTGGCTGTTCCTCAATTGGGTATGGTGCAGCTGTTGAGTTGGGACCTCTCAGAGTTTCTAAAAATGGAGCTGGCCTTCACTTCAATAAATATGCCTGGAATAAAGGTCCTTTTCATAGAATATTTTCCAGATTTTAGATTTTTAGAGCCAAAAAGTACCAATAAAAGGCAAGGCCCTTCGTACTCATTTTAAGCTTGAAATACTCTGCTCCTGCAGAAGCAAATTTGCTGTTTGTGGAGTCCCCAGTTGGAGTTGGCTTCTCTTACACCAACACATCTTCTGATCTCACCAAATTGGATGATGGTTTTGTGGGTACGTAATTAATTCACCATTCTCTGCCTCATTATTCATCACTTGACTAACTAATTATATACTACTCACTTTCCTCTAATCTATTTTACTTAGCCGATGATGTCTACAATTTCTTGGTCAATTGGCTGCAACGATTTCCACAGTTCAAAACCCATGATTTCTTCATCGCAGGAGAGAGTTATGCAGGCGAGTCACCTCAACTTTGAAACCCCCCCTCTCTACTCTCTCTGTTTCTCTCACATACACTTCAAATTTTGCAGGCCACTACGTTCCTCAGCTTGCAGAGCTTGTGTATGACCGAAACAAGGATAAAACCAAATACCCAACCATCAATCTAAAAGGTTTTATAGTACGTAAACCTCCAAACTCAAAACCGATTAAATGTTATTTTGATATGATTGTTATAAAACAGTTTTAAAATTAATTTTCACCGCTCGTCACATCAAGTCGTCATACAGCAATTTGAAAGCTAATTTTTATTATATCGATAAGACGGTTATATAGCAGTGTATTAAAATAGTATATCCCTGCATTATGCATATAACACGTACTTGGAATTATCCTTGAACATTGTAGGTGGGAAATCCGGAAACGGATGATTACTATGATTCAAAGGGTCTGCTGGAATATGCATGGAGCCATGCTGTTATATCAGACCAGCTCTATGAAAAGGCTAAGAAAGTGTGTGATTTTAAGATGTTCGTCTGGTCCAATGAATGTAGCAGTGCTATGAACCAAGTGTTTGACCAGTATCAGGAGATTGATATATACAATATCTATGCCCCCAAGTGTCTTATCAACACCCAATCTTCACTAGCAGTACTATGAATTCTTTTCTTTCTTTCTTTCTTTTTTTTTTTTTTTTAATTTTTTAATTTTTTTCATTTATTGGACAAACTATATATAGGAACAGTGCAACTGTGCTCACCTATTAACTTATGATTTATGATTATGATTGAAAAGGTGAATAACTATGGATTGAGGGGTATAAGAGTCTTTGGAGGCTATGACCCATGTTTTTCTACGTACGCAGAAGAATATTTCAACAGAAAAGATGTTCAATCATCCCTTCATGCTGGCGTTGGGAGAAGCAATTCTAATGTAACATGGAAGGTCTGCAAGTAAGTGTAAACTAAAGAAGTAGGATAATCTCCATTTCAAATCAATATGATAATATTCACTTATTTACAGTGGAAACGTATTTTTGTCTCATCAAAAAATAAAAAGACAAAAATATACATCCATTATAATTAATTGAATATTGTTAAGTTCATTTGAAATAGAGAAGACCCTATTCCAAACTAAGGAGCCACGCACACATTTAGTCTTGATGAATTCTACTGTTTTATATATATATATATACACGTAAAATCAGAACACTAAAAAAAAGTACATTTATCTTTATTATTCCCTTTCAAAGTACTCGTGTTCAATTTGGTTTCTAATGTGTAAAGTATCAATTATTATCTTTAAAGTTTGAAAGCTTAAGTTTACCTAAAAGCCTAAACTTGTAGGCTTTTAGGCTAGCTTTCAGTCAGTAAGGATATATATCTATTCATTTTAACAAATTTTAAAAAATAATTAAAATTTTTTTTTTTCAGTAATTCCATCCTTAGGACATATAATGTCAGTGTATTTTCTACCCTACCTATCTACACCAAACTCATCAAGGGTGGCCTCAAGATATGGGTTTACAGGTACATATTCTGCTACTTCAATTTTTTTTTTTTTTTTTTTTCTGAGCAGTACAATTCTCTGATCAGTAGTCCCTTTAAGCCTTCTAGATGGTCAAAAATCAACACACAACTTTTCTCTTCTCCTGTCTTCTTTTTATCTCTCTTTTTCTTTGTTTTTTTTTTTTTTTTGATGACTTTTCTTCGTGGTTGGACACTTTGTCAAGATGGACCATTGAGACAATAATCAATAATGCAATACAAAGAAAGCATGCAGGTTTGACTGGGCAGGTGGTCACGTGTTTCTTGCCATTTGGTCCACTTGCCCAGGCCCAACAGGATGCTTTTCTTTGTATTTTAATTTTGATACCTTTTTGGTTGGGTTTGGGTGTTTGTGACAGTGGGGACACAGATGGCAGAGTACCTGTTATTGGGTCACGCTACTGCATTGAGGCTCTTGGACTCTCCCTCAAGTCTCCTTGGCGTTCTTGGTACCACCACTCTCAGGTTCATATATATATATTATCTTCTTTCTTTCTTTCTTTATTCTATAAATTATATATATCTTCTTTATTTATCAAAGGTTTGTTGAGTTGGATAAGTTTAGGATAGAATTGAATGCGATGAGATTGGAATGCGTGTTTCGTATCAGGAGACAAAAGAATACATATTTCAATGTTAAAGGTCGATTTCCAACTTTAAGTGAGCTCAAATAAAATTGTAGTTCAATTTGGCTCAGGTCTAATTCTAATCGAAACTGAACCCAGCTAAATAGATTTATGGGTTATAAGAGGAAGAGTAATGTTACTTACATATTACATTTTTATTCTAAAATTATTAATTATATAAATGTTGACTTGACAATCCTAACTAATAACTTAAATTTTTTTAAAAAAGACAATGGTCAACTGATTGGTATTGCCAGTTTTAAATGACTGTATTTTAAGTGACTCATAAAAAAAGTTACTTAAAACATACCACATCCGCTAACATGATCTAAGTGTAATAAATGAACGTAAAAGGTAGCGTTAGACCCAAAGTTCAAACCTCATACCAAGGTTCCTAGTGGAAAAAATAAAAAAATAAAGGGACCTCTCCAATTAATGGCCAGGATGGCCTAGGAAAATTCTTCATGCCACGTGTCCCTCTCATTTAAATATAATAAAATATTATTTTTAATTTTAAAAATAAATAAAAACTAAAATATTTAAAAATAATATAATAATGTGTTTTATTTATATATAGCTCCCACTCCCAAGGGCCAACATTTGGCCTGGGGTGGCTAAACGGCCACCCCTTGGGGCCGGTTGGGGGTGGATAGGCCACCTCCAAGGGCCAAACAAAATTTTTTAATTTTAATTTTTAATTATTTTTATTATTTTTTTTATGGCCCCCCAGACCACCCCCAAGGGCCACCGTTTGGCCTGGGGTTGCCGCTTGGCCATCCCTTGGTGTCGATTGGGGGTGACCGAAGCCACCCCATGGCCTTTGGGAGTTGATTGGCCGCCCCTAGGGTTTACTGAAAAAAAAGCAGGTTTGGCTCTTGGGGTGGTAGATCCACCCCAAGGGCCATCTTGGCCACCCCAGCCTGAGGTGGCCGTTCACCCTAGGCCAAATAGTGGCAGGGTGGCTGCAAGAGGTCATTATATAAAAATAAAAAAAAAAGGAACTTTGATAATTTGGGGTGTGCATTCCCAACCCCAAAGGGCACTAAATAAACAGTGGCCTTCAGAATTGGTCTAGCAATGCCCAAGGGCCATATTAAAAAAAAAAAAAACCATTATTATATTATTTTAGTTTTATTTATTTTTAAAATAAAAAATAATATTTTATTATATTTAAATGGGTGAAACACATAGCATGAGGATAGCCCTAAGATATTTCCTAGGAGCATCCCGACCATTAACTAAAGACCTCTATTGGACTCAAGAGGAGCCGGATCCCAACCCTAAAGGCGAAAACCAAGGTCTCCAAGCCATTGGTTTGTTTTACAAATTTTTGCTACAACGGGGCTGAGTGAAACAAAATGTGTTTGTTGGAGTCCAGCACAAAGTGAAGCCCAAACGCCAAGCCCAAAAATAAAAATAGCTTACGTTTTGGGGTTTTGCAGCTAATATTATATATATAAGCATATTTATTTGTTTTTGGTGTTGAAATTGAGTCAGGTTGGAGGGAGGATAGTAGAGTATGAAGAAGGGGTGACATTTGTGACAGTGAAAGGGGCAGGCCACTTGGTACCTCTCAACAAGCCCAGCCAGGCTCTTTCTCTCATTCGCTCTTTCTTGACTGCTCAACCTCTCCCGACCCATGGATGATTTTTTTTTTTTCACTGCTTCTTCCAGTAATTGCCATGATTTGATGCCCCCCCATCTGTAATAAAATTTACAATCTGGGACTGGGAGATTATTTTTCTACTAAATTTTCAAGTAGTTTCATCCTTTTCTTTCTATCTATTTTCAATCATGTTCATAATAGTAAATATACTATGCAACCACCAAGTATATTTGCAGAAAAGGTTGGGTGCACTATATCAAGTCTTGTGAAGACTAGTATCGTAACATCCCTATAAGTGTCTCATTATGCTCCAACTCATTTGGTCAGAGCAAATTAGGCATCTCTAATCTCTCTCAAGTCAATATCTCAAAGCAATGCTTAACCTCTACAAAGCATTATGTACCCACAACAGTTATGTCGCAACATCCAAGGAGTGACATCACTTGCAGGCAATGAGTACACACAGAATATAGATGTGTTATCAATTCCCATTTAGACCGCATCATACCTTGTCATAGGAAACATGCTCAACCTTGTAACATAGTCAAATGTCACACAAGGCATAAGTAAGGTGATTTACAATGACTTATGTGACTCACATGGTGAAAAAAACATGAATTGTTTCGCTCACCTTCACTATTAGTCGAACAAGTACATTTAATATGAAATACATGTTACGGTCAAGTTCACTTTTTAAAAGAGCCAAGGACGAAAGCATGTAGAGGGTTGGGAGGCCGACTGTCCCCCAATGAAAATATTATTAAAATATGGGTTTTTAATAAATTTATCTCCATAAAATTATATTTTTGCCCAATTTTTAAAATTTTCTTTTAGTTTTGTCCCGCCAAAATTATATTTTTGCCCCCTTCAAAAATTTTCTTTTAGTTGTCCCACCAAAATTATATTTTTGCCCCCTTCATTTTTTTTTTTTTTTTTTTTTTTTTTAGTTTTGTCCCCTCTTTTAGTCTAAAAAAATTGAAAATGCGCTCATTTAATTAGTGACTTTCGGTTTGCAATATTATTTTAGCTTGATTCTGGTGTTTTTGGTAGCTCCGAGTGATCTTATTAAGAGAAATAGTTCACACTAAATGCGCTTTTTTTTGGATTCTATAAATCATTTTTAGTTTATTTTAAGACATATAACTTTTATATGCAATAATAACTTATTATGAAATTAAATTTAAGACTTATCTATATTTAATTTATATAAACATACGCAAATACACACACACACACACACACACACACACACATATATATATATATATATGTTCATGTATTCATGTAAGTTCGTCCCCCCCTCCCCCCTCCACCCTACAATATAAATCCTAGGTCCGCCCCTGCAGTTGAGTACTTTTAAATTTTAAGAAGAGCAATTTGGTATAAGTGGTTTAGTCATTAATTTGGAAGTTACCAATTCGATTGGATCTTGTGAATTAGGATCCTCTCCAGTTCAAATGAACTGGATAATATCCAGTTAGTTATATTTGAATGATATTATTCTGATCTCAAAAAGTAAAAAGACAAAAATACCCCTCCAAGTGAACTATAAATGATGTTGTTCCGAATCTTGCTGTGTCGGTCGCTCAACCGGTTTTGGCTCATCCTCCAACTACTTGGACCACAAAAACAATAGCCTCTTTGTTGTGAGGGAATCTAGTGTATGTTCTACTAGGAGAGAGACCAGACAAGCAAGACGACGCCATTGCCATTGACGAGACAAATCTGCGATCCAAAATGTTGGGTCATGGATCGGCCACATAAGGCCCAACAGTCCTCCAGACCTGGTTTGAGGCTTAAGCCCACTAAGGACCAGGCCCAGACTGAGACTAAGTTGGCCCAATCGACGAATAGATCGGTCCACCAAGGGTACATTAGTCATTCCAATAGTAACCCGATACCTAGACAACACTCGTTCTCGAGGACTACTCGGGAACCCATATCATTCACATACATGCCCTCTACCCATGATCCATCCCACTCATGTGGCACATGTGGATGGGAATGTGTGGGACTTACTATGCCATCTTGGCAGCTACTACCAAATGCCTATAAAAAGGGAGCTCCAACTCATTTTCTGGTAATCAATTTTCTCTTGCTTAAATTCTCATTGAGCGTACACCCTCTTGAACCAAATCATTGACTTAGGCATCAGAGCTATCTCCGCCGGCACACCACCACCAGCTCTTATCCTATTCTTGTTATTTTGTAGCCCAGCGATTCCTCGGACATCACAACCCTCCACAAGAACTGTGTCACGTCACTCCTCGTAAAACTGTCATCAACACAGAAAACAACCAAAATTTGACTACTTTTGTTGTTTCCGAGTACTTTCTTTTTCATTAACCTCTCCACCAAAGACGCAATCAAGAATGAAAAATTTAATGAGTGCCCCTATTATGCGGTCCATCTGCAAACAATGTTTTTTGCAGCATCCAATAGTTGACTGACACATCACCTTATTATACAAGTACACAATAAAACTAAAACACCTAATAAATTCCTCTTCTCTTTAATAAATCAAATGGGTTCTGATTTCTCTTCTTCTTCTTCTCTATAAAACACTCTTCTTTTCTCTTCGTTTTCCATGCTCGTCGATTTTTTCATGTACAGAATGGGTTGCGGTGCCATGGGTTTGGCGAACGCCCAGCAGTGTTTTGGGTAGCATTGTGTGCAATCAACAGCGTTCTGGGCGGGATTCTGGCCGATTTAGGAGGGCGTTTTGGGCAGTAGCGTTCCAGACCCACGCCGGGATACTGGCCGGCAGCGTTCTGGGTGTTCTAGGTTGGGTGGCAGCAGCGTTTTGGGTTGGGCGGCAAACCCAAAGGAATTTCCTTAAAATTTTGTTGCTCCTTAACTTCATACATTCTTCAGCTTTCAACAAACCCAAAGGAATTTCCTTAAAATTTTGAATAACAACAATACTAAGTGAGCAAAGATCAATTCGTTTAATCCAAAAATGACTATCACTACAAAGGTAAAAAATGACCCACTAAATTTAATCTCTCAGTATCAAATAGAGGCAAGTCCAAGCAATAATCATTCAAAAAAATTGTAAAAACAGAGCTTGGGCAGTGGAACAAAAAATTGAAAAAAAAAATAAAAAAAATTGCAACAAACTCACTTTGCTGGAAGGAACAAACCAACAAAAAAAATCTGCCGAATACGATTAGGCTTTGAACAGGGGTGGCAGTGATTGGGTGAGGCTTTGAGCAGGGACAGTAAAGGCCTGTGTGTTGGGCTTGGGTAGGGGCGTGTCTTTAGTTTATTAGGGATGAATAAGATAAACAATGGGTATATTAAGTGTTTTTATTCCAGTGTTGGAGGTCCTATTCTATTAATTGTATCTAGCTTAGGTGTACATCTTCTATTGGTTGCTGCATTAGCTTTTGCTGATGGACCACATAGCAGGTTTTCCCAAATTTAATACCTTCTGTTTTTTGGTTGCAGCGAATATCAGTGGTATTTTTTATTTTATTTTTTTCCTCTTTTCCACAAAAAAGGTGGAAGGGCAAACTTGTAAACATGGGTACATATTTAGGTAAAAGCATTAATTTGGATGATTCAATTAAGCGGTTTCCAATAATACGCGGGGAATCGGGGATTCCTTGATGACTAGCCTTGAAAGGGATTCCCAAGAGAATTTGGTTGAAAAATGAGGCTTGTTTATATTGAGTAATGTTATACGTCATTTTGATATGGTTTTTAAAATTATCGTTAAATTTAAAATATGATTTATTGACTTTTGATATTTTGGTGATTTTAAAAGGCATATTACATTTGGGAAGGCTTTAGATATAAGGATGACTCTAATTAAAGTCCTCCTTAGAGTTATCCTAAATGTGATGTGGCATTTAAAATAACTAATAAATTAAAATTTAATATTAATCATTTCAAATTCGATGGTGATTTTAAATGTCACGTCATATTTAGAATAACTTTAAGAGAACTCTAATATTCCTTATATCATTAGTCTATTTATATTATATATATATATATATATATATATATATATATATATATATATACACAATTCCTACTTGTTCTCACAACTTCACAATTTATCAATTTTTCATAGTACATTTCACCATCAACAGTCGGTACGCACACGCCGCTCTTCTGCGTCCTCTTTCCGGCATCGAATGCAAGAGTGCGAAACAGCTTCTCATTAACCACATATCTATTATATCTGGTAGCTGTCTCCTTTGGCCCTCTACAATGCATTATCAGTTTGTCACCTATTTCCTTCCTTCGTCGATCTTCTAATCAATCGACCTGCGAGTATATTACGTACAATTGACTATAATGAAGTTAGTTTTATAGTTGTTATGAAGCAATAAGTAAATATAATCAGACTGTAATAGTTAAACATCACGGTAGTCTTACGTAGTCACGGTACCAATCGCAGAACAGCCCATGATGTTGGGTTTCCAACTGATTCTCTGTCGTTCGCCCCCTATCGCATGATCACCTAAGTGTATCCATGTGCACCCTACAATACGAAATTTAAATTCTATTATAATTGACAACTAAGGGTGCAAAGTGATATTGAAGTTGCATGGACTACTAACACGACTTACGTCTGTAGCTGAAGGAACTCGTCCGAGTTAAACATAATGTATCGGTGAATTTGTATCAATATGACACGGTTGAGGATGACTTGTGTTCCCGCCTCCTTTGAACCATCCGAATTTCTTTGAGCCCTATTGTAAAATGTTTGTGTGTTGTCTAAATATCTCGAGCAGAACGCCACCAACTCAATTTCTATGTAGCACTCCGCAATGCAACCCTTAGGAGCCGCTTTATTACGAACATTAGATTTGAACCCTACAAGGCTCCTACATATGAACATAATTTATTCATTACAGTTAGTGACGGTTTTATAACGGAGGAAAAATAAATTGATGAATAATTGTAAAGTTATTTTACCTCAATGCCGATACATCCACCAATACTGTACCGGTCCACCGAGTCGGCATTCGCCGACAAGATGCACGACCAAGTGAACCATTATGGTAAAAAAACTTGGGGGAAAGACTTGTTCCATCTGGCACAAAGTGATACAAATGTCACCCTCTAGTCGGTTCATATCCTCTTGTGTCAATGACGTTGAACATAGGCCTTTGAAGAATGCAGACATCCCGACAAGTGGTCTAACCACGTTACCTGGCAGTGATCCACGTAATGCAATAGAGAGAAGTTGTTGCATAATGATGTGACTGTCATGGTTCTTCAAACCGGATATCGTACGATCACTAAGTCGTACACATTGAAAAATGTTCGAGGCATATCCGTCTGGCACCCTTACATTTCGAAGAACTTTCAAAAAATGTGTTTTCTCGTCTTTAGACATCATGTGGCAAGCTGCGGGCATATATGTTTGACCATCTTCGCCCGTGTACGGATGAAGTGTATATCCTAACCCCATTTCTTGCAAGTCTGTGCAGACTTAGAAGTTGTCATTTGTTTTCCCTGGAATGTCCAGTATTGTACCAAGTATGTTGTCCATCACATTTTTCTTAATGTGCATAACATCAAGGTTGTACCGCAATAGATTATCTTTCTAATACGGCAACCTAAAGAAAATACTTTTAATTTTCCATAATACGTTAGCAGTCTCGCCTCCTCTTTGTGTAGGTCCACTCTTCTTCCGTTTCTTGTCTTTTTTCTTATTATCCGTCCTTGCCTTACCGGCATTCTCATCCCCAAATGCCATATCTTTTAATTGTCTAAGGATTTCATCTCCACTTGGCACATCAGGGGCATATTCTAATTCTTACTTGCTGTCAAATGTTCTTTTGTTCCTCCTCCACGGAGGATCCATGTGCAAGTATCGCCTGTGCCCCATATAACAAGATTTATTACTGTGTTTTAACCTTCTGGACCTTGTCGAGTACATACAGCAGGGACATGCCTTCTCACCTCTGTTAGGCCATCCGGATAAATCTGCGTATGCCGGGAAGTCATTAATTGTCCACATCAACTGCGCTCGCAACACAAAGTTCTTTTTCTTTGAGACGTCAAATGTGCGTACACTTACAGTCCATAGTTCCTCTAACTCCTCAATTCAGGGTTGAAGGTAGACATCTATATCCATTACAGGTGACTTTGGGCCCGGGATTATCAGAGATAATATAAATGACGTTTGTTTCATGCACGTCCAAGGAGGCAAGTTATACGGTACAAGCATTACATGCCAAGTGCTGTGGGATGTGCTCATGTTCCCAAATGGATTAAATCCATTCGAGGTTAGTCCAAGCCTGACGTTCCTGCTGTCAGCTAAGAAGTCTAGATGTAAATTGTTGAATGTCCTCCATGCTTCACCATCGGCCGAATTCCTCAATACACCATCCTTAGTCCAACCTTCTGTATCCCACCTCATATAGGGGGCAGTATGCTCTGACATAAACAGACTCTATAGTCGTGATATAAGTAGAAACCACCACAACACCTTGACTGGGCGTTTCTTAGTCGATGATATGGGTTGACCATACTCATCCAAATGAATTTCATCATTCTACTTAGATGCTCCACAAACAGTACATGTATATAAATCCTTATTATTCTTCCAGAATAACATACAATCATTACAATACGCCGGGATTTTCTCATACCCGAGGTCCATGTCCTTAGAAACTTTTTCGCCTTATATGTGTTAACCGACAAAGCTTCATCACTCGGAGGCAGTAACTGATTGATGAACTCAAGGAAAGATGAGAATATTGTGTTACTAAGTTCGCCAACACACTTCAAGTTGTACAGATGTACAGTAGCACTAAGCTTGCTATGTTTGGTCCCATCATGAAGTGGCTTCTCTGCCTTCTTAAGCAACTTGTAGTACTTTAGTACGTCACCCTCGTCGGATTTTTCATTCACAGTTTCTTCATTCCCCTGCACCACCACTTCAGGCTCACAATTGTCTTCCATGACACCGTGCATGCCGAGTAAATCACGCAACATTGTCTATATGTTTTCACCTTGTGCTGTGCTTATATCCGCATTTGTGATCGTGGTAGTCGAATTAGAGACTGCAACAGGAGACCAAACAGGCTTATCACCATGATAATACCAGTTTCTGTATGCAGTCATTATTTCTTGACCCCTTGTCAAGTGGTCAAATACGAAACCCGGCGGGTGGCGCTGCTTATTACAACACACTTTACGGGGACAGTGAATTTTTTCATTAAAGATTGTACAGTTCTTAACTGTGAAGTCCACGAATAATCTACACCCGTTTCTGTATTCCCTCGTACATATAGACTTTGTCATCCAACTCTTGTCCATAGCTTTAGTTACTGGAACCCTAATTGACTAAAATAAAGGGAAAACTTTACTGAAGACCCCTGAACTTCCACCCGATTTGATAAACCCCCCCTAAACTTCAAAATCTCTCAATTTAGTCCCTTGAACTTTAAATTGCTCTCAATTTAGACCCATCCGTTAGATTTTAAATGTTACATGACGTTTATACCCCTGACTTTTGTATAAAATTTCAACTTCCAAAACCTTATTTTATTTTAAAAAAAATAAAAATTAGGGATATTTTGGTCTTTTTTGTATTTTTAACGGCTAAAATTGACGAAGGAGTCCAAATTGAGAGCAATTGAAAGTTTAGGGGACTAAATTGAGAGATTTCGAAGTTTAAGGTGTGTATTTCAAACGGGTGGAAGTTCAGGGGTCTTCAGTGAAGTTTCCCCTAAAATAAATCTATGTTAGTTCGTTAGTTGTTATTTTCTTTTAGTGTATTTCTTTAATTACATCGTTTCAATTTTTTGATTATTTTTAACAAATAAACACGTACATATAGTTTTAATTATAACATCTACATACTCTAAATTTGCAAAACGTAAACAAAATTAAGGTCCAAATTTAAATGCATTTGTTATACATGGGGACCCTAGATAAAATAGATCTAACAATCTAGCTAGGTTATTTGTTGTAATTTTTTTTTTTTTTTGCCCCCTTTACATACTCTAAATTTGTAAGACCTAAATGAATTTTTTATATATGGGGACCCTAGATAAAATAAATCTAGCTAGATAGGCTATTTTTTTTTTATTTGTTTTTATTTTTTCGTTTATTATAACATTTACGCATTTGTTATATATGGGGACCGTAGATAAAATAAATCCAGCTATCTATGTTATTTGTTTTTTTTGTTTTTTTCTTTGTATTTCTTTTTTAAACATTTACATACTTATTTTAAATTTTCAAAACTCACACGTCAAATTAACGACCATATCCAATGCATTTGTTATTTGTTGTTGTTGTTGTTGTTTTTTTTTTTTTTGTTCTGATAACGTGCATTTGCAAAACTTATACAAAATGTAGGTCTAAATCTAAATGCAAAAACACAATTACAAAAACAACTTAACCTACAAAAAATTTAGGTCGAAATTAATCTAAATGCAAAAACCTACACACACAAAAAAACCTACTTTCAAAAATTTCACATACATACTTTTGCATGCATGTATGTATGCACATACATTAAACAACATTCCCACCATACAAAATATATATCTCAAACAAATAAATTAATTTAACAAATTCACAAATTAATACAAAACATATATCTCAAACATGTAAACTAATTAGCTAATTTCACTATATCAATAATATATAATAAACTACACTGCAAATTATATATTTATATAATATATAAATAAATAAATCAATTAATATATATATATATACACACCATATGCATGCAATAACACACAGTGTGTGTATTGCTATATATATATATATATATACTTGATCTGGAGAGGCCGGAGAAACGTCATAGGGGCAGCTCGTGACGGCCGGAGGAGGAGCGGCGGTAATGACTAACGGTGAGAGAGAGAAAAACTGAGAGCTAGAAACACTGAGAACGCCTGAAGACCGCTTGTGACTGTGAGAGAGAGAACGCGGCTGAGAGATGACACTGAGTGTGACGGAGATGGACCAGAGATACTGCTAGCGGTTCAAAAAAAATGGCGGAGGGGAGGAGGCTGTGGTGTGCGGGGGAGAAAGAAAGAGAGGGAAGAAGGAAAAAGAAAGAAGAAGAAGGAGCTAACGGCCACGAGCTGGAGGCGCACCTTCCCGAGGCAAAATTCTTGACGTGTCAACACAGGACACGTCAAGAAGTTCTTTCTTGACGTGTCCACATGTGACACGTCAAGAAGTTCTTTCTTGACATGTCCACATGTGACACGTCAAGAAGTTCTTCTTGACGTGTCACATGTGGACACGTAAAGAACTTCTTGACGTGTCATATCTAATATGTCAAAAATAGCAAGTTAAATTTTTAAACTTTTAAATTTTAATTTATATCATTTATTTATTCAATTATATATATATTTTCTCTTATATAACACATTATCTATACAATATACTTAAAACTAATTAGAAAATAAATAAATTAATATTTTAGATGTACAGATAATTAAATCCATTTTTTTTATGAGGGCTCAATAATCCACTCACCGACCACATATTTTGTGTTGGCCGAGTTCATGTGAGGTTTGCGAGTTTTATAAAATAAATGTATTATGTATGCCATATATATTTTTTAAAAATTAATATAGCTATCATATTAATATTACTAGACTGATTTATGCATGATAATATCATATTCAAATTAATATTAATGAAATGGTTGATTCATATGCATGCATGTGATAATTATATTAATTGGTATACAATAGTATGATTATATATATATGTGTGCGTGTGTGTGTGTGTGTGTGATATTAATTGGCATGCATGTGATATATACGTATACGTACATATATACCAATTAATTTATACTAATATGATAAAATTAATTTTTCATACCAATTAAAATTAATTTACTACATTTTTTTTTAATACATATTTTTGATACCAATTAATAACTAATTATAATTATAATTAATTGTAAAAAATTTTGACGTGTCTAACTGACACGTTTTGATGTGTTAAAATTCAACACATTTTTGACGAACACGTCAAAACTTATTGACGTGCGTGGCAAACATCAATTGTTGTTTGCCACGTCAATAAAGGGCATGCTTTTTGTAGTGCATGAACAGTTTAAACCACTTAATGGAGTAGATAAATAAATCATTTAACTTTTAGGTCTTGTTGATAAGCAAAAGCTAAAAGAGACCTGCTATGGTTTGATTTTGTTGAACCCAAAATCTGATCTGGAAAAAGAGACTTAAGTTTTTATGTACAACAGAGGAAAAAAAAAAAAAAAAATTGGAAGAAAAAGCAAATCTGGGGTCAGACTACCAAAGCAAGAGAGAGATAGAGAAACTTAACCCTCGATGTTCGTCGGCAGTGGAGCTTCGTCCGGCGTATGGAGGTTTGTTTCTTTGGCAGAAACAAACCATAAAATGGTAAAACTTCCCTTTGGAAGAGAGCAATGGAGACCCGCGGGAAAAATCAGGTATACATGCAATTAATCAACTCTTTTTTCTCTATAATTACTGCTCCTTATATGGATTATGCATGCATTCAACTCCTTGTTACTTACCACTCTTTTCCACCCTACTTAAATCATGATATCTTTTGTTTTAAGTGTTGGGCAACCATGAAATATGTCAAGAAAGCAGAAACAAACCATAAAATCGTAAAACTTCTCCATATCGTTAATAGATAAGATCCTAATTTTATGTGCTGAATTAGGGGCATAAAGAATTTATTTATTATTATTATTATTATTATTTTTTCTAATCAACAATAGGGAATGTGGGTGATAACTAGAGGCTGAAATGACATGGTTTGATTGACGTATGAATTGGATATAGTTATTTTAGTATGTCAATCATATGCTTCGATTAAAATCATTTGATCTTGTGAATACTCTTTGTCAATAATTAATTTCTCTTTTTTTTTTTTTTTTTTTTTTTTGTTGAGAAAAACATAACATTTGATTCAATAATACCACGAGCATAAAGCTCTTACATCACAGAGCAAAGCTCTGAAGCAACCATAGCGTAAAGCTACAAGATTACCAGGTTTAGTACAAGATTCGAGACCAGTCTGCTAACTCATGACTAAAATCAGATTTAATACTAGATCTATGACTGACAGACTCAACCAAATGCATGGATAACAATTATTCCTCGACCCTGAGAGCGGAAAGACTCTCATGCCGAAACTCTTCCCCCTCAACCTAAAGGCCAAGATAATGATCACATCCACAATTCAAAGGTCTGGACCAAAACTAATTAACCCGAAGGCGACATAGATCGAGTGAGAGAGGAAAGAGCCTTATTACAAGCCGAACAAAATAGGGAAATTAAACAATACAGGGAAAAAAACACACGCTAAAACACAGATACATCTTAAAGAAGCAACAAAACAGGGAAATAAAATAAGAAAAGAAATAGCACACTTCGATCACGCACACATCGAGGGAACCGAAAACTGGAGGGGCGTTGGAAGCTCATCGTGGGGGGGGGAAGCGTCGAAAGGCCCAACAGTGGATGGTGGGCGGCGAACAGGCGCGGAGAAGACCGGCAAAGCAAGACCTGAAAACAACCACAAACAAGAAAAAAAAAATGGAAAAAACAACAAGGAACCACCAAAATAGGGAAAAAACATGGAAAATGAACACAAAGCGGGAAGACGATAGCCGGAAGGAGCCAGACCCGTGCATGCCGGAAACCGCCACATAAGGGGCGTGGGAGCTCGACATGGTGGGGATGTATGAAAAAAAACCCTAATAGCGGGCAGCAAAGTGGCGACACAGGTCAGTGGCGACCACAGACAAAATCCGGGGGGGAGGGGGGGTTTGAAAGAAAGCCCCCCACAAGCCGAACCCACAAAGAGCCAAACAAGGTCAAGGAGCCCGCTGCAAAAAATGAAGGCGGGGGAAGAAAAGTGGCAGGAAAGGGGCAAAAACAGAGAAGTAGAGGGGGAAAGGAACGGCAAGGAAGGGGAAGAGAGGAGGCACCGGGGTTAGGGCATTAGGTAAATAACTAGCACCGGAGCGAGGAGGACGAGGGGAGGAGGGAGGCAGTCAAACGGCCAACCCTCCTCCCCCGTGTGGCTGAAGGGTTTTGCTTTTCTCTCTGGCGGCTAGAGAGAGAAGAGACGAAACCCTCGAGTTTAAGAGATTTCTATGTTTGGATGGAAAAGACTTCAATAATCAATTCAACTACATTACAAAGTATAAATGTAGCCATTTGTAAATTTGTTTATATTCAAAAAATAGAACATCTTCAAAGATATATAGTTTATAATTACAAGAAGTAAAACAAATAAATATTAGAATTCATTAACTTTCTAATAACTTTCAAGTTATATTTCAATTTCTAAACATATAAGGGGGATTTCAACAATCTCAATTTCAACCACCTTCTATTCTTTCAACCATCTTTATGTTCTAGCTAGAGTTATAGCGTACAAGCTCAATCGAACTTGGAAAACACAAACCAAATAAAATAGAATAAAAGTGATTCCGACATATTGTTTTTTATTGGATCATGTCATATACATTTTGGAAGATTGCCAAAATTGGTGAACTTCACAAATTACAATAAGCTCATAATCATAGGAATTAAAAAATAAATAAAAATAAATAAAAAATCCTATTACAAATTATATATATTCTTTGTTTAGGGGTTTCTATCATGACTCATCAACACAAGAAACAGACATATATAGATTAATATTCAATGATAGATATTACCTTTGAACAATGGAAATTATTGATTTTTTCTAGATTAATTGAACTCCATATTCACTATACAGGCGTGTAGAATTTATGAGCATTAATAATGTCAAGACCAAATTCATGTCGCTAACCAAATTTTTTGATATAGATACTAAAGAAACACTAGTATAAATTAAAAAATAATCACAATGCAAGAGATTTGCTTTGTTATTATAAGACCCATTGATAGGCCAATAGGTGGTATTGACTAGATTCTGTGAAGCATTTAACTAATAAAGTAGTAAAGAAAACAGTCGCCCATTCGATTCTTCTTGATATCTGAACAAAGCAATATTATAGCATCGACGTACCTGATCACAACACTCAATAACAACTAATTCAGACATAATTCACGACCAGTTGGCTACCCATGAATTCCATGAGGGGGGGTCTCAGGCAGAGAGGAAGAAGGGAGAATTTAACCTTTCGCATTATGTTCTTCTAATAAGAAAAAAATCAAGATACATACATATAACACCAGGAAAACAACAAACAACTCAAGACCATTTCTGGAGCTTGCAATATGGGCTTGATCAAAATGGCCACCAAGTGGGTATCTCCTTCCACATGTTACCCAAATCAAATCACCCAAATCAACCTCGCTAATAATGTCACTTCCTATCAATTTATCAAAGCTAAAGAATTCACACCAAATGTTTTCGCCACAGAGCTACTGGTATTCAAATGCTTTTAACCTACACAACCAACTTCCCCTTGGTCTTCCTTTTCAACAATTAGATAAAACTTTGCGTTCTTGAACCTAGATTCCCCCTCCTCACTCTTTTTAACAAATCTCATATCTTCTACTTCCATTTTATTGTCCCCACTCTACCATATATCAATAATGAAGTCATACATCCTCAAAGGCAGTATCTGAACCCACCAATGTGATGATTTCAACCTCAAAGGCGACTATTCAATGTACGTCTTGCTTCTTATCTGGTTGTTTAAGCATCTTTATTATTCCTTGTGGTGGGGGACTGTTGACATTATTATGGTATACTTTGATATGTGTAATATCATGGGAACAAGGGTCAAGTCCTGTAGTTCCCAGGCATATATTGCATCTTGTGCATGCACTTGGTTTCTGTGAGCAGTGGAGGCTGGAGCTCTTGATGCTGTGTCTCATTGAGTTGAATATTTAGATAAACTTGCATTAAAAAAAAAATAGTGAATCTTCCCGTCATATTTGCTAAGCATTGGTATGTTATTGTAAATGCAATGTCTTAAATCATAAATATAAATTAAATTGATCACTTTCAATTTCAAGCTATTAGCGGAGGCACATACTTCGATTATAAAATAACTATCGTCTTATGCTTAATTTCCTCTTATTCTCCTAGTAATGCATTAAAATAATTTGACGACTGAATTTATTTGTCGTAAAACATAAACCTGAATGAAATAAAACATAAACCAAGCACTAGAGTCTAGACATTCTCCTCAATAAATATTGCAGATAAGTTCTCAACTACAGCTGCATGACCGTTATGGTTGTCAACCCAAGTTTCTGACAAGTCCTGATTTTCAAACACAGCCTCATTCACCTGAGAAAAGATATACTAAAAAACTAAATTCAATATATAAATTCTAAAAATGTTCAAAAATTAGTTATGAAAAACAGAAATAAAATAAATAAAACCATTACCCTTGTAATTTTCCATCCTTCGCCGAACACAAAGTCAATTGGTGTGGCACCAAAACATTCCAGTTTTATTATTGGCACAAATTTTCCTTTCTCAGCATCTCGACGAACTATTGCTCCATCTTTAATCTTGAAAAGTTTTACTTTCCATTTTTGTCTTTCCGTTGGATTACAATTAGAGCACTAAAATTCAAAGAACATATATAAACTAAATAAATGAATAAAATAAAAATTAAATGATAGAAAAATAAGATTAAACCAAACCTTCGTATTTGTGCCCTTGAAAGAACAGCTCAAAATGTCATGATTTTTGCATTTGTCACATGCCATCTGAAAAACAGTTTATTTATATAGATTACAAAACAAAAAGTTCAAAATATATATAAAATAAAAATAAAAAATAAAAAATAATTGTAAGCAAAACCAGACCGAAAAATTGTAAAATTGGTTTGTTAGTTCGATCTTGCTCACGTAGTCCATGGTGGCTTTCACCTTTACAACAAAGGTCCTCATGATAAAACTGGGGGAAAAGAGAGTGAGGGAAAGGGAGTGGGGAGGAAGCAAGCGTTGATGGCATGTATTGTTTATAGAAAAATATGAAGTGTAGAGATTATTTGCATTGCAATCATTTTGCTGTGATTAAGTGAAACACATTTATTGTTTTTGTTGAATCATGTCATACGCATTTTGGAAGACCGCCAAAATGCGCGAACTTATTAAAAAAAAGAAAACAAAATTATACTACAAATTATATATATTATTTGTTTAGGGGTTTCGATCATGACGTATCTACACAAGAAACAGACAGATTAATATTTAAGGATAAATATTGCCTTTGAACAATGGAAATGATTGATTTTTTTCTGGATTAATCGAACTCCATATTCACTATACAAGCGTGTAGAATTTATTAGGGGTGAAATATCGGTTGCGGTTAGTGGTTAGTGGCTAAAACCGCTAACCGCAACCGCCTAGGTGGTTAGTAATTTTTACTGACCGCCTCCGCTAACCGGGTAGCGGTTAACCGCTTTTTTCTAACCGCTTTTTTGGGCCTTTTTGTGGGCTTTTTTTTGCACCGATTTGGAGCTGGTTTTGGATTGATTTTGGGCTCACTTTAAACATTTTTTTGCTCATTTTAAACGTTTTTTTTTCCCTTTTCATGACCATTTTAGCATTAAAAATTACTATATATCAAAATCTTGTTGGCCACCTTCTACAAATCTACACATCATATAATATACAAATAAAATTACAACAAAATCATCACTTCACTTGTAGTCTTATACATAAACTCAAACAAGTTCATAAACTCACAATCAAGTTCATAAACTCACACATAGAAATAAAATAAAACACAAACAAGTTCATAAACTCACAAGTAACCAAAAAAACCAACATGGTTGAACTTGAAGCTTGAGACCAATTTCAATCAACCAAAAAAAGTTCATAAACTCACGACTTATTGTTATTTATTATATATATATTATATATATTTTTTAAAAAAAGCGGTTAGCGGTTAGCGGTTAACGGTTATAGCGGTTAGCGGTTGCAGTTAGACGGTTTTAAATTTCACCCTGATAATGTAGAATGCCAACACCAAATTCATGTAGCTAAACACTAAAGAAACAAATTAATCAACAGAGGTTATTAGCTTGAAAGAGATCGAGCTGTATGTTTGATGTTGAGGTGGAAAGAGAGGGAAAGAGCTGTTTGATTTCTCACCATCGCCCTCTTCCAAAAGTGGAAGTCATTACAGAAACTGTTTGGCACTCCCGAAACTTGCTGCCAAGTTTAAAACAAAGCCCTCAGGAAATTGCAAGTTTAAAATTAAAGAAAGGAAGAGCTCTCCGATCATAATTGAAGGTGGCGTAAGCTTTTCTTCTTTTGTGGATATCAACTTTTGAAAACCAGCTTGATAAGCGCCGAATGTTGCACATTCAAGCCCCTTAATTTATATATGTTAATTCCTTAGTATTGTTATTTGTTTGATTTTGTTTTTTTTTTTTTTTTTTTTGTATTTCAGGTCTTATTTGACAAACCGTTGAAAATTGGGCTTAAAAGGGCAAAAAGCTAGGCATTCTAGATCTAGGATCGAGTGTAGCCATTCTTGAGTTTGAGTGCACCAGCGCTCGAGCGTCTGCGGCCAAGGATCGAGCGCATGCCTGCGCTCATGCGCATAATAGCTAAGCTCGAGCGCACAAAACTTTGGATCGAGCGCACACGGGCATGTATTGCACGGCAACAATCCTTTTCCGGCTTGGATTTGGTTTTCAGTCTCCCAATTGGACTGAAAGACTGACCTCCGGCTTTCTCAGGGTTTCTAAGGTTTTTAGAGTTCTCCTAATCTCTATAAATAAGGCTCAAAACATTGTAAACAGACACACCACTTTCTAGAGTAAAAATTTAGTAAATTGTTTGTGGAGCTTAGAAGATCATGAGCGGCTAAACCAATTGTGGGGTATTGATGTAACCATTTCCAAGCACAATGTTTTGATTGTATTTAATTTTTAGTTTTCAATTTATGCATGTTAATTGTATAACCCTGAGGATTGTTACAATTGATTTTTGTTCTTCATATTAAATGCAATTGTTCTTTAATTCCAATTCAATATTAGTAAAATTCTTACCTTGCCTTAAAAATTATTTTACTATTATTGAAATCAAATCATTCTTATTTTCTGTGATTATAAGAATGATAGTTATACAATTTTTCTTCATTGACATGCAATTAATAGGGTTAGATAGACCATACTTAAGGAAGACGGATCGTACTACACCCTAGTTTAGTATAATTTAGGTAGACGATCCGTGCCAACCGAAGATGGATTATGCTATTTTATTGATTGTATGAAATTATTTTTATGTGTTTTCTTATTTAAATTATAACATGCATAGAATGAATTGCTAGAATTAAATATGGTTAACCATTGATGTGCGGATAGTGGTGAAGTCAATACCCTACTCTCTTTCTCTTATATATTTACTCTTTATTTTCATGCACTTTGAATTTACACAAACAAATCATTCTCTTTTGAATTAAGTTAATTTTAATCTTTCAAATTTTGATAATTAAACCACTGCAGTCCTTGAGATTTGATACCCTCAATATACCCCTATCCTATGGAATTCGTCCTATTGTGAGTGGTTATTTTTCTAATTGATATTTTTGGTCACAAAAATACCACATCACAGCTTCCCTCCCGGGTTGTGTTGAGAGAAAATTGTGTAAGAAATAATGGCATCGCATGCGCTTAGTAGCCATGTGCACATGCAGGGGCGGAGGGAGGGTAAAAAAAAGCTGGAGAATTTTCCTTACCCCCATTGGATTTTTTTTTGGATAACCAAAATGCCCCACTCTTAGCCATTCATCAAGGGCATCAACATTCGCAGTGGTGGCAATCAGCAAGCATTTTTCACACCCTCAGACTCTCAGTTTAACTATTTCAGACTGATTCATAGATTTAAAAATTCGGTTAGCCATGAAGAAGATGATACACAATTACAAAAAGCGTCATTTAAACATTTAGTCTTTAGGGCCCGTTTGGGAGTGCGATTTCAATAAGTACGATTTAAAAAATTACGTTTTTGAAATAATTACTTTTTAAAATCGCATAGGGATTTGGTAAAACATGTTAAGAAGTACCTTCTTTTTTTTTTTTTTCTTTTTTTGTTTTTTTTTTGTCAATTGAGTGTTTGGATAACATTAGTATATAATTGAAGTTTCATGGCCAAATAAGTAAATATTGCTCCAAATATTGTTTTAACCGAAATCGTAATTTTGGTTTAAATTCGCACTTTTTCAAATAAGCACATCTTAGTCAGCTTATAGAAATTTTGGATTTTTTCATGATTTTAAAATTTGCGTTTTTAAAATCGCAATCTCAAACACTCCAAAATTTCGATTTAGTTTAAAAACGCATATTATTTTTTTTAAAATGCACTCCCAAACGGACCCTTAATATATGACAAAAACGCTTCATTTCACCTAAACCCATGTGTTGCATTTTTTTTAATGACCAAATGCTCGGTATTTCGCGCTTGACAACTAGGTTGCATGAAGATTGTGAAGTGCCCAAGTCAGACTTAAAAAAAATGTTAAATATCTTATTCACTCATGTTGTTTAATTTCTCTATTTTTTTACCCCTGTTTATTTTTTATCACAAGAGATCCCTTTGTTTTGCCTAAAGACATAGATGGTCTCTCCGTCAAAATTTCGTTCAAAATTTTGTGGAATGCCAAGTCAGTACCAATCACAGTTTAACATATGTCCATATAATTAATTAATTAATTAAAAACATTAAAAATTTATATTTAATTAAATTTAAAAATTAAAAAAAAAAAAAAAAAGTTTTCGGGGTTGCTTCTTTGGCCATGGGGTGGTTTGGCTACCCCTAAGGGCCAATTGAATAAAAAAAGAAAAAAAAAATTTCGAAAGGACCTTAGGAGTGGCCGAACAACCCCCATGGCCAAAGAGAGTGGCGAGCCACCCCCAAATGGCCAAAGGGAGTGATTATGGGCACTCCCAAATTTATTTATTTAAAAATTTAATTAAATATAATTTTTAAATTTTTTTTTAATTAATTAATTATATGGACACGTATCAAACCGTAATTAGTGCTGACGTGTCGTTCCATCAAATTTTAGATGAAATTTTGATAGAGGGACCATCTCTGTGTTTAGGCAAACCACATGGACTTTCTGTGATAAAAAATAAACCCTATGGGTCAAAAATAAAGAAGTTAAACCACTCAAATGAATAAAGTATTTAACCCATAAAAAAATGCATTGTTTCATGGGTCTTTGAAAACAGTGAAAAAAGTGACTTTTCATTTGATTCTTGACCAAAATATTAGTATAACCTTAACTTAAAAAAGCCACTATGCACATGAAAACAGGGATTTTTGTTTGATATTGAAAGATTGTTTTGACCCTTATTATTATTATTATTATTTTTTCTAAGCAAATAAAGAGTGGGTACAAGGATTATAACACCAAATAAGGGGTAGGTTCCCCAACAATACACCCAAGACGAAAAATATATGCACAAAGTATACACAAATAGTAGCCAATGGGTCATAAATAACCCGGGCCTCTCCAGAAGGGCCGCTAAAAGCAGTTTAAAAAGCAAAACTCAGAGACACCCGAAGGTACCCCACGAGCAAGCAACGAACAAGACATCCCAAAGGATGCCAATTGAAGGAAGACACTGATAGTTTCCTAGATGGGTTTGTCGGAGAAGCGAACCGGTATTTGACAACAAGAATCCTCACAAACAAGCTCATAAAAAGCAAAAGGCAGAAATACAAATTAAAAGGCAGAAATAAATATCCAAACCCTAAAATGTAAGGCTGTGAAAGTATTTGAGGACATTTTTGTCTTTTGACACAAATTGGGGTTCTTTATCTTTTTTACCCTTGCTTGACTACACAGTCAATGCGTTAGTGGGGGCGTTTGGTTCATTTTACATATACACAGTTGACAAAGTTTTTCTCCCTACTTACAGTCTCACTCCTACATCTTCCGTGTTTGCGAGAGAGAGAGAGAGAGACATAGCGACCAGGATTGGGATCTCCGGCAATACTGCCAAAATTGCCCATCAAGTTTTATTCAAATCCTAGCCATCCAATGCTATCCAACGGCCACCAGCTCGACACGTGTCCCACTCAAGATAAATAATAAAATATTAATTATTTTTTTAAAAAGAAATGTAAAATAAAATATTAAATATTAAAATTAAAAAAATAAAACACTGGGGTGGCCAGCCACCCCAATTGAGCCCTGGGTTCCACCACCCCCAGGGGCCGGTTGGGGGCCACCCCCTATGGCCACGGGACTTGGACTCTCTCCATTTCAAATGAAATTGATAGAAACAAGTTAGTTGTTTTTATGGGCAATTTTGTTATTTCTAGGCCCCATTTTTTTCATTTGGACAAATTTGTCCTCTTAAAACAACTAAATGGATCCTCACCATTTCAAATGAAATGGAGAGGATCCTTCTCCATAGCCACGGAGGTGGCTTCAGCCCTTGGGGTGGCCGAAGCCATCCCCGTAGCCTTAGGGGGTAGTTCACCCACCCCCATGGCCTAAACTCAAAAATTAATTTTTGGGTTTTGGCCATGGGAGGTGGCCGAACCACCCCCTATGGCCATGAGGGTGGCTTCGGCCACCACAATGTTTTATTTTTTTATTTTTTTATTTTAATATTTTATTTTACATTTCTTTTTAAAAAATAAATAATATTTTATTATTTATTTTGAGTGGGACACGTGTCAAGCTGGTGGCCGTTGGATAGCATTGGATGGCTATGATTTGAAAAAAAATTGATATACAATTTTGTAGGGGTGTCAAAAATAACCGGGAAACCGGAACCGGGACCGGAGAACCGGGAAACCGGGAAACCGGAAACCGGTTCCGGTTCCGATTGCCAAAACCGGGACCCCGCTCAAACTCCGTTTTGGCACCCGGTAAAAATCGTTAAAACCGGAACCGGGTTTTATTTTATTAAATAATATATATATATATATATTGTCTTTGTAATATGTTTGTGAACTATTTTTATTGTGAGTGTATTTCTTTTGAATGGTAGATTATTTAAATACTTGTTTTATTTTTTATTTTTTTGGGTTTTGAATTGTTGTAGTAAGGGGTATTTATTTCTTGTGCATGTTGGTTTGTTTACATACTTGTTTTTACTTTTTATTGTTTTAATGTTTTCTTTATGTATCTAATTTAAAATGATTTTTATGGTATTTTAAAAAATTTGATTTTTTATTTCTAAGGCTCATATAGGCAAAAACATTGATTTTTTTAGGATTTTTAGGCTTTTTTAGATTTATTTTTTAATTATTTGGAACAATCACAATAAAGCCTCTTTAATTTAGACAAAAAGATTAATAACTTTTTTTTTTAAAATGAGCTAATTTATGAAAAAAATAATTGGCTTATTTTAGGCCCAATACTTAAAATAAGCCTCAAACATTAATTTTTTTTCAAAAACCGGTTACCGGACCGGGGTCCCGGTTCCGGTTCCGGTTTCCCAAAACCGAGAACCGGGATACCCCGGTTCCGGTTCCGGTTTTAGCCAAAAACCGGGAAACCGGACCGGGTTGACACCCCTACAATTTTGGCAATATTGCCGGGGATCCGAATCCATAGCGACCGTGAGAGAGAGAGACAAAGCAACCGTGAGAGGGAGAGAACCAGAGAGGTGAGATTTTGAAGTGGGTCGTTGGAGCGGCGACGCCGTGGGTGGAAGAAGGTGAGTTGTTTCTGAAGCTTTCGTTTGACATTCATTTGTGCTTTAATTTTTTATGCACGATAAAGGCACAACTTTTTGGCATAACTTTTGCCCAATTTTTTCTCTCTTTTTTTTTAAAAAAAATAATAATAATAATAAATAATTTTGAAGCAATAACATTTTATGTGGTCTTTTTTTTTAGTCTTTTTTTTAATTAAAAAATGATTTTTTTTTAAATGGTCATTATTATGAAGAAAAAGACAATTTTTTTTTTTAATGGTCATTATTATGAAGAAAAAGATCATTTTTTTTAAAAAAAAAAAATTACCAAATAAAAAAAGGACCACATAAGATATTATTACTTAAAATTTTTTTAAAAAAAATAAAAAATAAAAAATAAGAGAAAAATTTAGCTAAAGTTGTGCAACCTTTTTTCTCTAAAAAAATCTAGTGCTCTCTCTCTCAGACCACTCTCTGTCTTAGGTCTGAATTGCTTTTTATTTTATTTTTTTGTTTGCGTCTTCTTAGAGGATTTTTTTTTTTTTTTTGTGGTGCTTGGTGCTTGCATGTCTCTTTGTGATTCACTCTGTTGCTTTTATGTAAACGCCAGTAATTTTTAAAGAAACGCTTTATAATTCCAGGTTTGTGCACACGAAGAGTCAAAAAAATAAAGAAGTTAAACTACAATAGTGAATAAACTATTTAACTTAAAAAATTATTATTACTTTATATCATCTTAAATTACTATTTATCTAAAAAAACTTAAGCTAATAGAGAATAATAAATTTAATTATTTAATTAATATTTTAGCATTCATTAAACAACTTCACATCTTTGATACTCGAGACAATTCACTCACAGGTTGCATGGTGATGCATCTATTTGAAGGTAGCAGTTGAACAACTCTGTAATTAATAAGTTATTTTGTGGCTATTGCTAAGCTTTTGTATTAATGCCAAAGTTCGGATACTCAAATTGAAAGAAAGAAAATTTATGAACTTAATTCTGATTTTTATTCACCACAAAAATCATATACTTTGTGACGTGTCAATAGTGAGTCCAAAAAAAAAACAAAAAAAAAGTCATTAATTAAAGACGTTTTACCGTTCGAACAATATTATTTTTAAATAGTGTCATTTAAACAGTGAAACTTCATTAACTAATGACGAGTGAACATTAAACACGTCACTAATTGGTGATGTGTGAACAGTAAATTATTAATTCCGACTCTTGAATTTAAATATTTTAAAAATTAAAATTTTGAAAAATTATCCTAAAGTTATCCTAGGTATTATTTTTTTATTCTCCTAAAATCCTCTTAAAGTTGATATGGCTTTCAAAATCACCATTTGATCAAAATTCAAGTATGATTCATCTAAAATTTAATGGTGATTTTAAAAACCACGTCAGCTTTAGGAAGATTTTAAGAGAATAAAAAAATTGTACATAACATTACTGTTTATCCCAACTACCTCATTTAATTTTTTTTTTCCCCAATGCAACCCCCTCTCTCTCTCTCTCTCACACCTCCAGAGGCGCCACTCCTCCGATCCGGGGCCACTCCTACTATCCGGTGCACCCCTCTCACTCTCCCTCAGCTCTCTCCCTCTCTTCGGCACTTTTGTACACCAAATTATCAATCTCCAAGTCAGGAATCTCCAGAATTTTGGGCCAATCTGGACTGGCTTCCTCCATCCTCCTTGTGGCATCGGTCAGTTAAGTGGGGACATGTTTGGATTTGCAAATGTTTAAGAAAGCTGGGTTAACCCACCCTCGGGTAGGGACCGGAGCATAGGGCAGTCCTCAATGTAAAGGTCCTTGAGTGAAGGTTTAGAAGCGGAGGAGAAAGGAAGAAGAGGGAAAGCGAGATTGATGAAAAAGAAGGAGAAAAGAAGAACAAGAAGAGGGAGAGAAAAAATTGAAAAAAAAAAATTAATAAATAAATGGAAAAAGAATCGAAAAAAAAAAAACCAAAAACAACAACAATTTAATGACGTTTTTACTCTTGTCAGCACTCACTACAAAAAAAATGGCATTTTTTGACGTGTGCGGTGTGCTACAGTATAAGTTTTTTGCTACGTCAGCAATTTTCTGACGTTTAAAATTTAAAACGTCAGGAATTTTTTTTCCTGACGCGTGAATAGTAAATTCTGACGTGTAAAATACATGAACGTCGGGAAAATATTTTAGTTTTTTTTTAAATAAACATTGATATAATTGCTGACATGGCGGGACTTACCATGTCAGACGCTTGCTGACGTGGGGATGTGCCACGTCAGAAAAGCCTGACGTGGGATGTGAAACGTCATAAAATTTCTAACGTGGTACATCACCATGTCAGCATTTTCTGACGTGGTGATGTGGCACTTCAGAAATTTTCTAACGTGGCAGATCCCACGTCATGCTTCTCTGACGTGGCACATTGCCACGTCAGACATTCTTTGACGTTGGACATGAGCGCCATGTCAGAATTCTCTATGTATAAATATATATATTTATATATAATTATATATAAAATTATAATTATAATTATATGTATATATTAGATTTTTTTTTTTTTTTTTTTCCAGATAATTATAGGTATAATTATACCTAGTTATAAAATTATAGGTAGGTATAATTATAAATATATATAATTCCTGACGGGCCATGTTTGGCACGTCAAGAAATGGTCTCCGTGCATGCTTCGATCCGCGCGTGCGTCCCATCCATCTCCGGCCAGCGCGCCATGCCTCTTAATTAAGAGGCCTGGCGCGCGCGTTTTGAAATTTTTTTTTTTTTTTTCTTTTCCCCCAGCTGGCCAGCTGGAGGTACTTCCAGTCGTTTCTCTCTGTTCTCCCAAGCATCCTTTTTCTCTTTGTTTTTCTTCCTTTCTTCCGAGCGCCATTGCTAAAGCTGAGGATTTTTTTTTTTTTTTTTCCTTCTGCCCAAAGTCTTTCTTTATTAAGCTGAGCATTTTTTTTTTTATCTTCTCCACCAGGTATCGTATATATACTCTCTCTCAAGGGATCAATTTCTCTGTCACGATTGTACTGTTCCTCCGCGCCCGCAACTAAACCCGCCGCCCGTCGTCCTCTCTCCCTCCATTTTTAGCTCCTACAAGAGCTCCTCACAGGTATATATATATATATATGTGCATGCATCCTTGTACTTATTTATTTGTTTGGTTTGGATTTGGTGTTTGCATGCTAGGTTGGGTGATGATTGTGCTAATTTCGTCTAATATTTTGAATTTGATTGTCTAATATTTTGAATTTGATATATATATTTAAATATAATGCTAGCTACACTCCATATATATGAATTTGGTTTTTGAATATATATAGCTTACTCTGTCGTTAGTACTCCCTGCTATGTATATATATGGCCGTATATATACTGCCCATATAACTGGCCAGTATATATATATATGTGTGTGTGTGGCAGAATGCATTCTATATATAGATATAATGAGTTTGTCCAGGATTTAGATATAAGACGTTTTTTTTATTTTTCTTTTTTGGACATTCTAAAAGACAATACATGGAGGTAGTATTAATTTGTGAAATTATCAACTTCTAGAAATGGCACACTACCTTGCACAATCATAGCAAGCATGTACAACAAAGTCCATCATATATATATGTGTGCATGGTATAAGCTGAATGTAAAAGTGTTCGCTATAAGTTTAAGTTTTGGAGGATAAGTGACAATTTGACATAGTATCATAATAGAGGTCATGAGTAGTTCAAATCATAACTTCACAATTTACTCTAATTTTAGTTAAATATTTTTCGTATTGGGTCTCACTAGCTTATTAAGTGAGAGATTGAACAAACACTTGAGGGGGAGCGTTCGAATATAAATAAAATTATTGAATTCATTTTTTCCTATAAGACTGAACCCACCCGGGATTTATATATTTAAGATCTTTATATTTTGAGGGTTTCAAAATATAGGCTCCAATTATGTAAGGAGAAAAAAATAATAATAACTTTTATCAAGTAGACACAATATGGGGGGGGAAGTGATTTGAAATTATATATATTAATCAAAGAATAGAATATTATTATTATTTTTTAACTTTTATCATTTAGTAAATTCACAGAAAAAAGCAGAATAGAAGGTAGAGATTTTACATGGCCAGATACTGATCAAACATTTCACAATCGAAAAAACATTTTGAGTTATAATTTGTTTAATAATAAAAACCACAAGTAAATACGCTCCACACAAACAATTATATTCTTATGAAACTAGACATACAATTATATTCTTATGGAACTAGACATACATATATAATCTACCTTTGTACTTAACCTTAGGAGACTTCAAGTCTTATTGAAACACAAAGGAAACGGCAGAATGACGACCACTGTTATAGATTATTACCATATGGAAGGTTATTCAATTAGCATTTTCCTATTATTCCAACATTGCTTAATTAAGCTCCTAATTAAATGAATGGCATAACATTTGTATATTGTTTAGGTTTTGCCCTATTAATACGAGCCATGCTATACTACTATATATATATATATATTGACTTCATAACCTATCTAGATTTATTTTATTTGACTAGGGTCCCCAACATCTACCAAATGCATATATATGAACTTTTGGGAAAAAGTTATAGAACCTGAATGTGTATGAAGAATGCTAATAGTTAAACAACATCAAATAATGTAAATTTGATGGTCCCCATTTGGAATAGTTGTTAATTCGTTTAAGTTTCAGAAATTTTCATGACAAAAAAATTTTACCAACAATAAAAGCATCTAATTAAGTTTGCATGTAAATTCCAGTTAATATTTATGGGTTTATTGAATACTTTTAAGTCGAGTATATTTCTCTCTAATGTCCGTAGACAACAATGGACAAGAGTTGGATGACAAAGCCTAGGGGTACGAAGGAATACAGAGACGGTTGTAGATTGTTCGTTGACTTTGCAGTTGGGAACTGCACAACACCTGATGGTAAGATTTACTGCCCATGTAAGGTGTGTCACCTTAACTGGCGCTATCCCCCTGGCGTAGTTCTCGCCCACTTGACAGGGGGAAAAGGCATACTTCCTACATATAAAAATTGGATGTTTCATGGTAAGAAGCCTGTCCGGGACCATGTTGAACCGTCTCTGTTGAATCGTCCGGCCACATATGAAGCAGGTGGAAGTAGTGATCAGGGTGGAAATATGCACGCTATGTTGCGTGATGTGTTCGGCATGTATGATGTCAGAGAAGGCAACTGTGAACCTCAGGTCGTTGTACAGGGTGATGAAGAAATAATAGTCGAGGATGTGGATGAAGTAAATGCCCAAAAGTATCACGAGCTACTTAAAGAGGCAAAAACATTGCTATATGGTAGGACCAAACACAGTAAGCTAAGCGCAACTGTTCATCTGTACAACTTGAAGTGTGTTGGTGGAATTAGTAACAAGATATTCTCATCTCTCCTTGAGTTCATCAATCAATTGTTGCCTGCGGATAGTGAAGGTTTGCCGGTTAATACGTATGAGGCAAAAAAATATCTAAGTGACATGG
>NC_081541.1:9311513-9313706 GCF_901000735.1 Corylus avellana
AAAAAAAAAAAAAAAAAAAAAGGAAAATCCTCTTTACCCTCAAAGTTTCAGGAGTTTTTCAATTTGAACCCCAAAGTTTAAAAATTGGCAATGTACCTTCCCAATGTTTCAAAATTTTCAATTTAAACCTTCCATTACTAATTTATGTTAAATTTGACAGAATTTTTTTAAAAAAAGCCTGAGAGTAATTATGTAATTTTAGAGATTTTCGTCCAATTTGACGGAAATTAGTAATAGAAGGTTTAAATTGAAAATGTTTGAAACATTAGGAGGGTACATTGTCAATTTTTAAACTTTGGGGTTCAAATTGAAAACTCCTGAAACTTCAGGGGGTGAAGTGAATTTTTCCAAAAAAAAAAAAATCCACACACACACACAACATATAAAAAAAAAAAATCAACACAACATATAAAAAAAGTTCAACACAACATATAAAAGAATTCAAATAAAACATATGATATATATGATTATATGTATTATTTGTTATTATATAATCATATCAATTATAGTGATAATATTACTAAAATTAGAATGATAATATATTAATAATTCAACTGTGTTTATAAGTAACACATTGTTTAATCCAATATCAATTACTTAATTTGATATTATATGAATCACATTATCATTGTACATTAATAATATGATTAACTTAAATAAAGTATTTGAATTGTCATTGAATCATATAATTAAGTATTGATCTTATACATTATAATTATTTATTTCCATATATGTATAATTATAATTTACAATATATATAGACTTATAAGTTTATAATATACATTGAAACTAAGTCTCTAGATACTTAATTGTTATATTAGTATGAATTGGTATACTTATGAGTTATGTCATATTATATAGGTATAATTTGTTATTATATAATCAAATGATTTAATGATCAATTGATCATGTGATATAATCATATAAATTATAGTGATAATATATTAATACTAAAATTGTGATTTAATTATCTAAAAAAAAAAAGTAATTTAATTATCAAATGATTATGTTATATATATAAATATTATTATAATTATAATTATAAAAATATATTATATAAAAAAGCATACCGCTAGGCGGTTATAGTGGTTAGGCGATTAGCAATTAATATGGTTAAACGGTTAGCAGGCGGTTTTGACACCCCTACTTTTAAGACATTAAAACCTATGAACAAAGTGATTTTGTTGAACCATCTTATATGAGTTTTCATAAAATTATTGCAAGCCACGTGTCATTGCAAATAGAGAGTGAGTTTGGATCTCGCAATTTTGACACGACTTGCGAACCTGACACGAAAAAATAGGTATTGAGTTTGGGCTTATCGGATTCGGGTCGTAATCGGGTCTTCCCGATTAAGACCTGGTAATTTCATGTCTAGCAGGTTGACCCGCTAGACACAGTTTTATTTATTTATTATTATTATTATTTTTTTAAGGATAAGGCAATCAGACGGCAGAGGTACTCAATATTCAATAAACCTAAAGGCTAAACCGCGCCTCTGCCACTTCTCACTGCACACCATGAACCGCAGGCTCAGATCTACCAATTCCTTCTCCACCTCCCCGAACTGGACTGAGCCGTTCTAGAAGTACCTTAAGCCCGGCGCTCTCGCCCAAACCCTCCACTTGCGAATCAGCTCCCAAACTCACTGAGTCAACTCGTCCCACTCTCTCTACGCATCGTTTTAGATCTCTCTACACCGCGCGACCCTGCCGTCGTCCTCAACTGCGAATGCCGGCAGTCAACAATAGTCGCCGGTCAACATGATCGACGGCGTGCCATGCTTTGCAGGGAGGATCTATCGGTGCCCGCAAAGGAAGAGGCTCATGGCGGCCAAGTCCATATTGTTCCTAAGCCCGAGCCCAGTCCCAGACTCGCCCAATCCAGTGGTGGACGCGTTCAATAGTGACATTCTTGTAGCGCATTGACACGGAATAGGTCCATTTTTAATTTTTTTAGTTCTTCAATCTGTCGAAATTGCAGAGGGATTCTCATGTTGTAGAGCGGTTTCTATTTGTAGTTGGTGGCACTTTGATGAACAATGTGCACAGAGAATTTCTTAGATAGAACTGAAATTAATAATAAATTCATCAAAAAAATTTCCAGTTTTGGATCTATTATTTCAGATCTTGATTTTATTCTGGTTATATTTTGAGTTCTTGAAGGTCTAATTGTTGTTTAGGGTTATATTTT
>NC_081541.1:9313806-9320028 GCF_901000735.1 Corylus avellana
TATTTGCTTTTATTGGTTTTACGACTAACTCCCTATTGTGGTTGGTTTGTTTTCAAGAAATCCTTCAAAGTAACTAATTCACTGAAAATTACTCATTTTTCTTAAAGAATTGATCTTGTATGTTTGAAGGGTTATAATCTAGATTCGTTTATTTTTTGTGAAAGAAACTTCAGCCACAATGAATAAAGTTTGTTTGTAAAAGTAATGTCCCTAAAAATAGGTTAGAGATTCGAACCACGGTGATGGGAGGTGAGTTCAGTGGCTTAAAAAAAAAAATTTAAGTGCTCGACTTGCAAAATGAAAATTCTCAATCCTTTTATTATTAGCCGTCTTGTGTGTTATTGATGCCTTGATGAGGTTAAAGTCAAGTTATACAATGACTTAGTCAAACTTGAGAAAGCACAATAGTTTTTGTTTAGGTCTCTCTTGCGTAGCTTCCAACAAATAAATGCTATTATATATATATATTCATGTCAACATGTAGTGGAAGGGCAGTTGAGTGCTTTTAAATTTCAAGGGCAATTTGGTATGGTCGCTGGGTGCAGCGAATAGCAGTGAATTTTTTTTTTTTTTTTTTTTTTTTTTTAATTTTTTTCACAAAAAAAGTTGAAGGGCACACTTGTAAATATGGGTACATATTTAGGTAAAATCGTTAATTTTGATGATTCAATTAAGCGATTTCCATTAAGGTGCAGGAAATCGGGGATTCCTTGATGACCAGCCTTAAAAGGGATTCCCAAGAGAATTGGGTTGAAAAAGGAGGTTTATTTATATTTAAGTAATGGTATAATTCTTTTTGATGTAGTTTTAAAATTATTGTTGAATTTGAGATGTGATTTATATATTTTTAATCTATTAGTGATTTAAAAGCCACATTATATTTGAGATGATTTTAAGAAGACTTATAGTATTACTCATTTATAGTAAGAGTAATGATATAAGGAAGACTCTAACTAGAGTCCTCCTTAGAATTATCCTAAATGTGATGTGGCATTTAAAATAATTAATAGATTAAAATCTAATATTGATCATTTTAAATTTAATGGTGATTTTAAATATCACGTCACATTTAGAATGACTTATGACTCTAGAAAAATTCTAATTCTCCTTATATCAGTAGTCTATTTATATAATATATATACACACAATTCCTACTTCTTCTCACAACTTCACAATTTGTTTTGTGTTGCCGCCGTGTCTGCTGTAGTCCGCCCAGCCCCTACAAGCTCTCGTCGAACACCCGACAAGCCCAACATCGTACGTTGAAGGTTGGTCTTCCTATCAATTTATTTTCTTCCGAATAATAGCATCTGTTTTCTGCTCCCAATTTGTTTGTTGTCTGGTTCATAAAAACTTCTTCTTTATAGTTATTTGTTTTTTGTTTTTTTAAATATGCTTTGTGCTAATTAGATTATGGTAATAGGACGTTTCTGCTTTTTTTTTTCTTTTTTTTTTTTTAAATATGCTTTGTGCTAATTAGATTATGGTGATAGGACGTTTCTACTCCTACTTTGTAGGAAAGTTTCATCCTTATGGAGCACAAAATCGATCGGATATCTGAATTGTCAGACCCTATTCTAGAGCACATTCTATCCTTCATTCCCACGAAACAAACCCTTCAACTTAGCATATTGTCCAAGAGATGGCAAAGGGTGTGGGCTTTATACCCCGTTCCAGACTTTGAGCAACTCCCCTTTGATACAAATTTGCGCAAGGTTCCACCCAACGAGAAAGAACAAGAAATCCAGAGAAAAAAAGAAGAGTTCATAAATTTTGTGGAGAGATCTTTACTTGCCCACTATAGGCAAAGGCTAAATCTAAACAAGTTTAGCCTTTCCACCCTGTTCGATGAATCAGATTATGTTGTTGTGAACCGTTGGATTGACTATGCAATTGAATGCAATGTAAAAGAGTTGAATCTTGACATATTGATCCGGATCCATCAAAAGTGGTATGAGTTGCCTGAGAGGGTTCTTGTAGCAAAATCAATAACTGAGTTGAATTTGTGCACGTGCAAGTTGAAGTCATTTTCCGGTGATATTAACTTACCATCTTTGAAAAAGTTGGTTTTGTCTGTTGAAGTGGAGGAGAGCCAACTTGTCCAAACTCTAATTGATAGTTGTCGTGATATAGAAGAGATGACATTTGAATCTTGTTCTGGGTTAAAAAGTATACGAGTGTCAGGTCTTCCTAAACTTAAGGCCATTGCGCTACTACGAAATTATGAACTTGAGAGTATTGAGATTGAAGCATCAAATCTTGAATCTTTAGTTTTCGACCTTACGAGACTACCATGCCAAATAAACCTAGGCCCGTGCGAAAATTTGAAGAAGTTAGTATTAGATTCATGCGGCATTACTGACAAATGGTTGCACGATGTTCTTTCTAAACATCAACTCATTGAGTGCTTGGACTTAGCAGATTGCTCTATTTTGAAAAGAATTAAGATTTCAAGTCATCGCATGAAGAGTTTGACCTTTATTAATTGTGCCAAGCTAGTTGAAGTTGATATTGTTACTCCTAATTTACATAGACTCAAGTATGAGGGTAAGGTTATTTCCTTTTCTTTGAATTCTTCAAGTCTATCAGAAGTTATTCTCTTCTTTTCGGAAGAGACTGCATTGGATGCTGAAAGGATTGAATTCCTTTCAAAGTTAAATCAACCGAAATTGTTGACTTGGACTCTTTTCGAAGACGAGGTATTCTAGTTTATTTTATTATATTCTTTTTATTTGTTTCCTATTCTATGTTACTCTGTACATCATTTATAGCATATATTATAAAAATCTAACACATGTTTTTATTTACTTTGTGAAGGCTCTGAAAATTGCAAAAAGATTGAGAAAAACCGTACCATGCCCATTATATAATGTTAAGGAATTGAAGCTAATCGTAAATTCTATACCTACAAGAGAAATCCACGAAGTTGTGGATGTGTTGTTGTGGATTTGTCCTCTTCTAGATATTCTTTTTATAGAATGGCAGTACCAAGGGACACTTAATAAGATATCTTTCAAGGTATTGCATATGTTCATATATAATGCCTTCTTTCAACATTATTTTCAGTTTCTTTTGGACAATTGACATTTCTACTCTAAGTTTTTAACACCAGTCTTTTTTTTTTTTTTTGGTCCTTTTTGGCCTAAAGTAGATTGATGCCTTATTTCTAACATTTTTGATAATGCTCCTAATTATGTGCTTATATTTCAGTTCTCATACGGAAATCCTACTTATAAATTGAAAAATCCTAGCTGTTGCAAACGTCTTCCGATTCTCTGTTGGCGGCATTGCCTAAAGACTGTCAAGATTGCAAATTCTAAAGGATTGGCAGAAGAAGAGACTCTAAAGAAGTATTTTTTCGAGAATGCAAAAATATTAGAGAGCTTCCATTATTTATAAGGATTCGCATTGCCTAAAGTTTGATGAATCTAGAGAATATGCATATGAAAAGATTTTTAAAAGAATATCCTTTAGAGAATACATAGTTCTTTGTATTTCTCTCACGGTATTATGACTTTTGAATTGTTTAATAAAATTGTTTGACTTGATTCTACTAATGTTTATTAATTAATTTGGCCGGCATATATATGCATATATACTCAAGTCCAGCCACCCCCAAAAGCCCCCCCCCCCAAAAAAAAAAACACTCATTCATAGAATGGGTTTTGGGCTTTTGGGGGTGGCCGGACCACCCCCAGGCCCTTGTGAGTGGTCCAGCCATCCCTTAAAGCCCAAAAAAAGAATAAAAAAAATCCATTCACGAAATGGGTTTCGGGTTTTTGGGGCCTTGGGGGTGGTCCGGCCACCCCCAAAAGCCCAAAACCCCTTTTGTGATTTTTTTTTTTTTTGGCCATGGGGGTGGTCGAACCACCCCCAGACCGGTCATGGAGCCACCCCGAATTTCTTCTTTTTTTTTTTTTTCTTTTTTCTAGGAAAAAAAAAAGATTAATGCCCAAAACGACGTCATTTTGAGCTGAATAGGTGTTGTAGTTTTGGGACCCAAGGCGGTGTAGTTTTCAAGTGAGGGTATAATGAGGATAAAAAGTCAAACCGTTTAAGTTTAACGTTGAAAACTAACAAAGAGGTCCAAAGGGATAGAAATTGAAAGTTCAGTGGTCCAAAGTGAAAAATTTGAAAGTTTAAGAGGTTGTTGACAAATCGACTGAAAATTCGGAGGGGGAAACAAATCATTGTTTCCTTCAAAAGCCTTGAAACTTGAAAGGATTTCATATCGTTGTAAGTCCAGTGGCTCAAAAAGAAAGAAAAAATCATTGCATTTTCTTTTCATAATTTTTCTCACTTCAATTCATAAGAGATTTTTAAAACTTCATAATATTTTTATATTTTTATTCAGAATCGTGTCATTTTAAACTAAATCATTTGTTAAGGTAAAAAGTTAATATGAACTCGAAATTTTCTACTATAATTTGTGAAAACTAACCTTGATTAGTTTTTCCGACTTCAGCTTTTAATGAAGTCCTTTGTTTTGGTAATGATGTATTCATTCATAATAATAATAATTAATAAAATCATAAACAAACAAAGGAACCAAAAGCCTGCCAAGCGAAAACAGGTAACTCTTTAAATTAGGAGTTCATCAAGAGTTTATAACAAAAAAAAAAAAAAAAAAGGTTAAATTCACTATACCCCTAAAGTTTCACAAGTTTTTCAATTCGAACTTCAATATTTAAAAATTGGCAATATCCTCTAATGTATCAAAAATAGTTTCAGGGGTTTTTCAATTCGAATCTCAATATTTAAAAATTGGCAACGTAATGTATTAAAAAAATTTAATTCAGACTCTCTGTTACCAATTTTCGTCTAATTGGACGGAAAAAAAAAAGATTTTGATGCCCTCTATTCCAATTTTGCCCTCATTAAAACCTGTGAAATTACGTAATTGCTCTATAGGTTTTAATGAGGGTAATTACGTAATTTCATAGGTTTTAATGAGGATAAAATTGGAATAGAGAGCATAAAAAAAGCCTACGTTAGACACATGTGGGATGATTTCTATCCAATTATACGAAAATTAATAACGGAATGTCTGAATTGAAAATTTTTAAAACATCAGGGGATACATTGCCAATTTTTAAATATTGGGGTTAGAAATGAAAAACCCCTGAAATTTCATAAGGGTAAAGTGAATTTTCCAAAAAAAACTTCAAATATCATAAAAATATAAAAAATAATTTCAACTGTTACCAAACTTTCATATAACCCATGTAAATAATTCACTAGACAGCCTCAGTAAACAAAATAAAACATAAACCAAGCAGATAATTCACTAGACAGCCTCAGTAAAGAATGTAAATAAGTTCTCAACTACAGTTGTGAAGCCATGCTGCAGACAAATCGGAATCTTCAAACACAGCATAAAGTTTTGCCACATTGTTTCACTACCCTCAACCGTGTTTGACACCGGATCTCAACCAAACCCTGTCTAAGGCTCTAGGAGTTCTTTAAATTCTGTATAGGTGGTTCTCAATCGTTTGAGCTTGTCTTTACACCGCACTCCAGTGTACTTAAACCCAACCATGTTAGAAAATTCGGACGCGCCCCTGGCAATTTCGCCGCGGTTCAACATGGACAACAAATATTCTACGAAGATGGTCTCAATATGTGGTGGCCATTGGGCATCCGTGTTCGACATCTAATTTAGCATGAAGACAGAATGACAATATAAATAAATCGATTTATTTCACAAACAACCTAATATACCCAATATAAACGGCAACAATTGTCCATACTCCAAAACAGTGATCAAACATTGCTTTGTTGTTGACATATATTAATTGGTGGGTAAAAGAAATGAAAATACGAAATACAATCAAACAAGGTATCATATGCCTAAGAAGACCAACATTCAAATAAGAATGGTGGATAATAATTTGTAAGTACTTTTGAATTGTAATAGGAAGATGAGTAATAATTTTATGTAATATACAAAGAGCATATGGGAGGAAAGATATATATAGAAACCCAACGTCTTAATAATTGAAAATAATATTAAAATTATAAAACAGAAGACATGTAAATCAATCTTGAAATAAGGGTTGCAACAAAATAAGAACACATATAAATGAAACGAATTCGTTTAGCTTATTTCATGTTGCGCTTGTCTAAGAAAATATTTGGGAAAATTACTCCAAGAGTAAATAAAGGTATGTTTATGGGAAAAAACATGAGAGAAATTACACTTATCTCTCAATCTACCACACA
>NC_081541.1:9620451-9622867 GCF_901000735.1 Corylus avellana
AAAAAAAAAAAAAAAAAAAAAAAACCTTTTATCAATGTATAGTATTTTTGTCATTCTGAATCACGAAATGAAGACATTATTATCTCAATGCATGGTAGACTGGGCGACATAACATTGCAAAAATTAAAACATCATAAGAAAATTATAAATTTGTTAATAGTTAGAACGGGTAGTTGTAGTTTTCCTACTTTTTATTACAGCTCAACTAATTGCCTTTCAAATTCCTAGTGGTTAAGCACAATATTTATTATAATTTTTATGTAAAGTTTATTAACATTTTCATCTTATCTGTATTTTAAATCATTTTTATGCTTCACAATATCAAACTATCTACTGAAAAGGGAAAATAATTAAGGGGGAAGTCTACATATTCCCTCGAACTACTACTAATTGATAATGTCCTCTCAAACTCTCAATTGAAACAGTATTCCCTTCCCTCCCCCCCCCCAAAAAAAAAAAAAAAAAAACTATAAAAAATTGTCAATGTCTCACCCAATGATGAAAATACCCTTAATAAAATATTAAAAAAAATTAAAAATATATTTTTAAAAAAAGTTAGGAAATTTTAAAAAAATTTGTTTAATAATTTTTTTTTTTTTTTCAAATTTGTTAAGAGTATTTTGGGACTAGTAGTACTAGAAGTTCCTTTTGTATCTCTATTGTGTCACTCCATAAATGAGTTAACTTTTAAAATCACCATTTGATTAAAATTCAATAATTTAATGGTGATTTTAAAAGTTATATCATTTTTTGGATTGACACAAAAAAGACAACAAAGGGACTTTTACCATTACTCGTATTTTTGTCCTACTAGCTAGAAAAAAAAAAAAAAATTATGGTCATTTTTGTCTTTTTCATGGCCTTGGGTGGACATTGTTAATTTTTTTTTTGTAGTTTAGGAGGGACATTGTCCCAATTGAAAGTTTAGAGAGACATTGTCAATTGAGTAATAGTGTGAGGAGTATGATTTTTTCTTAAAATTCAAAGAAGATTGAGAGAGAGAGGGGGTTCTGACCACTGACGTAGAGCAGGTTCGACGGTAGGCCGGTGTCCAAAATGCCTGCAAAGAAATATAGAAATATGTAAATTAATAAATTAATCAGGAAAGTGACTTGAATAATTGGAAAAGTGGAAGAACAAATAAAATTGGGTAAACAATTTTCTCCTTCGATCATGTTTTAAGAAGAAATATAATTAGCAGATTTATAAACCTCTATACTTTATATTGCTGGCCTTGAAACTGGGCTGAGCTCAAGGGAAATAGCCCGGATCACTAACCAAAGCCCCTGAATGACCACTTTGTCCAGAAGCAACCACCCTAATATTGTATGGTTTCTCAACGTGCTGGATATTGAGGTAACATGTAGTCATGTAGATCGATGAGGCGAATAATTTGCCAATTAAGGCTGGAAAACGAGGTTTCAGTTAGCTCATAAAAAAAAGAAGAAGAAAGATTTGCGGAGAGATGTATAGATACATGCAAACTCTTTGTTAGAGCACTCCAAAGTCATTTTCCCTGTTAACTATGGTTGAAGCTGTGGCGAGCGAAAGGGAGGCAGGGGAGGAGTTACCTGTGGTTGACATGATAGATTTTGTTGCTAGCTGCTGTAATTTTGTGTTAATTTTGTTTAGCTGTTGCCAGTAAGTAAGAGTGTTTGGGGTTTTTTCTTTTCTTCAAAATGCTCCAAAATGTTGTTGCAAGTTTTTTTGGTTAGCTGCTTTCATTTGGTGTTTTTTGTGAGATAGTTTTTTTAATTAAAAAGAATAAAAAATTTAAAAATGATTATTTTAATAAAGTAGAGAGAAGAAATTTAGATAAATGGTTGGATGAAGGTCTTGAAAATTGGTCGGTTAAATTAGATAAAATGAGTTTTGATTAGTTATTTTGTATAAAAGTTTAGATAATCGTTTGGGAATGCTCTTTATTATGACGGAAAAAAATGGGAAAACGGAAGGAAATCTTCTAATAAAGAGAGGAAGCTAATTTCGTAAGAATTTATATTTTCCTTTCATTTCTGACATCTAAACAAATCCTAAAAGTATGAGATCAACCATTGCCATCATCAGCCATAACTCATCCAATTAATTGTTCTTTATTGTGCTACTCTGTCTTATTCTTTAAACCAATTTTTGAGACAAAAACCTCACCTGAGTTGGAGTCTACTCCACCATGAAGTATGTAAGGATGAATGCCATATTTTTGTCCTGCTTTCACAAAGAAAAGAATAACATTAGTGTTCGGAAACTTTTTAGTTGGAACTAGTTAGACCTAATTGCCTTCCTAAACCCTAGTAATTCTGCACAGTAGTTATTGTCTCTTTCATGTAAATGTCATTAATATTTCATCTTGTATCCACATTGAAATTATTTCATGCTTCATAGTATATATAAGAATGATCTGCTAAAAAAACGAAAA
>NC_081541.1:9622967-9645278 GCF_901000735.1 Corylus avellana
TGGGATAAAAAAGAGTTGGAAGAATACACTACTCCATTCTTAAAGCAAGTGGAAATGTCCAAATATAATGGAGACTTCACTTGTTTTTCGCAGTTCACGAAAACCATATATTTTTGATACAGATGGGGCAACCTCAAATAGCAATTTCTATATAAGTTAGCTTTACACGAATTGCAGCTGATCAAATTTGGGTTATCTAGAGCATATGGATCCCCTGAACTGAAATTAGTTGGGCCTAGAGAATAACGAGGGATGAAGGAGTCGTTATCCTTCTGAATACCTGATTCTACAACTCGGATTGTGTAGCTGTTGTAATCGATTTCCTGTACATAGTATCTTCCATCATATAAGTATAACACTGTTTGGTTATTCTCACATGACAGATTATACCTTTGATCACCGCAGTTTGCTGGATCGCCTTTCAACCGAAAGGGATAACTTATGTTGTGGATATTGCCGCAGGAAGAAGTAGGACAGTGATCATGACTATCGTTGGCACTACAAGCTTCATGGACTAGGACAAGAACAACAACAACAATTCGGACCATGAGTCCGGCAGGGAAGAGCTTTTGTCTTGCCATTGATCACAGAGAGAGAAGATAGTGAGAGAGGGTATGGCTTCCAGAATCCACAGCCATAGACAAACTAAATAATGTAGATTTATAAGGCGTAAGCACTTACGTCATATATTGAAAAATCAATGATAACTGATTTTTACTAGTCGCCAGTCGCCATCACCACATTGTCCAAGTCCATGAAGTTCACCCGAAATTGACTTGTCACTTTGAACAAAGTGATGAGAGGTAATCACTGGAGAAAGCCGAACTATTTAAGAGGCTGAGAACCATTATCCCTCAAGAGCACAGAGATGGATATTTGCTTAAAAATGCTAATCTCATACTTGTTCTTGTTTCTGGCTTTCATCGTAGACCTTAGAGAAGCCCAAAATGGGTGTGATGATCAATTACGGTACTGTGGAGCCCATAGCCCTGCCATCCGATTTCCTTTCCGACTTAGCAGCCAGCTAGAGCACTGTGGGTATCCTGGGTTTATTCTCTCCTGCACTGATGCAAATCAAACGGTGCTCGAGCTGCCGATTTCAGCTAAGCTCTTTGTGAAAGAGATTAACTACACATCTCAGGTAATTCAATTATATGATCCTCCGCATCATTGCTTCCCAAGGCAGTTTCGAGGACTCAATTTATCTTCATCGCCTTTCCAATTCAAAGTAAATTCCCCTTATGATGACCTTCAAAACTATCCCTTATTCAATTGTTCCCCAAGAGCAATAATGAATTCCGATCGGAGATCCGATCGGATCTCTTGTCTTAGTGGCCCTACCTACCAAGTTTATGCAATCAATTACTTTACGAGCATCGCTGAGTTGCCCTTATCTTGTACAAAGATGTATAATCTTCTATCAATTCCAAATACTATATTAATAGACGGCAGTGATTACAAAGTTCTTCAATTGAGCTGGTCCATCCCAAAATGTGGACACTGTGAAGCAAAAGGCAAGAAATGCAGATTGAAGAATAATAGCTCTAAATTACAAACCGAATGCTTCCCCAAAGATAAAGGTATTTTCTTCTCTCCAATTTCCGGCCACCTTTGTAGTCAATTTATTCAGTTTTCAAGCCAACATGCATTGATTCCTCCTCAGCAACGGCGAATAATTCCTTGCATTCATTTCCACCCAAAAATAAAATAAAATGTTCGCTAACGATCGAATGGTTACTCTAGGCTTAATTAACTTGACTAGGCGAATTAGTTTAGACTACAAGCTAGGGAACATCATTTTAGAGCCAGGCGTGTGTTGCTAAAGCATTTTATTAGGCCATATAATTGTAGCTATTCACAAGAGATCAAAATGCGCATACACATGTTAACTGAGGAAAAATCACTGCACAGCACGTTTATAGTCCTCTTATAAACCTACAACTTGAACTCAAGGTCTGAATTCAATTTAACTTGAGTTATTAGCTATAAAATTTTAGGCCAACAATTTTTTTTTTTTTTTTTTTTTTTGGAAATGTACAATGAGAAACTAATTATGTTAAATCTTTAACAGGCTCATTATCAAAGTCAGCAATCGCTGGTGAGTTGTCTTTCCCATTTGAAATTCTTTTTATTGGGAAGATTCAAATGATATATTAACTCCCCAATATATGTCCATTATGCAGGTGTCATCTTAGGTTCATTTCTATTATTACTAGCTATCTTTGCTTTGTACCGTCTTTATACTTATGATAAAGTAGAAAAAGAACATCAAGCAAAGATCGAAAAGTTTTTGGAAGATTACAGAAATTTCAAACCCACAAGATACTCATATGCTGATATTAAAAGGATTACAAATCAATTTACTGAGAAGCTAGGCGAAGGAGCATATGGAACAGTATTCAAAGGAAAGCTTTCCAATGAAATTCATGTTGCAGTGAAGATCCTCAACACTTCCAATGGAAATGGAGAAGAATTCATAAATGAAGTAGAAACAATGGGTACGATACATCATGTTAATGTGGTTCGCTTGGTTGGCTTGTGTGCTGATGGATTTAGACGAGCTCTAGTTTATGAGTTCTTACCAAATGATTCACTAGATAAGTTCATATCTTCAACGGGCACCAAGAAATGTATCCTTAATTGGGATAAGCTACATGATATTGCTCTTGGCATTGCAAAAGGAATTGAGTATCTTCACCAAGGATGCGGCCAACAAATCCTCCATTTCGATATCAAACCTCACAATGTTTTGCTAGACCAAAACTTTAATCCAAAAATTTCTGATTTTGGTCTTGCCAAGTTGTGCTCAAAGGATCAAAGTGTAGTATCCATGACCACAGCCAGGGGAACTATGGGTTACATTGCCCCCGAAGTGTTCTCTAGAAATTTTGGGAATGTGTCTTCTAAAGCAGATGTTTATAGCTTTGGAATATTGTTACTTGAAATAGTCGGAGGAAGGAAAAATGTTGACGTTACAGTTGAGAACACCAGTCAAGTCTACTTTCCAGAATGGATCTACAATATTTTAGAACAAAAAGAAGACATGCGAATCTTTGTTGATGATGATGAAGATGCTAAAATTGCAAAGAAACTTGCAATTATTGGACTCTGGTGCATCCAATGGCACCCAGTGGATCGTCCTTCTATGAAAGTTGTTGTTCAAATGTTAGAAGAAGAAGAAGATAAATTAATTATGCCTCATAATCCCTTTGCCTCTGCAGGCCCCGTACAAATTAATGCAAGTATACTTGTAAAAAGTTTAAACCATGAGTTAGAGGTCATCCCAGAATGAGAATAATTGTATATAAATTGGGCGTTTGTGATAACAAATGAGGTTGCAATGATCTTGTACTCTTAGAAGTTATTAATCTTGTAGACTTGTAGTCAATGTAGCAACTTCAAGTTTTTTCTTGTATCAATGTAGGAATAATTTGGAGATTATAAAAATGTACGTACCTCGTAAATCTTTTTTTTTTTTTTTCAGTTTTCTTTTTTCCATTTCAATTGTGAATTCCTTGGGCTGTCATATAATCTAAAACTAAAAGTGAATTTGTTTTTAGTCGCACCGTAGGAATGTATGTTTGATGGCCAATGTACGGTTCTTGCAAAAGGAGCTAGCATGCATGTTTTATAAAACACACATATGGATTTGTAGAAAAATATATATTTATGGGAAATGCTAGAATATAATACATTTGTGAATATAATCTTATAAGCCAGAATCTATTTCTGATATATATATTCTTTAAAATGGAAACTATACATATATGGATTTGTGAATATAATCATTGTTGGTGGTAAACCTCGAGACCTTTTCTTCAATCATGATCTAGCATGCGAGACTTTTCAGACCATTCATGTTGCTGAACCTCAAAGCATAATTACTTTGAGAATTCAATGTCGATTTCCTTTTTTTTTTTCTTTTTTTTTTTTTTTAAGTTTAAAAACTCTCAATGTTAAATATTTAAATTTAAAAAAATTTACAATTTCACCCAAATAAAAATTTTCAAAATACTCTTAAAAAAAAAAAAAAAAAAAAAAAAGCAATTCCTTATTGTAGACACAACTAAGTGTTGAAAAGTTGTAAACCTTGCTGATCGAGATTGGAAGGACAAAAAAAGGTGTTCCATGTTGAAAAGTTGTATACGTGTATGATAGCTGATAGATGATGGCAAAATTTTAAATGGACTCCTTTGTATCATGTGGAATACATATACCATCTACAACATGTCACTGCTAGAATTAACCAATTAAATTCTTATAAAAAAATAAAAAAAGAAAAAAAGAGAAGAAAAAGAGGACTAGAAGACAAAGTAAAGAAGCAGCATAGAAAAGTCCTTAGTATTTTGCAGGTGCAAGACGTTATTGCCATTTCTGTCTACAGAGAATCCATGTCGATTCAATCACATACCAACAACTACTGGGAAGTGCATGAAGATTTTGGATGTTAACGTTCAAACAAGAGAAGCATACAAAATTGGAAGAGAAAAGTAATATTAGTTTCCTAACCCCACACAAAAGGATGATCATGCCTGCTTATTCAATCCATATGAGTTTTTTACCTATGAGGATATCTAGGATCCGATTTTCCCATACTTGGCTAACATCAGTTAATTTGGAAACCTAATTGGCTAACATCATTTTGGTGGTAGTCATGCACAACCTTTTCTTAAATCAACTAACAAGTGAGACCTCTCTCACACCATTCAATATTACTGAATAGTTGTAAACCTTGTGACATTTCAAAGACAAATTAAAAGCATGGGTCTGCTGGCAAAGACCCACGTGGGTCGAGCCTGACTCACGTTGGGTCTGGCCTGACCCACGGGTCACAAGGCCAGAGAACTTTTTTTTTTTTTTTTTTTTTTAATGAAATTAAGGGTAAATTTTGAATTTTATAAAAAAGGCAAGGGTATAAACATCATTGTCTCACTTTTAACGTTTAAAATCTCCCGGAATTGTTCAAATTGAATGCAATTGAAAGTTCAGGGGTTCAAATTGAGAGGTTTTGAAGTTTAGGGGGCTTGTCAAATTGCGTGGTAATTCAGGAGGCTAAAGTGAAGTTACCCTAACAAAAAATAATAAATAATTTGAGAAACTTCATAAATTAAGGACCCCTGAACTACCGCGCACTTTGAGAAGACCCCCCTAAATTTCAAAAATTCTCAATTTCACCCCTCGAACTTTCATTTTGATGCAATTTACCCCTCCGAGGTTTGGCGAACAATAATGACGTTTTGACCAAGTAAACATCAGAATTAGCCAAACCTCGTGAAATATGAAGTTGTAGATCTTTGAGTTAACTTTTCAACGTGCAAGACTTGCTACAATTAGAGGTCTGAAACTCTAGATATAACATTTTTAATAAAAGTCATTAGACAAAAATAACATAAGCTTCTGAACAGTCTCCAGATGAGATTGCATAACAATCATTGCATGTACCGGCGAGTCTAGTGATAAATCTTCATGCACTGTACGTGATAAATAATGTCAAATTAATGGACCTGGATTATCTGCAGATAAAAAAAAATGGCAATAACGTCTTGGAGCTGCAAAACCATCAAGGACTTTTTCTTTACCTACTTCTTTTCTTTATCTTGTACTCCTCTTTTTCTTGACATTTTTTTTGGATGGTATGAAAATTTCCACATTATATAAAAGAGTGTAGTTAAAGCAAGTTATTATAATGTATCCTGTGTTGAAACACGCTTTCGATCTATCATTGAAATATCAGCAAAGTTTACAATTATTCAGCAACTTTTAGTTGCGTTTACAATAAGTTTTGACTTTTAAGAATCGAAATAAATGTGAAATTGACATGTGTCTCAAAGTCTATATTCAGCAACATGAATGATGTGAGAAGTCGCACTCGTTGGTTGATTAAAGTAAGGGTTCTCGATTAAGGAAAAAAACAAAACGGTAGATGACTACCACCGATGATAATGGTTGAGATTATGTAAGGCAAATGGAAAATTCTTACATGGCTTTGTTTGTTAAATTATTTAGGGAAAACTTCAGTTTAGACTTCTGAATTATCGCGCATTTTGAGAAAACCTCCTCAAAGTTCAAAAACTCTAAATTTGAACTCTTCAACTTTCAATTACAGTCAATTTAACCTTCGGTTAGTTTTTAAACGTTAAAAGTGATACAATGACCATTATACCCTGAATTTTTTTATAAAATTCTAAATTTACCCTTAATTTCAAATAAAAAACTAAAAAAAAAAAAATCACAAGGTGACCCACGGTTTGTGACCCTTTTTTTTCTTCAATTTTTTCATTTTTTTAAAAAAGAAATTGAATGGTAATTTTGTCTTTTTAAGGGTTTTAGCGGCAAAAATTGACGGAGGGGTAAATTGCATCAAAATGAAAGTTCAAGGGGTGAAATTGAGAGTTTTTGAAATTTATGAGATCTTCTCAAAATGCGCGATAGTTCAGGGGTCCTTAATTTCTGAAGTTTCTTCAATTATTTATTATTTTTTGTTGGGGTAACTTCACTTTAAACCCCTGAATTACCACGCAATTTGACAAGCCCCCTAAACTTCAAAACCTCTCAATTTGAACTCCTAAACTTTCAATTGCATTCAATTTAAACCACTCCGGTAGATTTTAAACGTTAAAAGTGAGACAATTACGTTTATACCCCTAATTTTTTTATAAAATTCAAAATTTACCCTTAATTCCAACTTTTAAAAAAAAAAAAAGGTTCTATGGCCTTGTGACCTGTGGGTTAGGCCAAACCCAGCGTGAGTCAGGCCTAACCCACGCGGGTCTCTGCCAGCAGACCCACGGCTGCTGAAGTGTTGAAACGTGCTTTTAATTTGTTTTTGAAATGTCACAAGGTTTACAACTATTCAATAATATTGAATGGTGTGAGAGAAGTCTCACGTGTTAGTTAATATAAGAAAAGGTTGTGAACGACCACCACCAAAATGATGTTAGCCAATTAGAATCAACAATATTTGACACTGTCAATTGCTCAAAGTAGCATATATATTAAAGAAATTGAGGGTGGGTAAATCAACTCTCTTTATCTTTAGTAGCATATAAAAAATGGATGAGTTGATTAAACATAGAGAAAGAAATGAATGATCCTCTTGCGTGCAGACAACTCCTTAAGGTCACACTTTTGCCAAAAAGTTAGATTTAACTGCATGTCTATGTGGTGGGGCTGTATTACATAGGTCTGAAATTTATCTTTTAGGAGTGAATACACCAAGTAACCAAACCTTGGGAGATTATTTCATTAAAAAAAAAAACCTAAGATGAGCTTTTTTATTCATGTACTTAAAGCACATGAAGCTTGGAACAAGTTCAAATCAAAGGAGCTTTTTTAAAAATTTTATCAGGGGCTTTCCACTTGAAATTAATTGACTGGGTAACTGCACCAGTTTCTAAATTTTGATTGAAGTTGAAAATGTATATACTGCAATTGTAGGCTTCGTTCTTTTTTTTAAAAGCAAAGACAGGGCAGGAGTGGGCGACCAACTGTGGCTACTCTACCTGAGCATTACCATGGTAGCCCCTACCCACTGTGAATTGCTCATGAGAGATCTAAATGGCGGGAACAGCATGCACTTCCTCAAAATCAATTATGTCATAGTCTGACCCAACCTCTCCAAGACATCAATGAATTTCCAAGGCGGCTAATACTATAATTAGGATTGTGCAAGTAATTATTTATTATAGATATTCGAACTCATGCTCTAATACATGCCTAGACCTCATAGAAATTTTCTTGAAACCACTTAACCACTGTTAACCACTGCCACTGTGGTATTGTAGGCTTCCTTATATAGCTCCTGAGATGCCAGAGTGAGGTTCCTCCGGTGTTTTTCTATTGCCACACGTGATGAGGCACTAGAATTAATTAGCCAATAAAAAGAGTTATTGCCATTTCTGTCTGCAGATAATCAATGTCAATCTAACATGCAAACGAACAAGTGCATGAAGATTAATTTCTGTTCAATGTTCAAACAAGACGAAAAAAAAATAGGAAAACATTCAGGCTTGGGCTTTAGCGTCTTCTTGGGCCTGAACTCAAACAGGCATTATCATCAGGCCTGGGCAGGCTCTGGCTCTCGCAGCTACATGCAATGATTGTTATGTGTTCATTTTAAAAGTAAGAAAATTTAGGGCTCCCCCAGCACGCAGTAAATCCCAGCCTCGATCTCAATGGGCCACGTTCAAGAAAATGGAACTAACACAATCTCATGCAGTCAAAGCCCCATTTGTCAGGCTTAAAGGTGCCGGCTGAATCACAAACCGCCAGCTGTAGTTGGACTAAACATGCCAAGCCCACCAATCATTCATGCAAAACTTTTTCTTTTTCCTTTTCTTTTTTTTTTATTAATTTTAGGTTTGCGAAAGAAATATAAAAAAAAAATGAGGAAAAAACAAAATACTCGTAAAAATATAAAACATTAAAAAAAATTTTAAAAAAATTACTTGAAAACACATTTACAAAATTTTGGTCATGCATCATTATTAACTTTTCATGGTAATAACAATAATTCTAAGATCTTGTAAACATGAATAAATGTTACTTTGCTCCGCATTTAAGATCCTAATTCATAGCCATTGAAATATATGGCTTGACCAACTCCTTCCCATCGGAAACATCAGGTCCCAAACACTGTTTTATGTAGAAAGTTGGCGCCTTGGGTTAAAATGAAAGAGTCATTTGTGAGGGTATTCCACAAATTTCAGAATCCACCACCCTACCAAGAGGTGAAGATTTTCTCAAAAAATAGTGTTTATATTTCATCATGATAATAACTATGTTTATATTTCTAGAAGAAAACAAATTATAATTTTCTTTACAAAGTTGTGTCATATCTAGAATTAGTGCATTTATTTTATTTGGATGGTTTAAAAAACTAAAACGGTGAGACAAAAAGGATAAAATAGTAAATGAGGAACAAGCTAAAAGAAGAAAAATGAAATAAACATGCATTAAAAATTATGATGTTTTTGCTTTTCTCTCTGATAATTCATTCTTTTTCTTTCAGCCACGAATTTGCATACCAACGTCAACGTGTGGTAGTCTAGCGTAATCTCTAATGTCTATCAATTATTCCAACGCAAATACTGTGATTATTCCGAACGCTTTAAAGCCTTTCAAGGGGAGGAGCTCCAAACACCTAAACACGGGCACAGGCCTTATAATTTTGCCTTGTCGTGCTAGGCTTCCTGAAGCGAAAGAGAAGAGAGAAAGAGAAAGGTAAGGCGATAATGGGTGGAGAAGGGCAGATCTTGAAGAGAATTCCACGCATTAAATTCCCACAAAGACACCCAAAATCCTCAGCTTCAGGTTTTCTCTCTCTCTCTCTCTCTTTATATTTTCTTTTCATTCTTTCCTTTGCTTCTTGTGAATTTTGTTGTTATGACTTCCATTTGCACACATATGATGATTGATTCGTATACTTCCTACTTAAATGGCAGTTTAAGAAAGAAATACTGGGATAGAAAGTTTGGTTCAAATTATAATTAAAGATGCTTTATACTTTGATTGACTCAGGGTTTGTGCATCTTTATTATGTTGTTTTGTCAAACGGAGTACTGGGTCATTCTTGTTTTATTTCGAACTGTACCATATGGAAACTTTTGTAATTATCTAATTCAGATTGGCTAATTTATGGTCCAATTATATATTCATGAGCTATTGAGATGGATGAGCAGTTTGCCTTCAAGAGTAACAAAGGAGCATGAGTATGTTTGAGAAGTAAATGATGGCGTTGTTCAGAAATGTTATGCTATATTGATTGATGTGGCTGCAGCTGTACTTGTTAGGTCTTCTGTAATTCAAGTGGGGCATTGCGAGGACAAGGGGACCCAAAGGTCATGGTTTGGGAAGGGATTGCAGAAGAGCAAAATGATATCATAGAGCAGAGAGGATTCTGCAGCCATTACGGAACAGTATGATTCATGAAGGATTTACTCAAGTTAAAATATAGTAATGAAAAGTTGGAGGAAGTAGTATTCTGGGACAATGTAAAGGAATGTAGGCTTCTGTGGTTCTCTTATGAGTAATGAGGAACAGTGATACCTTAGTGAGTTGTGTGGAGCTCAGATTGTAGAATATGGATGCTGCTGACAAAAAGGGTGGGCCAAACACATAGAGTTTGTAAAAAATAGAAGTGTTGGTGGCTTCACAGAAGTTGTGAGCTTATTTAAGTGATATGAATCTCGCAGAACAAAAAGGTAGCGAAAAAAAAAGCATATAACGGAGCAGAAAAGGCAATGAAGCTGATACCAATGAAAGCAATGGGGTCTTTTCACTTGCATTGATTTAGTAAGGTGTTATTCAAGTTGCATCCTAGACTTGTGGGAAATAAATAGGTTAAGATATCTGTGCAAAAGTTCAGTTTCATGTGGTATAGCATGCCATTTATTATGATACAGCATGAGTAGATTTGAGTAGTCTACTGATCAACGTCTTGCCTTTGTGATGACAAGTTAGTCTTGGTACGAATAGAGGATGAGGTGGGGAAAGATCGATAAGATTGTTGGGTTGGTTGTGTATTTCTTTATGAAAAATATGACATTAGCATGGACAATATGGCTGCACTTGTATGGACTGGCACGTATATGACTATGTGGGTTCCACTGCGTCCTTCTCTCCTTTTTCAGATTGTAGTCTTGATATGTTGCAAAAAAAAAATTAGGAACTCATGTCACTTGACTTGCAGTATCAAGAGTGGGTTCATGCTGGCTCCATACATTTTGATAAATGATATAATTCATGCATTTCTCAGGGAATGGCTTCATGATTAATGCGCATATAGCAAATTGGATAGTGTGACGTTCTTGTCTGAACAAGCAAAGCTATATTTGATTGTGTGAAGCTTTGAGCAGTGATTTGAAACTTTTTACTTATTAACTGATGTATGTTAGTAATCCTAGTGAGGAAACACCTTGGTCACTTTCTTCTGTTCATTGATGTATTCTTGGTCTCACTCTTTATTCACATGCCAAGAGAGAGTAACTAACCACAAACTTAATTGCGTGGTAAACCATGTCCCTGCACCACCTTTCTTTTTGGTTACACTTGTGAAGCATTATTGCATTTACTTCTATCAATCTTAAGTACAGATTTGCTTTGTAGCTTTGCCAATTTGTTTCTTAGTGTGCGTTTAAAAGATATTTATTTAAAGAGTGCCTTAAGTTTCCATGAACAGGTTCTACATCTCAAGCTCAACATGCATCAACAAATAGGGACACTCATAATATTACCCTTTTAAGGTCAGATGTTCCAGCATCACCCGCAAATACCGCTGTGGGTGGCCAAGCTTCTCTTCAGCCAAAACGAACACCAGTCTCAGACAAGGAGATAGAGGCCGTACTGGTGAGCATAAATACTATCTGCAGTGGCCAAATGTTATCTGCAGGGTATCAAAATTCAGATAGATAATATATGCTGCGCAACACTTCAACTAGATACTCCATTGATTTTGTTATCCTCCTATCACCTTTTGCAGTTGGGCGGATGCATCTGATCTGGCCAAGAATTAGTACCATGGAAGCACTAATGTGATCAAGACTTCGACCTGCTGTTTATCATTTTGCTAAATAATCAAACTGTAAGTACTCTGTTGTCGTATTATATATGTCAACGAGTTGGAAGTGTTAAGGACTTTTGAGGGAAGGACAGAACGACCTGCTGTGATCTGTCGAAATTTATGGATACATATGATTTCCTTGAAATAAAATGTCTGTCTCATGAAACCTTTCAGAGTTTGATTGGTATTTCACCTCTAGTTCTTTGGTTAAGGCCAACTAATCACAATACAGGAATTGTTCGCAAAGTACATGTAATAGTGTTACATAATTAATTTTTTTCCCCATTTTTTATCCTTTTCTTTGGCCTTGTGATTCTCATCCTTGCATTCAATCCACAAAATTAAGGGATAAGCACCATCCTTGGTTATATGATCATAAAACCCACTCAGATAATGTAGGGGAAGAAATTAATTACTGGATCTTAAACAACAACTCAATAAAATATCAATTCAAAAGATTTCGTAACTATTGTATAATTCAAGCATGCTTGGCAACCTCGAAAGTTCATTCCAATACAATATCAAACATTTCCAATATATAATTCTTAAAAAATAAATTATGAAACAAAACTGTACATTATTCCTTAATAAACAACCACATGAGCTAATCCTTTTAAACAACGGGGAGTATAAACTATAAACATTATTAATGAAGAAATTGAACACTATACCCAGCCCAATTCAAGCTACCACTGGCTTCTGCAAAATCATACCACGGAAACCACTTTTTCCTCCTGCAAAACCTTTCAAGAGTCCCTTGGCCTCGAGTTTAGAAAGACCAATTTAGAGTCCCTTGGCATCGCTCGTTGGTTTGTACTTGAGAAAGACCAATTTAGGAATAGTTTTTCTGTATTTCTTTTCTTTTGAATACTGTATGGGAAAGAAAATTGGAGGTCACCTATGTCATTACTGTGTGTTTGCTGCTGTCCTGGTGCCTCTTGGTAAGGTCATGATGCCTCTTGATAAGGTTTTCCTTGATCCCAGGGCTAACAGCAAGGTCTTTTTCTTCTCTTATAAGATACTTGTCAACCTGTGCAGCAGCTTGCCGGCCTTCAGAGATTGCCCATACCACCAGCGACTGGCCACGCCGGCAATCCCCAGCTGCAAAGACCCCATCCACACTAGTTGAGAAACGACCATACTCTGCCTTGAAGTTTGATCGATTGTCTCGTTCCACTCCCAACTTCTCTGCCACCGTCTGGAAAAACAAAGAGCGGAATACCAGTGAGCAACTCTCTTTTAACAAACCATGTAATTCCAGTTATAAATGTAACCTAAGATAACTTGGAACAACATTTGATTAGTCAAAGTGTTTTCTAATTAAAGTTCACCAATATATGCTTTCAACTTGGTCATTGGTTTCATTCTAAAAAGCGAACCATGAGGGAACAAAAAAGTAAAGAAACTAACCGACTCAGGGCCAAGGAAACCCATGGCTAGTAGGACAAGGTCAGCCTCAATGATCTCCTCAGAGCCCTCAACTTCCTTATACTGAAACTTTCCACTAGCATCCTTCTCCCAGCGGACACGTATAACTTCCAGTCCTTTCAATGCTCCATTCTCATCTCCCACAAACCGCTTAGTCAATACCTCATAAGATCTTGGGTCTTTTCCAAACTTGGAAGAAGCTTCCTGATGCCCGTAGTCTACACGGAATACACGAGGCCACTGCAATCCCAAAATAAAAGGAACTAATTACATAAGCATCTACAAGTACAACTGACAAATCTCTTGCAAATTTTGTTTACTGCACATAAAAGAGATGGTTGAGCAAATATTGCATGGAAAAAGGAAAATCAAACAAATTTGACGACTAAAGGTAAACCAAGAAACAAGCAGTCCTCAATTAATGGTTGTAATACAGGACGGAAACTAGGGGAACAATGTTCTACATTAACGTGCATCACAAAGGAGACATTGGGAAGAAAGAAAGTCAAAACCTGTGGCCAGGGGTTCCCTGGTGCCCTAGTTTGCGGTGGTTGGGGTTGAAGCTCCAAATTTACGACACTACTACAGCCATGCCGAATAGATGTCCCTATGCAGTCAGTGCCAGTGTCACCTCCACCAATGACCACAACTTTCTTTCCCTTGGCAGAAATGTAGTTACCATCCTGGAGATTGCTATCAAGCAAGCTTTTAGTGTTTGCATGAAGAAACTCCATAGCAAAATGGACTCCTGATAGCTCCCGTCCAGGTACGGGAAGGTCCCTGCACCAAAAAAATACTAGCAACTTTAAATATGCTCTACAAGTTGTTTAGCAAAACAAATTTCTGGTGGATACACAAGATCAGAAGACAAATCGATAATCTCTATCTTTCCACCTGGCTATGAATTACCTTGGTTTTGTGGCTCCTACAGCCAAAACAACAGCATCATTCTCCTCTCGGAGCCGATCAAGAGAGTATAAGGGATCAGTTCCAACACTAGCATTAACCACAAAATTGACACCTTCTTGGGCCATAAGGTTCACCCTCCGTAGAACTACATCCACTTTGTCAGTCTTCATGTTTGGAACACCATACATCATAAGCCCTCCAATTCTGTCAGCACGCTCATACACGGTCACTATGTGACCTATTCTGTTTAGCTGATCAGCAGCAGCCAATCCAGCTGGTCCACTTCCAACAATCGCTACTCTTTTCCTGCAACCATACACATTATATTATATTCATGTTATGGAAGTAAGGCACTTCTCCCTATAAAATCTCGCTTCAAAAAGTAGGATTATTTTGACTGGGTAATACAACAGAAAGTAATTGTCTCAGCCAACAATTTAGCAAAGGAAAACCATATCAAACAGAGCACCAGTCAAGGCATACCCTGTTCTCTTGAGGGGAGGTCGTGGTACCATCCATCCCTCCTCAAACGCCTTGTCTATAATGGCACACTCAATGCTCTTGATAGATACAGGATTCTCAATAATGCCCAGAACACAAGAACCTTCACAAGGTGCAGGACACACTCTGCCAGTGAACTCCGGGAAGTTATTTGTCTCAATGAGCCGGTCTAATGCCTCACGCCACCTATTTTGGTACACTAACTCATTAAATTCAGGTATTTTGTTTCCAAGAGGACATCCAGAATTCTCCTGCAAATGTAAGAACGGAGATTTAAATGAGAAAATTCTAGTGAACATTCAAGTTTAGAAAAAAATATAGCTACAAATGGTTTTTAAAAAGGTGAAATCAAAGACCAACTCTTACCTGATGGCAGAAAGGAGTACCACAGTCCATGCAACGTGCGGATTGAGTCTTTAAAAGTGGGCCAGGTTTTGATTCCTCCGTAACTTCCTCCCAGTCATTCATCCGAACACTAGGATCCCTGTATTGAACACCTTCACGCTCATAAGAAACGAAACCTCGATGTTTAACAGCATCAGTAACCTGAGTAGGCCTCTTCAATGATTTAGCCTCTTCTACCTTCTGCAAATATCAAAAAACCACATCAGTCACAATTTATACGACTATCCAAATCACTAGTTACCAGCATGCTGGTATTGCCACCCCGAATCTCCTCACCACCCCCACCAAATGAAAGTAGGGCAAATAAAAGCGGAAATGAGACTGTAAAGCTTGATGAAAAGCCAAGAAATTGTAGCAGTGCATTCAACAAATAATGAATTTCGAAAGGTGAACTAGAAAACTAAACCTACCTGAAAAATAAAGTGCTTGAAAACTGAAGTAGAGAAGAAAACCCAATGTAAGGTGATTTTGAAGTCGAACTCTATGGCCAAGAAATCAATATGGAGAGCTAAGGACTCAACTTCTAATAACATGGAATGGAATTTGATTCACCTATTCCTCGTATCATCACTACAAGCCTCACCCTTCCACAATTTTTGTACCACAATATTATACCATTAATACTACATGAGAATTAATAAGTAGGAGAGAGAATGAGGGGGGAGGCAGGGAGGCTGCGATATTCCCAGGTAAAAACTAATGCTGATTGCAATCAAAATGGAATTACCTGATTGGATTTCTCATTCAAAGATGCAGCTGCTAACTTCTTAAGCTGTTCAAAAGCATCTTTTTCCATTAGTTCTGCCTCATCTTGTTCCTTAGCAGCATGTTCCGCAGCCTCCTTGGAGGCTCCCTCTACTTTCAAGCTTGCAAGAACCCGTTTATACTCCCTGGGTATAACTTTAATGAATTTAGGCAGAAGATTCTCAAAGTTAGCAAGTACTTCTTTGGCTAGCTGGCTGTTTGTGTGACGCTGATGTTGCTGAACCATGATTCTAAGAGTCATCACGTCCTCTTCTTCTTCAACTTTATCAAGATCTACGAGCTCAGGATTGCACCGAGATTGGAATTTTCCTTCCACATCAAGAACATAAGCAATACCACCACTCATACCTGCAGCAAAATTCCTGCCAGTTTTTCCAAGCACAACAACAGTCCCACCAGTCATATACTCACATCCATGATCACCAACACCTTCCACAACTGCCTTAGCTCCTGAATTCCGTACGCAGAATCTTTCTGCTGCCATCCCATTGAAGTATGCCTCCCCACTCGTTGCCCCATAGAGAGCCACGTTACCTATTACAATGTTTTCTTTCGGATCAAATTTGCTTTCCTTTGGAGGATAAACTACAATCTTGCCACCCGATAACCCTTTACCAACATAGTCATTGCTGTCACCTTCAAGCTCAAGCGTGATTCCGGGGCAGAGGAACGCTCCGAGGCTCTGACCTGCACTTCCACTGAATTTGATATGGATGGTGTCCGAAGGAAGCCCTGCCATTTGATAGTGCTTAGTCACTTCATGGCTAAGCATAGTTCCAACAGCACGGTTCACATTGCAGATTGGTGTTTCAATGTATACGGGAAGACCCTTTTCTAATGCAGCTTTGGAAAGTGGAATAAGTTTTTGGTCCAATGCAATGTCCAAGCCATGATCCTGTTTCTGGACACAGTACTGTGCAGCTTCAGGCCGAAGTTCAGCAGCAGGTCTAAGTAATAGGGAGAGATCAATATTCTCCAGCTTCTCATTGTTTCTAGTCACTTCTTTATCCACTTCAAGCATATCCGAACGGCCAACCATCTCATTTACAGTTCGAAATCCAAGCTGTGACATAATTTCCCTCATTTCTTCTGCTACCATGAAGAAAAAGTTTATAACATGTTCTGGTTCCCCAGCAAACTTCTCCCGAAGCACTGGATCTTGAGTAGCAATGCCAACAGGACAGGTATTTTTGTGGCACTTCCGCATCATGATGCAACCAAGAGTTATGAGAGGTGCTGTGCTGAAGCCAAACTCTTCCGCACCAAGAAGGGCTGCTATGGCCACATCTCTTCCAGTTTTCAGTTGACCATCTGTCTGGAGAACCGTTCGGCCACGAAGGTCATTAGCAACCAATGTCTGGTGAGTCTCTGCTAAACCGAGTTCCCATGGTAGCCCAGCATTCTTAATCCCAGTCCATCTAGAGGCCCCTGTACCTCCATCATGACCAGAGATCAAGACATGGTCAGCATGCCCCTTGACTACTCCACTAGCAACTACTCCCACACCAGCTTCAGATACCAACTTCACACTAATTCGAGCAGCAGGGTTCGAGTTCTATAAATAAATAAATAAGGTATCAGATGGTCTACAACTCAATTTGTGACTTACGATTAATCAAATTGCAATTCCCATTTGCCCCATACAAAGCATAGTCAAACATCACTCACAAAAAAAAATGAGACGCATACATACCTTAAGATCATGAATTAACTGGGCAAGGTCTTCGATTGAATATATATCATGATGGGGTGGTGGACTAATAAGTCCCACCCCTGCAGTAGAATTCCTGGTGACCGCAATTTCTCCTACAACTTTGTGGCCAGGAAGTTCACCTCCTTCACCAGGCTTGGCCCCCTGAGCAATGATGAAGACCAGAGTTAAAACAAAATCAGTTACAGATTTAACCTCACCAAATGTCAAAGGTAGGTATCAATTAAAGATGCAAAGGCGCCCAAAGGTGCTTTGCAGACACAGCATCATCTGCCATGAAACAAGAGGAACCTCTGTTCCAATAGGAAGATAGGGCCAAATAGTAATATATGAAAATGAAAAGATGTAATCAAAGGAAGTCCAAATGTAAAATATTCAAAAAGATACCTGAGCCATTTTTATCTGTAATTCATCGGCGTTGGTAAGGTAATAACTTGAAACTCCGAACCTCCCACTTGCAACCTGCTTAATTGCGCTTCTTTTTGGGTTCTTTGAACCATCTGGAAGAGGCTCCATACGAGATGGTTGCTCACCTCCCTCACCTTCAACAGAAATCAAAATAAGAATCAATGATTTGAAAATATTGTTATGATAATCAACAGTTAACCTTTTATGCGTAGTAACTGAACCGAGGGAGAAAAGAAATCCTTCAAAGCTGTAGAAATAAACTAAAAAATATACTAAAAAACTGACTAAAAAGTTGTTTAGAAGATATATAAAAGATAACAGCAAAGGATGACAAAAAAGGAACAATTCATTAAGTTGGCTTTAATTTTAAAAAGTAAATCCCCATCATAAGTCCGTATTAACTTTTCTTTTTAGAACAGAAATTTCCACAAACTGGGCTGTAGGAGTTCCTACAATCCAACCTCTAAATAGTGACACCGATCCTTTGCCATGGGAGGAGGACATACTTCTTATTAATGCTATTAAAAAAGCATGATTAATGCTTTTCACATGCTTCTCACATGCTTTAATAGCTTTAAGCACATGCTAAGAGACACACGTCATTTTTTCAAAGGCTAAATTGAAAGATCTCCTACAACCTAGTTTGTAGGTTGTAGGAAATTTCTGTCGTTCTTAAAATAAGAAAATTCATGTGCAAGAAATTCTTACATTTAACTAAAGAAAATGCCTAGAAAGATTCTCAATAAGTAAGCCGTGCAAAAGTAATCAATTCCAAATCCTAATTCAAATACATTTACCTAATGGCTGTATAAGTTGTATGGTACCAGACAAATAAAACCAAGATGAAGTCTCTAAAGGGAGACGAGCAAACCTGTATTTGATTTTCCTCCAATTTTATTCATAGCAATAGCCAATGTTGTGTGGGCCTCCAACGATATCGATCCATAACTCATGGCCCCAGTACAGAACCGTTTGACAATCTCACTGGCAGGTTCCACTTCATCCAAAGGAACTTTCGCCTCTGCCTCTTTAAATTTCAATAGGCCCCGTAAATTGCAGGCTTTATTCAATTGATGAATAAGCTTAGAGTATTCTTTGTAGGCAGCAACACTGTTGGTTCGGGCAGCCTCCTGCAACTTGGATATAGCAAGGGGATCATTCAGGTGAATCTCACCACCTTTCCTCCAATGATAATCACCTGGGTTTGGCAGTGCAACAGCTTCTGCACTTTTGGGAGGAAAAGCCCGAGAGGGAAACGCCAACTCATGCAGATGAAATGCATCACGAGCAAGCATCTCAAATGTTGCACCCTCAACTCTACTTGGAGTTCCAGCAAAGCACCTCTCAATCACTTCTGAAGAAAGACCCAGAGCTTCAAAAATCTGAGCACCCTTGTAAGAGGCCAAAGTTGATATCCCCATCTTGGCAAGAACCTTCATCATTCCATAGCTGGTTGCTTTGAAGTACGTTTTGACCAGCTCTTCCTTTGAGTGGAACTCACCACTCGATTTTGGTGGGATCTTTCCATCAACTTGCAGTCTCCAAATGGCTTCTATTGCCAAGTATGGGCATATAGCATCTGCACCAAACCCAACAAGCGTACAGAAATGGTGCACTTCACGTGGTTCAGCAGTTTCAACTATCAACCCAACTTGGGTGCGCTCAAGCTTTTTAACGAGATATTGATGAACCGCACCAACAGCCAAGAGGGAGCTTACCGCAACACGCTTAGGCGAGAAAGCTACACATCCAAAGAATGAAAAATAAATCAGTCAATAACTTTTTTGATAAATCAGTCAATAACTCAACAAAACATTATATTAGATGGTTTTCCATTCCAGTAACACATCCAAAGAATGAAAAATAAAACAGTCAATAACTCAACAAAACATTATATTAGATGGTTTTCCATTCCATTTACTGCAATTACGATACCTCTATCAGAAAGCACAAGTAACGTACAACCCTCCTTAATTGCATCGTGCGCTTCAGCACAAAGCCTATCCAAGGTCTCCTCCAATCCCTTGCTACCTCTGTCTTTGGAATAAGTTATGTCTAGAACTTTGCTTCGCCAACCTCTATAATTCATCTTTTTTATTGCCTCTGTTTCTTTGATGGATAAAAGAGGACCTTTCAGTGAAAGACGATGACATTGTTCTTCAGTGGTTTCTGTCAGGTCACCCTCCGGACCAATCATACATTCCATGGAGGTGACTATCTTCTCCCGAATAGGATCAATTGGAGGGTTTGTTACTTGGGCAAACATTTGCTTGAAGTACTCAAAAGTGAGCTTTTCTCTGTTAGACATTACAGCCAACGGAGTGTCGTTTCCCATAGAACCAAGGGCCTCCACACCATCTTTTGCCATAGGAAGCAACAACATTTCCAAGGCTTCAACAGTGTAACTGCATAGGGAAGCCAGACATTGAAAATGATTCCCTGTAAGATACAAAAATCAAGAAAGCAATAGCAAATGCAGTACAGAGAAATACATACCCAAAAGCTTTCAATGGAGCCAATAAACCATGAATGCCCGCGTTTTCCATGTTGTCATCATCACTAGATGCCTAAAAGTTGCAAAATAAATTAACCAAAATGAGAATTCCCCACCAAGGAAAGTCAAAGACAACAGTGACCTCATACTTACTGGAATCACTCCCGCAAGGGGAGGAGGGATCCTTTCCGATTCATGAACAGACTCAACTATGTCCTTGAGTTCAATTTTTTGCCTTTTAAGCCACTCGCCATAAGGCCTCGCAAGTGAGTATTGCTGCTTCAGGGCTTCATCATCGACCACAATATGATTTTCAAAATCAACCAAAAGCATCATGCCAGGGTTTAGTCTTCCTTTCCTATACACATCTTCAGGTGGAATGTCTACTACGCCAACTTCACTGGCCATTATAACTCGTCCACTGTGGGTGATGTAGAAACGACCGGGCCGCAGCCCATTGCGATCCAAAGTTGCTCCCAGATAGCGGCCATCAGTAACTACAAATGATTTTACACAAATACAAAGCTAAAAGATTAGATAACGTATAAATCAAGCCATTGGAGTCGGTAAAAAATTTAGAATTATTACATGATATAAGAGCTGGCCCATCCCATGGCTCCATTAGAGCAGAGAAGTATTCATATAGCGCCTTTCGATTAGGATCCATATTCTTGTCATTTTGCCATGCTTCAGGAATCATCATCATCATCGCTTCAGGGAGGCTTCTACCAGCTCGAACAAGAAGCTCAAGGACACCATCGAAAGCTCCTGTAGAAGAAAAAATCACATAAAGACGAGTCAGAATATATTAAGATCATGTGCAGAACTTTGTAATGCATCTCACATTAAACCTTCACAACTTCACGGGTTAAAGAAAGTAGATTTTATTTCATGCAAGAATTTCTGTATACCTACAGATATATGCAAGATCTAAGTTAAAAGTGACCTGAATCAGATGAACTGCCATCCACAAATGGTAGAAGCTTCTTCAACTCATTATTTGAGAGGCCAAGCTCGTTACACTTTAATAGACCCTCCCGTGCCTTCATCCTGAGTAAAATGAAAAATGTGTCAGCCTATACGTTCTCATCATTCTGATAGCAAGCTTTGATGAGACTATGTCCCGACATTTTAATGCCATTTTTCACTTCCCTACATTTTAATAAATTTGTGAAATAATAAAATGCACAAGCAGGTGTTTGGCAAGTAGGGTTGTAGAGACATCTAGACCAAGGTTGTGGTGTCATAAACAAACTCAATCTCTTTAGCAGGTGGATTCTCAAAGATTCTTTATTTATTTCTTGTCACCAACAGTGAGTCGCAGATGCAGTCGTCCTTACATGAAACAGTATAAACTGACCTTAAAGACAACAAATCAATATAAATAACTTTGAAGACTGGAAGTCTGGCCTATGTTCCAGATGTCATTTGTCTTGTTCAAGAAATCACTAACTGAGCAGTGTGAACAGAGAATATATCTTATTAACTGTCATTTATCATAGCAATTCTTGACAACCAAGCACATTGGGATAAAAAAAGTGGCCTTTACCAAAATGACACACACATTCCATGACATTACCAACCTTCACAATGTTACCTAGTGCCAAGCATGGAAAACATCAGTTGCTGTGAGATGATATCACCCTTATTAACTTGAGCCATAAACAATCATTCTTGAGAGGAAATCAAGAAATAGTTTAAGTCAAAGGTACGAAGGTAATATATCAATCACATTAACTTATTTAACAAGGTGTGTCCTGTTTTTATTTAAGGACCAATATCAGTTATAGGCTAAAAAATGCAATCCCACTATTTACTTAAGAATACAAAACAACTCTTTTTACTCAATTACATACCAGTTTATATTGCCTTTAAGTGTGTTGATTTCTCCATTGTGGCCCAAGATACGCATAGGTTGAGCACGATCCCAGCTGGGAAACGTATTCGTTGAGAATCTCGAGTGTATCTGCATCAAAAATCAAAGGAACCGAGCCTGTCATTGGCAATCCCATCTACCATATTCAAGTATAAGAAATTGATGTGGAAACATGTGAAGTTTTGTTTGGGCACTTATATGGCAGCGATACTAAATCTTGGAAACCCTAAGCTAGTTTAACCAATGCAATTTCC
>NC_081541.1:9645378-9658670 GCF_901000735.1 Corylus avellana
GACTGAGGCATGCCTCTCTCCTTATCCAAGTTTGAAATTTGTGCAGAGTTTGAAACGGAACAATGACTTTGGGAAGGGGGGTTGGTCCGGTATGTGTCTATGTGGCAAATGTTATTCTTACTAATCTCAAAGGGTTGGCTAAAGTGATAAAAGTCTTAGTCTTGGTGACATCTTTATTGGGTTTAAGGTTTAAGATTACGCCTGCTGACGAAATTGGAATCTAACCCGATCTATATGGAAGAGGCGATTTGCATGGGTCCAGAAGTTCTCCATCATAAAAAAAAAATAAAAATAAAAACCCCTAATATCATATTAACCTTCTTCCCTAAAGATAAATAAACACAAATGTAGTATCCCTAGGGCCTAGGCTCACTTGTAAGTTTGTAAAATGGTGTAGTTGCACAAGGGACCGTATCCCACAATAATTTTGTTCAATAAAATCATTAGACTAGCTTTTTCAATGGGATTGCTAGGGTTCTTTTCCTCATATTATAGCCCAATAATACTTGACACTAGGGATAGAACCAATTTCTAATCATCCAAACTTAAAAGCCTTTTGGATCAAGGAAGAGTCCATTACCATAAAAATTGAAAGAAAGGAATTAGAATGTTTTTTAGTAATTTTTTATTGTAAGTAACATGTGTTACATTCATAATGGTGTTGACGTGGCGCATTAGCAGATTTTGTAAACTTTTCTAATAACATAAACTAACTTTTCTAATAACATAACATAAATCGAAGTTGAAGGACAAAAATTGCATTTGTAAAAAACATAAAAACAACAAAAACAACCTAGTTTCCATGTATTCTTTTTTTATGCTAAGATGTATTTTATGTTAAACGACAATAGTAAAGAAAGACTTGGAAGTTGGAACACATGCCGTTCGCTCGACGACCTACCGCACAACGTTGCCTTCCTTATTTCACAAAAAGCCCTATCTCTCTCTCTCTCTCGCTCTGTCTCTCTCACTCGTGCGGCAAAGGCCCCATCTCCATTTTTTTTTTTGGGGGGGTTGGTTCTTAAACACAGTGTTCCAGTTATAAAAGAAAGGAAATATAAAAGTTTTGGCTGCAGAATTTTATTCGAAACGGTCTTTCGGTACGTGATTTTACGCAGTGGGATTTTCCCAGGGGCACTCTTCTCTTTGCTTTCTAATTACGTGGTTCTTGATCGAAAAGCTGCAAAAATTATTATTAGCTGATTGGATGTGAAATCCCGGTCAAGTTTTGATTGGTTGAATTTCTTGGCTTGTTTTTCTTTTCTGGCTGCTGCTTGTTTGTGCAATGAACTGCATTTCATCTGACGAAGACAACAAATTAATTTTTTTTTTTTTAGTTTTTGTCCTTTTTTATTATTTTTAAAATTTTTTAAATTTGGTTAACTCATTGCATCTTGTTCAATGTGTTGGAAAAAAAAAAAAAAATACCAGTAGGCCGTTCATCAATGGAGGGTCAAAGCGACACCATTTCTGGTTTACCAAGCACATCGCATGAGAAAACATGCAGCAGTTCCTCATCTCAGGTTAGTGTTTTTCTCCATTGTTATTGTTATTATGACTATTATTGTTGTTCGCCTAAATATTATAGCTGTAATTGTGGAAGATTTTCATTTGTTTGTTATGCAGTAATCTTTGAGATTTTGCATTTTGTGGGTGGTCGAGATATGAAAGGTAATGCCCTTGTAATCTTGCAAAGTGCTTTGCATTCAATAGAGATTTACTGTAGGGCAACTTCTAACGGGCTATGTGCCATTGACAACCTTAGTGGTTTAGATGAGGCATGATTACTTGAATGCTTTCAGCTAATGCTTAATTTTTTTTAGACCTGCTACCTTTTGAAAATATTCTGTCAAGAATATATGAGACACATGGATCAAACTTTTTGACTGTCAGAAAAATATTCTCTCAGAGCTGTCAGTAGGCCAGACGGTTTTATTCCTCTGGGGAGTTATGTTCACCTCCATAATCAGAACAGGAAGCTTACCTGGATTCCCTAGATTTAATGTGGGGTTTCTGATGGGCTTCAAGAAAGAGACCCCCCAAATAGGGAGAAAAAGAAGAACACAAGTCTAGAAAGTTAGTAAAACAAGAAAAACGAGGACTATTGTATACCGCTGACCAAGCATAAAGAGATTTGAACATATATGTTCTTAACTCTAACACTGGTGTCTCACAAACTTCAAAGCTCCATGTGTTTTGCTCTCTCCAAATGCACCACATTAAGCATAGAGGAGCTATCCTCCAAGCCTTTAAAATGCTACTTTCCAATTGACCTTTCCAGGTAGCTAACAACTTCACCACCCTTCTAAGCATGACTACTCTACACCAAAACCCAACAATTCTCTAGCCACTTCTTTATAGTAGAGAAGAAGATCATCTATGGTCTCCTCACTCCTCTTACACATGCAACACTAATCCACCACTTTAACATTCATCTTCCTCAGGTTATCCAACATTAAAATCTTTCCTAATGCCGTCGTCCACACAAAGAACCACTCTTGAAGGAGCCTTATTTTTGCGAGAAATATTTCTGACCAACCCTATTCTAGTTTTTGTTCCTTTTTATTTTACGTCTTCCCCTAGATGGTATCTAATTAGTGCAATGATGTATCTAGATTTTTCCTCTTTCTTCCCACCCATTTTCTTCCAATAAAGGGTTGCTTATAAAATTCACTTGTCCAGAGGCCAATAGCATCATGCCATGAAAGGAAGAATTGCGTGTATTAAGGTACTTGATAACATTTCTTTGTTGAACTTCTGGGTATTCCTTAGGATAGGAAAATAAGTTCTGGACATTGTAGAAAATCAACAATTATTGCTGTCTTTGGTTTCGGATTCTCAATTTTTGTCCAAGAATTCGTGGGTTTTGAATACTTTATAGATTTTTTTTTTTGGTAGTTTTTGTGGGTTTTGGGCATAATTAACTCGTTAATTGGAATTTGAGTTAATTAAAAAAATAAAAAAATAAAAAAGGAATTCGAGTTGTGGAGTGTATTTTTTAGAACGCTAGTTTGGATACTGAGAAAATTGACTAGTAGAAATGAAATTGCAGTTGGCTTTTCTGTTTTTTGTTGCTTTGGTTTCGAACAATTTTCTCAAAACATATATATTGTTCTGCAAGGCTCACTTGTGGTTGTTTTTCTCGCCAAAAAATTCTTTTCTTAGCTTGTCTTTAAAATCAAAAGGTTTGTATAGTAGTATGAATTCTAAATGGTTTGGAAAACTGAGTATTGGTGTTATAGATAACTTGGAAGTTTCAAGGTTTGTGCAGATCTATGGCACAATGTATATTGAATTCATATACAGTAGCCAGTTGACCCTGTATCTCTTATTGCACTTAATTAACATGATATTTGATTACTGATTAGTTGAACGGGTATAGTGTTGTTTGTTGCATTTAATTTATGAATAATTTTGTGTGTCCTTTCTGCTTCTATTGATTTTAGAAATGTAAAATTTAATCCAATAAGTTTTCATCCACCATGTGAGTGTTATCAAAGGTTAACTATGATGTCATACAAATTTCTATGTGGAGTGGTGAATCAACACAATTTTGTCTTGTTGACTCTACATGCACCCAAAATTTCCTTCTTTTAATTGATTTCAAGTATCATTTTGCAAATTAAGAGGGGAAAAAAATCAAAATCCGGTGCTACTGATTATGAGTTATCCACCCAACTTTCAACTCATTATGGTTTAATCTCTGTTAGTTTTATTGTACTGGTTGACTGTTGTATATAATTTTGAATGTTCTTGTATATGGTTTCTGCATTGTAATGTTTTTGGTTCACTATGCTCTTACAAGATGGGTTCACAAATGAGTGAAGGCCCTTTCTCCACTATGCTCGTACAAGTGGGGGAACAAGGCTACAATGAAACTCTTCCCCAAGCTAGCCTGGGATCCACTACTAAGAAATCTCAACGGGGTAGAAACTTCTCCATTGAAGAAGACATTATACTAGTAACGGCTTGGCTCAATAGTGACATTGATCTAATTCAAGGGAATAATAAAAAACCCAAGACATTTTGGGAAAGAATTTCAGAGAACTACCATGAACACAACAAAGAAACCATGATTGAACGTTCTATGCATTCTTTATCAAATCGGTGGTCAACCATCCAACTTAGCACCAACAAGTTCTGTGAGTACTTAGCACAAGTTGAATCGAAAAATCCAAGTGGTGTTAGTGACCAGGACAAGGTATAAATGGATTGTTACTAATAGTGTAAATGAACCACTAATTAGTTTCAAGATTCTAATTATTTTCAATCTGTGTAATTTTATTATTATTATTATTATTATTATTATTATTATTATTATTTTTCCAGATTGATGAGGCGAAGGCTTTGTATAGAAAATTCGAAAAGATAACATTTCAATTTGATCATTGTTGGAACATGTTGAGGAAGGTGCCAAAATGGAACTCACGTATGGTTCAAATGAAATCTAGAAGAAAATCAATTGGTACAAGTTCTCCTTCTACTCCGGAGGCGATACATTTATGGGAAGACAACGATGTTGAAAATGTGTTTGTAGACTTTGAGAAACCACTAGGCAAGAAGACCTCAGAAGATAGAGAGAGAAAACGAAAGAGCAAAGATTCTCCTACTTCGAATACTATGGATGCTTTGAGTAAATTAAAGGAAGGGAAGATGATATCATATGAGGAGAGAAATGAACAGATTTATACGGTAAAGGAAGAGGTTATTCTTGTTGAAAAACAAAAGCTTGAGATTGAACAAAGGAAAGAGGAAAGAGAACAAAGGAAAGAGGAATGGGAAATTATGATGATGGATACAAGTAACTTGTCTCCAATGCAGCAAGAATATATTCATTTACGTCGAGTGGAAATCCTTGAGAAGCGTAGGAGTAAATAGTCATCAGCATTGGAATGTATTTATTTAAGTGAATTAATCATGACATCTTGTTTTGCACAAGGATTTTGTTGTGTTTGTTAAGTACTTTCTGTTTCTTTGGTATCTAGTGATGATAATATACTTTTCTAAGGTTCTATTCTAATTGTGTATAGGTATTTGATTATGGGAAAGTAGTAATGACAAGTTCGTTTTAAGCAGATGTTGTCCATATTATGTTGGTCACAGATGAGGACTGCAAACAATCATTTTTAGATGCATAATTTGTTGTTGATTAGTTCTCGATATCCTGTAAAGAAGCGCTGATTTGTATTTAATTGATGGTAACTTACAAAATTGAAAATTGATTGAAGACTAGCATACGTAGACAGTGTGATCATACAAAATTAAAAAGTTCAAGTTCTTAAAATTAGCTATGTATTTGCCATAAATATTGCTTGACGAGGTTTGATTGGAGCAGGGAATGGGTTTCTGTCTTTAATGTGAAGATGATTTTGTATTAAGCCCACAAGTTTAGGTGTATGCTCGTTTGACGGTGGTTCGAGGGGACTATCATTGATTTGTTTATAAACAAAGCCATATGCTCCAACGTATAAATCTTACTCATCTTCAACAATTATATTATGCTCGCTATTATAATCTCTTTAAACGTTTCAAGGTAGTAAGACCGTGCAGGTTCATGCACAGTTACAAAGCATTCCAAATATTCGCTCTATATCCATTTTTGCTAACTCTTGAGCTGTAGCAAAAATTGTTTTTCGAATATTGTCCACGAATGATATATATATATATATATATCAACCATCAGTGAGCTAGTATCCAATTGTATAGGTGTGATCATTAATTGAGTTGTTAACCAAAGGAGCACGCCCTTCAACTAGATTGCTAGATACAAAATGAATAATGTAACCTGGATAAACGTTAGAGTCGTAACACAACTTGGTCATATAACTGCTTGTCGGAGGACAAGGAGGCCGCTGGCGGAGAATGTTTAGAAAAAAATGTTAAAATAGAAAAATAAATGCTCCTAAGATACAAAGTCACTTTTCTTAAAAAAGTATGGCTATGTTTGGCAACAGGCCGGGCCGACACTGTAGCTAGAACGGCACTGTTCCAGCTACAGTGCCAACAGCAAAAATTGACTTTTTGCTTAATTTTTTTTTTTTTTTTTTTTAAGTAAAATATTAAAAAAAAGAAAAAATGATGAGAAAGGGGTGGCTGGCTTTAAAAAATAAATAAATAAATAAATAAGCAAACAGTCAATTTTTGCTGCTGGCACTGTAGCTGGAACAGTGCCGTTCCAGCTACAGTGCCAGCCTGGCCTGTTGCCAAACATAGCCTATTTGTCTCTAACAATATTATGCACTGGGTTATAACAAACATTTTTTTCAGGATACAATGACAGCATAAGTCTTTTGACGGTTGTAGCAATACACTTGGAAAACCAGTCAACCAAGGCGGCTATAAGCATTTATTAGTTTTGCAATTGCAATCTTGCCCACCACAACTATCTTACCTGATATCCAGGCAACTTCTTGTGGTCATTTTTCAACAGATATAAAAGGCCAATACCCTAGCCACTTTCCAACTAGGTCTTTCCTTAATAGACAATTGTAATCAAGAAGTACAAATGGAAGGAAGTTCTTGCAAATCAGAAGGAAAAGAAGGTGGAAATGGATTCAGTGAGATCACTCTTCGGCCATTGGATCTCTCTGACATAGACCATCTCATGGTGTGGGCTACAGATGATAAAGTGACTCGTTTTTGCTCATGGGAACCCTACACTTGTAAAGAAGATGGCATAGAGTTTATCAAGACCAAGGTTATTCCCCACCCATGGTTCAGGGCAATTTGCCTTGACAGCCGGCCAATTGGTGCCATTTCAGTGGCCGAAAATTCGGGCAATAAGTGCAGAGGTGAGCTTGGGTATGTTTTGGGCTCCAACTACTGGGGCAAAGGGGTTGCAACTAGGGCAGTGAAACTGGTGGCTAATACTATATTTAGCGAGTGGCCACACTTGGAGAGACTTGAAGCTCTGGTTGATGTTGAAAACGTGGGCTCCCAAAGGGTGCTGGAGAAGGCTGGGTTCCAGAGGGAAGGTGTTCTGAGAAAGTATATTTTTCAGAAGGGGAAAACTAGAGACATGGTTATGTTTAGTCTTCTCTCTACTGATCCCAAAACCTGAATATTTGTACAAATTTTAATTATCAAGGCTTTTGTTATTTTAAATTTATTTTCAATACTTTTGTGCAATGTCTTAGCTTCCTTCTTGCCTAGCTTTTCCAATGTGGGACAAAACCAGGGTCCTACTTTGGTAGAAGTGAAAAACAAATGGGATTTATGCCATAAATTAACCTTAATTATGAGTTGGGTGGGGTGCGCTAGGCCGATGCTTTGGTGCAACGCATAGGCGACGAACGAGGGCTCCAGTAGCAAGCTACGTGGTGAGCCTTCCCCAAAGAAAAATAAATTTAATATCGTGTGGCCCATATCAGATATTAAAAAGGTATGAGTTTAATTAGGGTAATGATAAACAGAACGCTGAATATAAACAGTTATGTATGCCCAGCGTGCTGTGAATCATTACTCAAGTTTAAATCATGAGACATGTTTTTTTGTATAATGCCCCGTTTGAGCTCTCCTCTGCCTTTTTCGATGTGGGACAAGACCGTCAGACTTTTGCAAGTGGCCATAATAACTTCAAGAAAACAAAAACTTTTGCTTTACAGAATTTCATATATGGAGCAGAGATTCTGGGAATGTGGATTTTGTTGACTTCAACCACAGATTTCACGAGTCTATCAGACTATCATGGATATTATGTTGGCATTTAACTAAACTCGTGTTCCACAAATTAAAAATTCAATCAATGGGGAAAAAAAGGAGCGAAAGGAACATATTAATATTAAGATTAATAGCATTGCTTATGATCATAATCATTCGGAATCCGATCCACTCACAACATATTATCAGTTATTAGGAAGCTATATATAAACATGTCTCTAATTTCTCCTCTGCAAAATTCATACTTTCTTAACAACCCTTCTCTCAGAAACCCAACCTTTTCTAGCACCCTTTGAGATCCCTTATTTTCTACCTCTACCAAAGCTTCAACCCTTACCAAATCTGGAAATTCTGTGAAAACTCCAGAGATTGCCATCTTCAATGCTATTGTGACTATGTCTTGCCCCCAGTAATCCGTGGCCAGAGCATAGCCAATGTGCGCTCTGCATCGGTTGTCGCCGGATTCTGGCCGGATCGAAATGGAACCAATCGAACGGTCATCCAAACATATTGATCGATGCCAAGGGTGGTCCTTCTCAAGGTATATCAATGCTTCCCTGGAGGTGACGTTCCATCTAAGATAGCGCGTTACTCTGTCATCCCTAGCCCATTTCAGGAAGTCATCAACGTCAGAGAGCTTGAATGGACGGAGGGAAATTCGTGAAGAATCCATTGAACTTGTGTACTGAATTTGAAAATGTACTTGGTGCATGCATATATATATATATATATATATATATATATAATGGCCAAGAATGTTACAGAGCTTGGTCAATTATGGTATACATTATTGACAACCCGGCCGGTTAAATGATGTAGATGTTGGTGGCCAAGAATGTTACAGAGCATATATATATATATATATATATATATATAATGGCCAAGAATGTTACAGAGCTTGGTCAATTATGGTATACATTATTGACAACCCGGCCGGTTAAATGATGTAGATGTTGGTGGCCAAGAATGTTACAGAGCTTGGTCAATTATGGATACATTATTGACAACCCGGCCAGTTAAATGATGTAGATGTTGGTGGCCAAGAATGTTACAGAGCTTCGGTCAAATGATGTAGATGTTGGTGGGTACTTTCTACTTTTTTTTCTTTTTTCTTTTTTTCTTTTTCAGGAAAAATGGTGCTAGGGAGTGTTAAATTACTATTTATTTTAATTTTAAAATTATTATTATTATAAAAGTTTTAAGTTTATAAAAAGAGTAATTTAATCATTTAATTAATACTTTAACCGAAAGCGATCAGACTATTTTATTTAAAGAGAAGTGATAAAGGCATAATTTTGGCTCAACTTTTTCTTGTGTGGTCATTTAAAAATAAAAAATAAAAAAATTATGAAGCAATTAATAACACCAGTCATTTTTTATTTGGTTTTTTTAAAAAAAAAAAAAAAAAAAGAGAAAAGTTGGGATGCTTCTTATTTAAATATGACCATAATAACACATATTCATCAAAACTGCACACGAAAGTACATTAAACTTGTAGTAGCAGACAAATCGGCCATTATCATTCCAACCTGGAAATTTTGTCTTTAAGACGGATGGGAAATACCTTCTTCTTTTTTCTAAGGAGAATGACACATTTTTTTTTCTAAGGAAAATGATATGTTGGAGTGCTATATTATCATTTATCTTAATATTAAGTTCTAACTTCTAATACCATGTTAAATCATAATTTGTTTTAAAAGTTTATGCTGATAAAAAAAAAAAAAAATCATTTAATCAATACTTTAATTAAGAACATTGAAGTTACATTGAACTTGCGAGGTAGTAGACAAATCGGCCATTATCATTCCAAGCTGGAAATACAATTTTGAACCATGGAATATTTTGGAGTAGCCCATCCAGCGCAACTAGTCGGAATATGGTATATTGACGTGACACTATTTAAAAACATATTGGGGAAACTACAATAAAGACCCTCAAACTTTCACCCGTTTTGAAATACTTCCCTTGAACTTCAAAATCTCTCAATTTGGTCCCCTGAACTTTCAATTGCTCTCAATTTGGATCATTCCGTTAATTTTAGCCGTTAAAAATTCAAAAAAAGACCAAAATATTCCTGATTTTTGGTTTTTTTTTTTTAAATAAAAAAATGTTTTAGAAGTTGGAATTTTATACAAAAGTTAGGGGTATAAACGTCATGTGACTTTTAAAATCTGACGGAGGGGTCTAAATTGAAAGCAATTAAAAGTTCAGGGGACTAAATATAAAAATTTTAAAGTTCAGGAGAGGTATTTCAAAACGGGTGGAAATTTGGGGGTTCTTAGTGAAGTTTTCCCAAACATAGTCCACCCATAATACTATTAAATTAATTCCACCATCTAATAGTCTTACTTTTTTTTTTCTTTTTCTTTTTGGTGTTGAATAACATCGATACACCACATCTTTTCTATGACTCTTTTCTTGTTAATTTCATAATATTATATCAAATAAAGAAATTATGAACGCTGCATGGAGAAGGAATTAGGATCTTTTCCATTTCGTTTAAACCATATAATATCTAATCTAATATAATATGTAATAGGAGAGTTTTAGATAGGAGAGTTTAAGAGTTTAACACGTGGCATTCTATTAATCTGACAAATCATTAATATATAATAGGAGAATTTTAGATAGGAGAGTCTAAGAGTTTGGCACATGGCACTCTATTAATCTGACAAATCATTATATTAAATAAAACTGTGCGTTTGAATTTTTTTTTAAGCCTTAAGTAGAATAGGCTAATATCATGACATGTGTCATTCTATTTAAAATCAAAACACACGTGTTTTTTTCAAACTATCGTCTTTCTCAATCTCAACTGCCATATCTAATCTAATCTAATCTAATCATCATCATCATCCTATATATAAAAGCCAAGTTTTGACGTAGAGAGGCTAATATTGTGACATGTGGCGTCTTTTTATGAAGACAAATGTCTAATATAATATATAATAGGAGAGTTTTAGACAGGAAAGTCTAAGAGTTTGACACATGACATTCTATTAATTTGACAAATCATTATATTAAATGAAACTATGGGTTTGAATTTTTTTAAGTTTTAAGTAGAATAGACTAATATCATGACATGTGTCATTCTATTTAAAATCAAAACACACGTGTTTTTTTCAAACTACCATCTTTCTCAATCTCAACTGCCATATCTAATCTAATCTAATCTAATCATCATCATCCTCCTATATATAAAAGCCAAGTTTTGACGTAAAGAGGCTAATATTGTGACATGTGGCGTTTTTTTATGAAGACAAATGTCTAATATAATATATAATAGGAGAGTCTTAGACACGAGAGTCTAAGAGTTTGACACATGACATTCTATTAATCTGACAAATCATTATATTAAATGAAACTGTGCGTTTGAATTTTTTTAAGTTTTAAGTAGAATAGGCTAATATCATGACATGTGTTATTCTATTTAAAATCAAAACACACGTGTTTTTTTCAAACTATCATCTTTCTCAATCTCAACTGCCATATCTAATCTAATTTAATCTAATCATCATCATCATCCTATATATAAAAGCCAAGTTTTGACGTAGAGAGGCTAATATTGTGACATGTGGCGTCTTTTTATGAAGACAAATGTCTAATATAATATATAATAGGAGAGTCTAAGAGTTTGACACATGACATTCTATTAATCTGACAAATCATTATATTAAATGAAACTGTGCGTTTGAATTTTTTTAAGTTTTAAGTAGAATAGGCTAATATCATGACATGTGTCATTCCATTTAAAATCAAAACACACGTGTTTTTTTCAAACTACCCTCTTTCTCAATCTCAATTGTCATATCTAATCTAATCTAATCTAATCATCATCATCATATATATATGAGATATGCTACAATGCAATATAATGCTCACATTTGGCCCATATTTAGTGAAAGAGAGAAGATTGAAATTCAAATTTCAAATTTCAATCCTCCCTTTCATGTGATTGTCCATCTGACACGTCACTAAAAATGGGCCAAATGTGTGCATTATATTGTACTGAAGCATTTCTCTATATATAAAAGCCAAGTTTTGACGTAGAGAAGCTAATATTGTGACATGTGGCGTCTTTATATGAAGACAAATGTCCATGTTTAAGTGTAAAACAAACATTTTGTTTTTTGTTTTTTGTTTTTTTTTTTCCTTTTTTAGGAAAAAAAAAAACCAAAACAAGGCTTTGGTGAAACGTTGTACCTTCAATTATTTGGAAAAAAAATTGGAAAAAATAACTTATCTAATAAACAGTAGATCAAACCTCTTTCAAAACAACGTATCTAAATCAAACTTCTTTTCCATACCTCTCTCCTCACTTTGCTTCTCTCCTAAATATCTATGGCATGCAGTTATTCCAATATAGAGCATCTCAAGGGGACAACTATGGAGAAGAAGATGGCTTCAGGATGTTCTACATGACGGAAGGGGGACCTGAAGCTCTGGTTGATGTTGCAAACGTGGGCTCCCAAAGGGTGCTGGAGAAGGCTGGGTTCCAGAGGGAAGGTGTTCTGAGAAAGTATATTTTTCAGAAGGGGGAAAAGAAGAGACATGGTTATGTTTAGTCTTCTCTCTACTGATCCCAAATTGTACAAATTTTAATTATCAAGGCTTTTGTTATTTTAAATTTATTTTTAGTAATTTTGTGCAATGTCTTAGCTTCCTTCTTGCCTAGCTTTTCCAATGTGGGATAAAACCAGGGTTCTACTTTGGTAGAAGCCAGAAACAAATGGGATTTATGCCATAAATAAACATTAATTATGAATTAGGTGGGGTGCCCCAGGGGAAAAGGATCCTCTCCATTTCAAAATTCCTCAATTTCTTCTATTTAGTGTATTTTGAAGGGTAATATTGTCCAAAAGTTTAATAATGGTAGTGCATTAAATGTAATACCCTTCAAAATACACTAAATGGAGGAAATAGAGAAATTTTGAAATGGAGAGAATCCTGTTCCTGCGCGAGGCCTATGCTTTAGTGCAACGCATGGGCGACGCTCGAGAGGCCCAGTAGCAAGCTACTATGGTGGGCTCTCCCCCGAGAAAAATAAATTTAATATCTTGTGGCCCATTGGGCCAGATATTAAACTTAAGAATAAATACTACATTTGATTTCAGCCAAAAGACCTTAGAGTAATGATAAATAAAACCCTGGACATGAACAGTCATGCACACCCAGCATACTGTGAATGATTCCTCGAGTTTGAATAATGAGTCATGCTCTTTTTGTATAATGCCCCGTTTGAGCTCTCCTCTGCCTTTTCCGATGTGGGACAAGACCGTCAGACTTTTGCAAGTGGCCATAATAACTTCAAGAGAACAAAAACTTCTGCTTTACAGAATTTCATATATGGAGCAGGAGCTTCTGGGAATGTGGATTTTGTTGACTTCAACCACAGTTGTCACGAGTCTATTAGACTAGCATGGATATTATGTTGGCATTTAACTAAACTCGTGTTTCACAAATTAAAAATTCAATCAATGGGGAAAAAAAGGAGCTAAAGGAACATATTAATATTAAGATTAATAGCATTGCTTATGATCATAATCATTCGGAATCCAATCCACTCACAACATATTATCAGTTATTAGGAAGCTATACATAAACATGTCTCTAATTTCTCCTTTGCAAAATCC
>NC_081541.1:9658770-9685832 GCF_901000735.1 Corylus avellana
AAGTGCAAGAAAACATACCTTCTTCTCTCTCGCGCCTAGCTACATCTCCCGCTTGAGCATCGTCATCACGTACAAAACAGAGCATCCCACATATTAATGAGTTACACCAATTAAAAAAATATGGTGGTAGAAAATGAAAAAAGAACAAGAATTGCGGGACACTCTCTCTACCAGTACCAAAAATACCTCTCACATCCTTGACAACAATGCAGATGGTGGCTCTTGAACTTCTATTCGTTGGATTTGATTCACACACTTGGCATTCATCTAGATTAAAATGAGTGGAAATCGAAGCACTTTTACTGGGAATATGATCATAAAATGGAGAACATGCCATAATATTACGTAATAAATATGTTATTATATTATTTAAAATTTTTAAATTACATGATATCATTATCATTATTAAATATAATAAAATAAAATTTTGGCCGCGAGAATCTTTGCTACTCCAGGCTACCCAACCAAAGCTAATGTGCATATTAAAGGGGCATGGACTGGTAATCAAAGTATCAAACCCAGCAATTTATAATTGGAAAGTTTCAAAAGATTTTCGTGATGCAAAAAGAAAATAATTCCCAAAATTCCCACAGAGCCTCAACACCACATAAAATAATAAAACTTGGATGGTCCATGTCTTGCTAGCTGTTGCGGGCCAATTTAGAGGGAGAGAGATACTGTGTTTGGTTTTACAGCTCGTGATGAGATAGAAAGCAAGAGCAGCAAAGCAAAGGGTGAAAGGGAGAGGCTGTTTTGTCAGGTTCTGTCTAGGGGTGCTGCCCAGTAGATAGCCTTTGTGAAATCTTTGCCGCGTTGTCTCTGAGTGGTGGGCAATTAATTCTGTCCTTTTGATGGACTCTCCAAAGCTTTCTCTCTCTCCTTCTCCTCTCTCTTCTTCCTTCACAGAAAAATAATAATTGCTTTCTATATTTTTAACTAGTATTGGATTACTCATTAATCTCTGCATCTATCTCTCTTTCTCAATCAGCCACAGACACATACAGGCACAAAGGAAACATTGTAGACTAGGAACAAGATTTATAAAAGAATAGAAACCAAGGAATGAATGGTGTTTCAGCTGTCGAACCAGATTACTCTGAGTTTGTTGAAGTTGATCCTACTGGAAGATATGGAAGAGTATATAACCACTTTTGCTCACTGGGGATTCTTGCTTCTCTCCGCCTTCTATTGGGTGTTTTATTTTCTTATAAACATGAGTTCTGTTTTTGAGTTCCCTTTGTTTGCTATTTTTTGCAGTACAATGTAATTCATGGCAAAGGAGCCTCAAAGACAGTGTATGAGGCTTTATTCTCACGATTTTTGCTGCATACCCTTTTCAAATTTCTGCAAGTTATTTACTTTTTGTTGGCTTTCTGTTACTCTTTTTTTTGTTAATATTATGGTTTTGCAAATGAATGGGCGTTTGGGGTGAACTCGTTATTGCAGTTATAAAGCTTTTGATGAGTATCAAGGGATTGAAGTAGCATGGAATCAGGTGAAGCTCTATGACTTCCTACGGAGTCCTGAAGACCTTGAAAGGCTGTACTGTGAAATCCATCTGCTCAAGACCCTTAAACACAAGAACATCATGAAGTTCTACACTTCTTGGGTTGATTCAGCTAACAGGCACATTAACTTTGTCACTGAGATGTTCACCTCTGGTACTCTCAGACAGTAAGCATCATATAAGATTTTGACAAATACTCTTCTGTGTCTTAATCTTTCTTGATTTTCTGACTTGGAATTTTGAAATTTATTGGATTTTCAACGCGGGTAATTATTTTTTTCTTGAATTTTCAATTGCTGGTCAGGTATAGGCTAAAGCACAAGAGAGTAAACATTCGAGCCGTGAAACATTGGTGCAGACAGATTTTGAAAGGGCTTCTCTATCTCCACGGCCTTAACCCCCCTGTTATCCACAGAGACCTCAAGTGCGACAACATTTTTATCAATGGGAACCAAGGGGAAGTCAAGATTGGTGATCTTGGCCTCGCAGCGATCCTTCGTAAATCTCATGCTGCTCACTGTGTCGGTAAGTTGGAAGTGTTTTAGATTCCCTCAAGTCTTAAAGCTGGGAACTGTTATTAGATTTTATAATTTTCTGCATGGAATACAAATCCGCATCCAAACTGCCCCCCATGTGTTTGTCATACTATTTTCAGAAGAACTGACTCGATCCTGGGAGAGTTCTTGGAGTTTGTGGTAATACATATGGGTGTTAAATCACTACTTCTCCCAAATGCTTAAGCTTATAAGAGAGAATACACACCAAATATTTAATTGAAATGAGAGGTGAATAATAGATATATGGTTGATCTAATAGCATTTTAAATTACTACTTATCTCAAATAAGGTTATAGAAATGAATGAATTTAATAATTTAATTTATATTCGAATAATTGAATTGTTTTTTTTTTTCTTCCTCAGGAACACCAGAGTTCATGGCACCAGAGGTGTATGAGGAGGAATATAATGAATTGGTTGACATATATTCTTTTGGAATGTGCATCTTGGAGATGGTCACCTTTGACTATCCTTACAGTGAATGCACCCACCCTGCTCAGATATATAAGAAAGTTATCTCTGTAGGAACACAAAACTCTTAATTTACTTTTTCCATATTGAATTTTGTCTCCACTAACAAATTACATCTTGCATTTTCACTATAGGGGAAAAAGCCAGAGGCTCTGTACAAAGTAAAAGATCCTGAGGTGCGACAGTTTGTTGAGAAATGCTTAGCAACTGTGTCCCGTAGGCTCCCTGCTAAGGAGCTTCTGAAGGACCCTTTTCTCCAAATCGATGAATATGGGTCTAAGTTAAGTTCAATAGAGTACCAAGGAGATAGTGATGAAGTAGGCCCTCTCCTAAGACAACCTCATTATGAAATTTTGAACAATAATCCCTCTTTGATGAGTGGGTACGACAGCAATTATCATGGTTATGCACCTGAAATTGATTTAGACTACCATCCAGTTGAATTTGAATCGAGTGAACTTGATCTCTTCTCTTGTCAAGAGGATGAGCATTTGGGAGATGTTGACATTACAATCAAAGGGAGAAGAGAAGACGATGGCATCTTCTTAAGGCTCAGAATTGCAGATAAAGAAGGTTAATTAGAGTCATAATTATTCCAGAATGCCTTTTTTCTTCTTTCCTTACATTGTCAAATGAGCACAGAAACCAAATTGAGAATTGCTTTCCTCTGTGCAGGCCGTATTCGAAACATCTACTTCCCATTTGACATCGAGACTGACACAGCAATGAGCGTTGCAATAGAAATGGTGGCCGAACTTGATATTACTGACCAAGACGTGACAAAAATAGCAGATATGATTGATGGTGAAATTGCTACTTTGGTACCAGAGTGGAAGAGGGTGCTGAGCATGGCGGAAAGTTCACATAGCACAAGTGCAAGCTTTTGTCACAACTGTGTTTCAAATAATCACCTATTGGATTATGTATCATCAAATAGTCCAGGAGTCAAGAATCTGCAAGTTCTTCAGTGTTCCAAACATGGATGTGCTGCCATCCATGGGCGTTTCGAAGAGATAACGTACCAAGTTGAAGAGTCAGAACAATGTGTAACAGATGGTGCACCAAAGACATCAAGCCAATCTGGTGGCATCCATTTTGCTGATATTTGGGCTCAGCAAGACGAACTAGAATTGATTTCATCAGGGTCAAGGGAGATCTGCTGCGATGAAGTGAATAAGCCATTGGACCAATCAACCTTTGCAAACGAGAGAACTATAATTTTGGATAATCAAAGTGAATCCAGTGCAAGAAACTCTCTCTCCACAAATCCTTCAGCAGACTGTACCATCTTGGATGATTATGATAATGAGATTAGGCAAGAATTAAGATGGCTCAAAGCGAAGTATCAAATGCAGTTGAGGGAGCTCAGAGACCAACAACTAGGAGTGAAAATGAAATGGACACCTTCGAGCTTGTCTCAAAAGTCTGACAACTTAGAGCACAGAAAAGGCGAAGTTTCACCGCCTTTGGGCTCACCCCAGATAAAGAGAGAGAACATTGTACCTCTCCTGAAATCTTTTCCCTCTTGGAAACAATTAACTTCAGATTTTCCCATTGGTGCTGATAAGAAATGCTCCAGTGTGGCAGACCAAATGACCGGAAATTCTGAGGCAATCAATGGCTCTTTCAGTCCTGAGAAGATGTTTACTGCCAATAGTTTCTATACTGGAGCTTTGGTTCTTCCAAACTCTCTGCATAGGGCAACTTCTCTTCCAGTTGATGCTGTTGATGTTTAAAGCCTGCCAGCCAGCCAGCCAGCCAGCCAGCCAGCCAGATACTCTTAGCTTTCTCTCCAAGTTGACACCACGCCCTCCAAGTTTTAACAGGCTGCCTCTTTTCATTGACAGAAGAAGTGAAGGTGATATATCTATAACTTGTACAATCAGAGACTCAACTTCCACAGTTCCACAGATTGTAGGGCCTGTTCCCAGGTGAGATTACTTCACTTGGGTAATTTTGAGTTAATGTACATTACCCACTAACTTAGAAGTAAACCAGGTTTCCCAAATTTTCTCCTACATCCTCTGATCCCCTTTGTATGCCATGAGAGAGTGAGTTAATGGTTGTCATAGGAATGGCATGTGATAAGGTATGTTTGACGTATTTCACTTGAAATGGAGAAAATCCTACTGCCGAGCATACACATTATCGTTGCATTTACATGTGGAAATATTGAAGAAAAATGTTTGGGGTATTATAATTTTTACTACAATTCTTATATAATTTGATATGGCAGCCCATAATTGATAAACTAATTAAGAGTGTATAGTTGATAAGTCAGTCATTAATTAATTAAATTGACAAGTTAAATTTTTTGCTTAATTATTTCACCAATTATGAATTATCATATTAATTTGTAAAGAAATTTATAGGTCAACTTACAAATTGCTTTTAGAGAAGCATTTAAATGTAGACCTTTACATAATTACACTCATCAAAGTGCATATGTTGAGCTATTGGCATGATGGACGTGTGGTGCACACTCCTCGCTTAGGAGGAGCAATGCTATATACTAATTATTATAGTTTATACCTTCATCTCATCCCTATCTCACCGGGCATGTAACAGTATTCATTAGTCTAGTAGGATTAGGGTGTAGTATTTAGTGTTGAGTAATGTTATTCTTCATTCCTATGCCACAACAAGCTGATGTGACGTGTTTTAAATAGTTTATCGAATTAGTTAATTAAAAAAACAAAAACCAAACAAAGGTGGATTGAGATTTCTTAAAATTTTCTTTAAATCTGAGATTCTCAAATTCATAAATCTCAGCCGTTCATCTCGTCTCAACGTCTAAAATAAGCCAAAGTCATGTTTCAGCATTTAATGAAAAAGCTACTAAACCTTTGAAAATCTCAAATTTAAAGAAAATTTTAAAAAATTTCAATCCAAGAGAAACTACTCAAAACAAGTATCGTCATGAATGTAATAAATAAATATAAAAATATATCATTATCTTGAGATGAAACCATAGGGGATCCCAGCATCATGTGCACATGCCACAATGCCACCACTCATGTCATGTCCAATAAATATTTACAAAGCAAGCAAATCCCTCTGGTCCAGCCACTCCTTCAAAGACGACTTTCTTTTTTTCCCTCATCCCCTACCTGTCTGCTTTGTGTCGTTTTCAAAGGTCAGCAGTAGCATGGGCGGTTTTACCAAAGAACAAAAGTTAATGGTCCTGAACCTAACTTCACCGCCGGTGCCAGCATCATGTGAATTTCTACTTGACCAAAATTGCCAACTTGGGTTAGATATTTGGAAGAGTATTGTAGAATGCCTGGCATCCACCATGACTGCCCTGGTACGACGTAACTTTGTTTTCTACCAAAAAAAAAAATTAAAAAAATTAAAAAAATAAAATACTTAAAATTATCTTTAATTTTATGTCACATTAAAATAATTTTTTAATTAAAAAAAAAAAAACTTTTAAAAGCACTAACAACCAGAAAAATTTTCATTCAAGGAGACGTAGATGGAATGAGGTAATTATCATTAATAAAAGTGGGTGGAGTACCACGGTCTTAATTGTTAATATTGAGGTATTAATATTAATATATTAGGATTCGGCTTAGGTTTAAATCTCCCAACGGTTGAAATTAAACAGAAAAAAGAAAACAAAGGCTGCAATTTCACTGAACCCGTTCACTTCTCTCACGCTTCTTCTCCTTATTCCTTTCTCTCTCTAAACTCATTCTTCTTCTTCTTCCTTTCTCTTCTTGTTTTTGTTTAATCTGAAAATTAATCAAGACAACTTCTAACTAAACTGAGTATTTTCATAGAATTTCTCTAACCTTCTTCTCCCATATATTATATGGTGGATATTAATTAATTGGTAAAAGGAGGATTGAATTGAATGGTGGATAAGAGAAGGCTAGGGTTGCTAGTAAATTCAGGATTGAATTGAATGGTGGATAAGAGACGGGTTGCTAGTAAATTCCCATATACGTCGTACAATGTAACTTTTACATTTACCGATTGGCTTGCTTTCGTGGCAGCCTATTAGTCATTTTAGACATTAAAAAGTTGATTCACAGAAAACTAGAAATTAGTACTTAAAAATAAAGAAAAATGAAAAATTAGTCATTGTGATTTTGCAACTAACTCACTGTACGGTATTAAAATGAATTCAAAAATTTATGATGTATGCCAAAAAAATAACATAGTTTCTACCGTCAAATTTTGTCTATTAATTTAATAAATTTTGTGTTAGTATGATACTAACACAAAATCGAATAAGTATAATAATTTTATTGGATCTAACGTTTCACGCTATCATAATTTGTTAAATCATTGAACGAAATTTGATTATAAGGATTATATTATTTTTTTGGCATACATCAGAAATCGGAGAGTTAATTGAAAATCACGTAAATCTCGTGGACTGCATTTTTACCTTTTTTAAAAAAATAAATAAAAAAAAGGAGAAAAAGTAAATTAATACCTCACACGTAGAAAGATTCCTTTATGACTCTTCTTCTTCTGAAAGGGTCTTTACAAACCAACCTTCCCCAGTTGAATTCAGATGTGTAATAGAAAGCAAGAAAAGTGAAGCTGCCGTACAAATTAACAGCTCCATTCAATCATTTTGTCGTTTATTTTTATTCCTTAGTCTCAAGTCATCTATTACAGAAAAAAGAGTAATAAACATTAAACGGGCTATTTTTATTTTAATTTTTTTCCTTCTTTTATTCAATAATAAATGAGACAAGAATTATAAGAAAACAACCTCAAGTCTTAAATAATAAAACTCAAACGAGAAAAGGCGATAAAAAAAAAAAAAAAACAAATAATAAATAATAAATTCAAAAAAGATCCAAACATTTCGAAGGACGGCATAAAATGGTAAATAAGAGTCAAAGGAGTAAAGGACTAAGAGCCCCAAGCCATAAAGGCTATTGTATTAGATGCATAAGTAGTTGAAAATGTGTCAAGTTTTAAAAATTTATTCCATCTAGTGTTTATGCTCGTGCAGCTTGCTACAATGTGAATAAGATTTTTTTTTTTATTTTTTTTAAAATGAGATATATACTTACACTCAAATTTTTAAGTGCTACGTGATAGTAAAAAATATTAATAAATTTTAGATAAATTATTATTAAATTTTGAATTCAATAGTATTTTTCTGCACCACGTCAGAAAATGTCCTTTTAAAAGTTTGAGAATGCAAGTGTGAATAACATTTTTCAAAAATAAATAAATAAATAAAAGAGAATAACAAGGGCAGCTAAGTAGATGCCCAACAAAAACAAACAGACACAATCCTAGGGTACTACATGTAAGAATTCAAAATAAGTACTAAGTAGAAAAATTGATATGGTAGGATTTTTTAGGAATTCTGGACCTCCTATAGGATTTTCGAATAATCATAAACCTCCTATGAGCAATAAGAGGTGCTCTCAAACTCCCATAAACACAAGGTTTGAATAAATTCTTGTTATTCATAAATAATGCAGTATTTAAAGACAATAAAAAATAGAGTCCCACATGAGATAGGACTTTCATTTAAAATAGATAAATCTAATCCTACCCAAATAACAAATAACAAGATAAAAGAGATAAACATAACATAAAAGTCCTACAGACACAATAATATTAAAATAATAAAACAACTATAAAACATTAATGAACTAAATAACCTAATTGATAATATTTCATAACAGACCCACTACCTAACAATGACTACACGTAACACTGCGCTCGACGCCGGCAAGAAACTCCACGCCAATGTCATCACCACTAGCCCTGCCTCCTCCCCAGACTCCTTCCTCCACAACGCCCTCCATTTGTACGCTGCTTGCGGCAACTCATGCTATGCACGCAAACTATTCGTTGAAATTCCGCATTCGAACAAAGACACTGTAGACGGCCTTAATGGGCTACTATGCTCGACATGGTTTGCCCAGAATTTCGCTACTTTTGTTTGTCGAAATGGGGAAAGAAGGAGTGAAGGTCGATGACTTGGCCATGGTTTGTATGTTTAACGTGTGTGCACGGTTGAACATACAAAAGGTAAACCAAAAATGGAGTGTTTGAGTCAATGTTACCAACTTACCACTTCAAAGCTTATAGGGACATTAAAAAATTTCAAGCAACCATATTCCATGGAAGATAAATAGTTGAAAAAATTAAAAGCTTATTATAAGAAATAAAGCATCTAACTATTCAAAACCCAACTATAAATGCACCTTTGCATACATATGAAATCCTCTGCGCTCGAAAAATCAACTAATTTCAGAGTTTAAAAAAGTAAAAATAAATAAAATCAATGGCGTTTCACTTGTGTTAGAACTGGTAGAGATATATGCTCAATCAAAATAAATCAAGACAAGAGATTCTACGCTCCAACAAAATTGAACGAACACTAAATATTAACAATTTGTTCCATATAATAAATTTGCAAGTTACAATCTTTTCCTATACTAAGAGGAGAATAAATTTGCAAGTTACAATGTTTCTGTTAAGGATAAAAATAAGTCTCAAGATAATCTCCAAATTCAAATTCAAAAGAGTCTTCAAGATAAAGCTTCTCAAGATAAAGATTATAAGAGGAGTTAGAATTTAAATTATATGTTTCAGAATTCAAATGTATTTCATATCTTTTAGAATTCAAATGTATTCTCAAATCTGTAAATTGTTATCTATTGTAACAACTTTAATTATAAATACAAAGCCTATACCAATGTTAAGGTAAGGTAGTACATTTGAAAATACTTCTGATTATCAAAGTCTTTATGGTATCGGAGCTATTTTTTTGACTCACGTCAGTTTTTCTTTCCTGCCACCTATTTTCATTTTTTTTCTATTCCCATCTCACTACCCATTCAGATTTTTTTTCTCACTCCTCTCAACCGCAATGACTGATGCATCATCTTCCATTGTGGTTCCCACCTCATATGCTACCATCACCACTACAACCACCACTATCCACACTTCTGTTACTCACAAGCTTTCAAAAGACAATTATTGTTTGTGGAAGGCTACTATTGTGCCCATTCTCAAAGGCCTCTCTGTCTATGGCTTCGTTGATGGCACTATCAAACCTCCACCCCAAATCATTGAAGTCGTGTCCTCCACCACTGATGGAGTTGAAACTATCGAAAAGCAACAAAATCCAGCATATGCAACATGGAACTAGCAGGACCAACTCATCCTGGGTGCTCTTACATCCTCCTTAACGGAGTCCATCCTCACTTATGTGCTCAAGTGTACCACTTCCCGTGATCTTTGGTTCACTCTTGAACGCCTGTTCACCTCTCACTCTCAGGCTCGCCTTATGCAAGTTCATCTCCAACTTGTTACCCTCAAGAAGGGTGATTCCTCCGTCTCGGACTATTTTCAGAAATTCACAGACCTCGTGGATACTCTTGCTGCCGTTGATCAACCACTCAATGATTTTGAGCTCACTGCATTTCTCCTTGCCGGCCTTGGGTTTGACTATGACTCATTTGTCACATCGTTACCACCCGTGTGACTCCTATGACGATTGATGATCTATATGGGCATCTTCTTGCTCATGAGCACCGTCTTTTTCACAATGCTGCAACACTAGATGCTACCCCTGCAGATGCAAACTTTGTGACTAAAAATAAGCCAACCCGTGGACGTGGAGGCCGCCATTCTCCATCCAATTTTAATTATGGCCGTGGTAGGAGATACTCCCAGCAAAATCGTCCACCTTACCAATTTGGAAATCAGCGTGGCAGGGGGCGTGGTTGACGATCCTCTCATTCTCAGTCCCGACTTTTTTGTCAGGTATGTCTAAAAGCCGGTCACGGAGCTCTCACATGTCACCACCGATTTGATGATTCTTTTCAACAAGAGCATACATCAAATGCTCACGGCTATGTTGCTGCACCTCCCTCCCTTGTGGATCACAATTGGTACCCAAACTCTGGGGCCTCGCATCACATCACTTCGGATCTTGCCAATCTCAACTTGAAGGCCGAAGAATACGGTGGTTCTGACCAAATCCGTGTTGGTAATGGTACTGGGCTTTCTATCAAGCATATTGGGACTGCCCAAATTTCTTCCCCTTCTCTTCAATTTCAATTAAATAATGTTCTCCATGTCCCTCAAATTCGGAAAAACCTATTGTCTGTGCATCAATTTAACAAAGCTACAAAAACTTATTTTGAATTTCACCCATATAAATTTTTTTGTTAAGGACCAAGCTACAAGGAACACTCTTCTGCAAAGGCGGAGTAATCACGGGCTCTATATCATTCCTCCTTTTTCAAATGTCAATAAAGTGCGCGATCCAACTGCTTTGGTGGGTGAACGTGCGTCTGTGTCAAGTTGGCATTCCCGTTTGGGTCATCCGGCTTTTAGTGTCGTTCGTCGTGTCTTATCTTCATTCAAGCTTCCATTTTTGCAAAATAAAAAGGACTCCATGTCTTGTGCTGCTTGCCTTGGATCCAAGAGTCATCAACTCCCTTTCTCCAAGTCTCTACATTGTAGTAAATTTCCTTTAGAATTAATGTACACAGATGTTTGGGGTCCTTCTCCCATTTGTTCAAAATCTGGTTTCAGATATTATGTTTCATTTATGGATGATTTTAGTCGTTATTCCTGGCTTTTTCCAATTATGCGCAAAAGTGATATCTTTGATATTTTTGTTAAATTTCAATCTTACGTTGAACGATTTTTTAACAGAAAAATCAAGTGTGTCCAATCTGATTGGGGAGGCGAATACCGCTCTCTCCATAAATATTTTCAACAAAATGACATCACTCACAGACTATCTTGTCCTTATACCCATCAACAAAATGGGGCTATTGAAAGAAAACATCGACATATTGTCGAAACTGGATTAGTTCTTCTCTCTCATGCATCTGTTTCCCTTCGTTTTTGGGAAGATGCTTTTGTCACAGCATGTTATCTTATAAATCGAATGCCAACAAACACTTTACAAAAAAAATCTCCTTTTGAAATTATTTTCAAAATTCAACCTGACTACAATTTTTTGAAGGTTTTCGGTTCAGCCTGTTGGCCAAACTTACGACCCTACAACACAAATAAGTTGCAGCCTTGGTCTGTCCAGTGTCTCTTTCTTGGGTATAGTCTTTTACACAAAGTTTACAAATGTTTGCATATTCCAACCGGTAGAGTTTACTTCTCACGAGATGTGATATTTCAAGAAGAAATCTTTCCTTTTCCCCAGGCTGAAAAATCACCTTCTTTGTCCTCATCTAATGCATCAATTTTGGGTCCAGCTCCTTTTCAACTTTCTCTCCTCCAACCCGTGAGTTCTCTACCAGCAGCAAATGTGCTCCTACAAGCTACTTCACATGCACCTACCCTCACCCACGTCACTCCTCATATGCCAAACAACCCATCTACATCTGCACAAAGACCCACCCGTGCGCCTAGACCAACAACCTTATTAACCGGTCCCTCAATGGTTTCCCAAGCACCTCCCACAAACACATCTATGACAAGTCCCTCTCAAACTCATTAATTTCCTGCCACACCTGTTGAAAATCTAGCCCCTAGCTCACCTGAAAATCACTCAACAACCGTAGCTCACCCAAACTACATTCAACCCGTGAACCCCTTAGTCTCACCCACTCCCACGTCTGTAGGTGCCCACATTACAAACCAAAATATCCCTACCAACACCCATTCCATGACTACAAGAGCCAAACATGGTATTATCAAACCAAAAATATCCACCGATAGTACCACAAAATATCCTCTCCTTCATGCTCTCGTAACCGAAGCTAACTTGGATTTGGTAGAACCAACTTGCTACTCTTCTACCATCAAGCATCCGGAATGGAGAAAAGCAATGAATTGTGAATTTGATGCATTGTTACAGAATTGAACATGGAAATTAGTTTTCCCTTCGGAGGCTCAAAATATTATAGGATGTAAGTGGGTATTCCGCATCAAACGACGGGCTGATGGTTCGGTTGAAAGATACAAAGCACGTCTTGTTGCCAAGGGCTTTCATCAACAACCTGGTGTGGACTTTGGTGAAACCTTCAGCCCTGTAGTTAAGCCCACTATGGTACGTACAGTTCTTTCTATTGCAATTTCAAATGGCTGGGCTATTCGTCAAATTGACGTAAACAATGCATTCCTACATGGGGTATTATCTGAAGAAGTTTATATGACTCAACGCCCTGGATTTACTCATCCTCAATTTCCTCTGCATCTATGCAAGCTGCAAAAAGCTCTTTATGAGCTAAAACAAGTGCCCCGAGCTTGGTTTTCAAGGTTAAGCACTCGTTTAATTGCTCTTGGTTTTCATGGTTCAAAATCTGATACGTCATTGTTCATATATAAATCTGCTGCCATGACAATGTATGTTCTCATTTATGTGGATGACATAATTATTACGTGCTCTAGTACTACTGTTATAACTGATTTGATCCTCTGAGTTTGCTATCAAAGACCTTGGAAGTCTAAATTTTTTTCTAGGAATTAAGGTTCTATATCATTCTGGAATTACATACTATCTCAGCAACGGTATATCCTAGACCGCCTAACTCGTACAAAAATGGGTGATGCAAAGCCGATTGCCTCACCAATGGCTACATCAACAAGTCTCTCAGCCTTTGAAGGGACTATTTTTTAAGACCCCACTCTCTACCGCAGCACAATCGGCGCTCTCCAATATTTATGCATCACGAGACCGGACATTGCCTTAACTATCAATAAGTTGTCACAATACATGCACAAGCCTCTTGAGCCTCATTGGCAAGCTGCCAAGCGTCTCCTGCGCTATCTCAAACAGACAATGACATTTGGTCTACAGTTTCGACGTTCCTCCTCAAATTTAATTCAAGCATTTTCTGATGCGGATTGGGCGGGCTCCCGTGATGATCGCCGTTCTACAGGAGGTTTCTCTATTTTTCTTGGCCCGAATCTTATCTCTTGGAGTTGTCGTAAGCAAAAAACGGTTGCTCGGTCTAGCACCGAAGCCGAATATAAAGCCCTTGCAAACGCTGCTGCTGATATCCAAGGGCTAAAATCATTATTGCATGAACTTGGTGTAACTTCAGTTCAATCTCCACTTTTGTGGTGTGACAATATTGGAGCAACTTATCTTTCCTCAAATCCAGTCTATCACGCACGCATGAAACACATAGAGATAGACTTTCATTTTGTTCGTGATATGGTCAACAAGAAGACACTTGCCATTAAATTTCTATCTACTAAAGATCAGCTTGCGGATATATTTACCAAGCCTCTATCATCTACGCGGTTTGCATCTCTTCGGTTCAAGCTCAACGTCGTTCCTTTACCGTTGAGATAAAGCTTCTCAAGATAAAGATTATAAGAGTTAGAATTTAAATTATATGTTTCAGAATTCAAATGTATTTCATATCTTTTAGAATTCAAATGTATTCTCAAATCTGTAAATTGTTATCTATTGTAACAACTTTAATTATAAATACAAAGCCTATACCAATGTTAAGGTAAGGCAGTACATTTGAAAATACTTTTGATTATCAAAGTCTTTAGTTTCCAAATCAACTTTCCCAATGTCTACGGGTGTAAATTCTGACTTTGGCAATCCAAATTCAGATGGAGATTGGGATGGCATCTTAGTCGCTTGAGGCACATCGCATTCAACATCGTAGCACATCCTCTTTCTCTGTTGGGTTCCGTCCTCAAGTAGGAGGACAGAACCCCACAACCGGTTGTTCGCTTCACTCTATTTTTGGATAGTTTTTTCAGCCTTGTGAAAAAGTAAATCTTCTCCTCCGAATTAGAAAGATCACTGCAAATTTTCCAGGGAGACATTTCGCCGTATATATCACACTCAACGATGCCCTCCTAGGGAATCTCTTCACCCTTAACCTTCTTCAACAAATATTCAGTTATGAGCTCATCATCATAGGGCCTAAAGCGAAATCCCAGCGACACAAATTTGTGGGATATACTAATTATGGTGATTGAGGAGGATTAATATAAATATAAAGTGTAGTTTTGAAGTGAGATGCATGTGGATCAACCAGCAAGAAGGAAGGTTGGAAATTGGACGTACCTGCTTGGCGGTGTCGACGACTCCACAGGGTCAAGGTTTAGACTTCGGGAAAGACAACGGTTTTTAAGCTTAAACGCCCCATATATATATATATATATATATATATATATATATATATTTGAATTTTGTATTCAATTTTCTAGATAACGTTTTAGTTTTATCTAGAAATCTGAATACAAAATTCAAATATATAAAATCTAATCTATGCATTTGAATTCCCGGCCAGTATTATCTCTGCTTTTGCATTATACATACAATCTTGCTTAACAGAGTTTTAGTTTTATCTAGAAAACTGAATTGAAAAAAAAAAAAAAAAAAAAAAAAAAAGCTACGGCAGAAGCATAAGGAGATTGAAGGAAAGTGAAGGACTATTGTGAAAGACCAGTCAAGGATAGATTACAACTATCCATCTTTATCTTTATCTTTATCGTCAGCTTATGTTTTCTCTTTAGCATCAGTTATGTTATTTTGAATAAGTTATCATTATCTTGTTAATTAGTAGCATTAGTATAAGAAGAAGATATTCGTCTTTGGTTTATCTCCAGCCATAATTGGAGTTTCTATCAGTTAATTTAATTCCATTTGTTCCCCTTTTATCATTGTGGGTTCTTATCAGTTTTCTAGATAAAACTAAAAACTGAATACAAAATTCAAATATATAAAATCTAACTTTAGTTTTATCTAGAAAAAAAGAAATATATATTTGAATTTTGAACGCCGTGAGCAGCATATCTCGTCCAGGTGGACCTGCTGAGGATCGGAAGACAAAGGTACTGCTGAGGGGAAAAAAAAAAAAAAAAAGGCTTTCTTGGGAAGAGTAGGAGATAAGGATTGAAGGGTGGAGATGGAAAGGTGGGGATCCAATGGTTGAGGAAGGGATGTGGTTTTTCATGAGTGTCACTTCAGCATAAAATGAGAATAAAAATTCAATGAAAATCTAAAGATATGAATGTTAGCCCAAGTTAAAGGGATTGATGGATTAGTTTGAAAATTTCAAATTAGAGAGAAACAAAAAACTTTGTTTGAATTTAAAGAGGGACTATTGTTACCTAATATATATTGATTCTTGAATATTGTTATTTGTTGCTTTTATATATATATATATATATATATATATAATGTCTTGTAAATAGGCTAATTAACAATCTATCAATATTAAATCAACGGTTCTTTAATCTAACTCATATTGTTGCAGTAAACAATTGCCACCCACTTTCCCAAGCTTTGCACTAGTCATTTGCATACTCAATTTTTTATAAGCAATAAATACAAAATTAGTCTATGTGGTTGGCTTAAATCATATATATATATATAACCTCTACTCACAAATATCATTCTTTGCAATTGGCAAAACCGTCTTGTTTCCGAAAAACTCGATCCTAATTTGCCCACAATGATATAAATTATTTATAAACATTAATATGAAAGATGGTAGTAATGCAACTGTAGCAACACAAGTGTACAACACATTTAACTCCCTACAACTCCAAAGATCATTAATATGAAATATCATAAGGAATATAGTTCATATGCTATATCTCGTAACATCATCATGCAGACATTTCATATTGAGCTATTCAGTTCTTTCATTGGTTGCTCGGAATCTTCAGCACCTCCTCACCTTCACTTAGCTTCTATGCAGAAAATGGTATCCTCAAGGCCATTCTCTGGGCAAGCCAAGGTCTTTCTCGATCCGGGTCAATGTAATTAACCATGCATGAGGAACTGTTCTACTTCTTCATCTACCAATTCTCTAGTCCATGTGACCCGTTTTGATGGGCAACTACCCAGCTCGAAACACCTGCACATTTTTATATTCAGATTTGAATAAGAAAGGGCAAACTATATATAATGTTTTCAAAAAGCTCTTCAAACAATGTCATTTTAATGAGAATGCAGGTGAAGAAACTGCAGAAGAATTAAAGGAACTATTTTCCTATAGAATCCCTAACATTCAAAAGCTAAGGAAAGTTTTCAACGTGATGTGGGTGATATTCTATAGAGGCCCACTAAAGTTAGGAGGAAACACTAAATATTCGATACCTATATTCATAAAAGCAGGCACTTCTCTCATTCTCTGTTTTGCCCCAGTTATCCCATCCTGCATGTTTAATACATGGATCCATATATGTGTATGCAAAGATCACCCTCCCAAAAGGTCCCCATGGTCGTCCAAGACACGCATATGCAGCCCCTCCATTGCCAGTGATCACACATCTGCATCCGGACAAGTTATTCATAGGTGACACAGATAGAAGCAACTGTATGATTTAGACCAAAAGTTCGAAGGGGGGCAAAGGAAAAGGAATAACTACAAAAGCTAGATGAAACCTTGGTCAGGCATGACTGATTTAATATCTTCAAAGAACACATTTAACACTTCAACCAGAAAAAATAAATAAATAAATAATTTAGCTATATCAGAAGTGTAATGCATTCATTGTATTTGGGGCAAGAGGAATGCTAGGCTTACAAAAAATCTTAGAAAAAATTCAATCATGTTGTGCCACATCACTTTGTAAAATATTTTGTAAACCTAGCATTTCTCTTGCAACAAATAATATAATAGAAAAGAAAAAGGGAAAAAGAATTCAAATTAAATATAAATAGGGGCACCGATCGAGCAACTATCAATGCAAATGCAAAGATCATCAATCTTGAAATGAGTACCATATGCAATAACTCAGCACAGCTCTAATGAAGAGAAAGAAAGCTCTTAATTCTATATAGCTTATGAAAGCATGGGTCTAAAAAACTTAAGAATCTAAACTTCATGAACACACATGATCAGAAGTTCCTTCATTGATCAATTATCCTTATGTGTGCCACAAGATATTTGAAAAAATATCATATTTGGATGAGAGAATTTAAAATAAAATTGACCAAAATGACTCAAAAACTCAACCTTTAGGGACTTTATAATGAGCTGTTATGTCCTTCATTTTCATAATGTGCTTAGGCACACTTTGAAACTGTAAAATGTTTTACTTTAAAGCTTTTCTATTAGGGTGCTGGCCAAAGCCTTATTGAAACTCACTAAATGTTCATCAACGACCTTTCCTAGGCCCTAAAACATTAAGGAATAAAACCCTAATGCTTTCCTTGATATGAGATTTCATGAACGTTGAAACTTAAGCGATTTAAATCACTACAATCGTTTATGTTTAACAATCTCATGTGGCACTTGATTTGTCCACACGAAACCTTAATCCAGTTTCCAAATACCTCAAAGTGAAGAGCACATTTTCTTTTCAGTCAGGAAAAATTACCACTAGGAATTATTGGAACATAAAATACTAATAATTAAAGCAGTAGAAATACATCAAATAACTAAGAAAAATAATATACTTTAATGCTATGAAATAACTTTATTTAAATTAACCAATGTTAATTTAATAGTAAATTTCAACCTATCTGTGGGCAAAGGTACATTACGCATGAAATTTACTCTTTATTAATAAGACTAATAAATTTAACATTAATAAATAAAATTTCCCGTACCTGTAGGCCTAAGAGAAATTTTATTTTCAATGTTAAATTTACTATCTTATTCTAATTAAGTCATAAAAATAAAAATGTCCATGTGGGGATTGGCAAATTAAATTTATGAATTAATTACAACATGATGTTAATTTTCTTTATGAAGTTCACATATATAATCTTGAAGCAATTATCATTATAAAATCGGGATGTTGTGGCTCTCCCAAAATTATTATGATAATCACGACTTCATTAACATCTAATTTATTTAAATTAACCAATGCTAATTTAATGGTAAATTTCAACCTACCTATAGGCAAAGGTTGCATCACGCATGAAATTTACTCTTTATTAATAGGACTAATAAATTTAACATTAATAAATAAAATTCTCCCTTACCTGTAGGCCTAAGAGAAATTATATTTTTAAAGTTAAATTTACTATCTTATTCTAATTAAGTCATAAAAATAATAACGTCCTTGTTGGGATTAGTAATTAAATTTATGAATTAATTACAACATGATATTAATTTTTTTTATGAAGTTCACATATATAATCTTGATGCAATTATCATTATAAAATCGGGATGCTGTGGCTCTCCCAATGATGCTGTGGCTCTCCCAAAATTATTATGATAATTACGACTTCATTAACATCCAATAACTGTATAGATGCCAAAATAAAGTTTTCAAGAATAAAAGACGAAATCAACATGTTAGTGGGTAAACAGTATTTTTTTAAAGTACAATCAGATAGTGTCCCAGAAAAGTAAGGGGGCGCACAATGGCACACTTAAATTCCAAGACTTTCCTTGCCAGAGCTTTCCGATTGCAATCCTTGGATAGTACCATAAACATTCACCAACGTATTGGCTTACTTAATTATTTTCAAGTCTAGGCATCAAGCAATTTATATTTAAACAATATAAATAAAAAGAATATATTTAATCTTAAGTCCATGAATTAAAGAAATAACAATTTCAATGCTAAACAATTTAAATAATAATATATATTAAATTACAATATGAAAGTATATGAAGATGCATGGCCTGGTGTCTTAGGCCCCTTTACCTTGAGAGCCCAAGTTCTAATCCCACAAGAGCACAAGGCCCAAATGTTTTTTTTTTTTTTTTTTCCAAATTTTTTTTTTTTTGAATCTGTATGGGCTTGGGTTTGCTTTCTTTATCGGGTTGGGCCACCATATTGGGTTACGAGTCAGCCCACTTAATTACCTTTTCTTTATAAAAAATAAAAAATAAAAAAATTATTTTTTAACTATATCGGGCTTGGGTTAAAATAAACCCATACCCAATGACCCAAAAAACACTAGACCCAGTTTCCTTATGGGTTAAAAACCCTACGCAGATCCTTAACTCCCCAACCCGTAAATACCATAACCCTAGCTGCCGCCTTCCTCGTGTGTTGGCCACCAAGGGCGGCCAGTGCTCTGGCCAGATGACAGGCGGCCCGTGTGGCCGCCGTCAACCTTTATAGGTGACCCCCGGCAAAGAGCAGCCATCCCGGCACATCCTTACGCGAGCAAATGGTGGAGATCGAGACGATTCCACCGTCGTTCTCACCCTGTAGCGGCGTCCTAATGCTGGACCTGAAGTGGCACACTCCTCCACAGATCCTCCCGCATCAACAGTTCGGCCGCCACCGTTAATCCTTATGGGTGGTCCGTGATGGACCACTCCTCACTGTATGCGGCAAACCGCCTATAACCTGAGTAGGGGTATTAGCTGTCCCGCTCATTCATAGCCAAAGAGTAGATCCTCACGTGGCAATCGAGCACAGCTGCCTAGACGAGCACATCAACCCCAGACAACGGCGGCCGGCAGGAAGCCGTGGCGCCGTCCAAACCGGCTTCATCGCCGTCACCTTTATGGCCAGAGATCGCTGCTGACGGCAGAGGGAACGGGTGCCCCAGTGGTTTCCCCAGACCTCGTCGGTGTCTTCTGCGCCGATGGCCAGAGAATCGGCCACCACCAACTGCTCTTGCTTCCACGGCTCAAGTTCACAATGGTGTGTACAAATGGTTCTCTGGCACAAGGGCAATATGGTCAAGTCTCAAAAAATAAACAGATCAGTGTATCCAAATGGACCAAAACTAAACACGCATATTTTGTGGGTTTCATGCTGCTCACCATATTTTGTTTCAATAATTAAATAAACAAAATGAATATTATTGAAACAATAATAAAAATTTACAGCAGGCATATCTAAAAATTAGACTGAGCAAATATGGCCTAGAGAAGGCTCTGATACCACATGTAAGAATTCAATATATAATTAAATGCTAATCGATATAAATTACCCGTGGAAATAATTTAATTATATAAGTATCTCCGGCCAATGCTTTGCTCAGCAACAAAATTTAGAAAACATAAAAAAAAAAAAAAAAAAAAAAATTTAGAAAACATAAAAAAAAAAATATATATATATATATATATATATATATATATATATATATATATATATATCAGAGGTTTATGACCTATCACCTATGCCTACTAGTGAGTGCCAATTGATGGAATACACAAGCCTTATTTATAGTAGGTCAGAGACTCTCAATTAGAACTGTTACCTTAATTATTCCCCCCATCAAGGAATAAAAATCAAATAAATAATCAATATAGATTATTTGATTCCACAAAATAAAATCAATAATGAATTCAAATATTTGTTTTCACAATAATTAAATCAACAATTTAATTCAGAATATTTGATTTCATAGAATAAATTACTGAACACCGTAATTATATATATATATATACATATATGTGTGTGTGTGACATAAGGAACATACCTTAAATGAAATTTCTTACGGTACAATTCTACAAAGAGGCTATCATGGTCATCACCACGTAAAACACAAGAAAACAAAAGGGTGAACAAAACCAAACAAGAGGATTTTTTTTTTTTTTTGCAGACAATCCTAAACAATAAGCAACAACATCTGAAAACTGGTGTATAATTGATGCAAGTAAAAAGTACAAATATAACCGATTCATATTATGTCTCAATGACGAGATTATAAATACGAAAAATGCTATTCACCTAAGATTATGAGGACATTAGAAAAATACCAAGAGAGTAACATTTCTTATAAGGATGCCTATTGCATAAAAACACCTCTTTTTTTTTTTTTTTTTGACATGTCGACACAAGAGGGGGGAGGGGGGATTCGAACTAGTGACCTTCGCTTCATAAGGCGTGGTCTCTAGCCGATTGAGCTATCTCTTGGGGACTAAAAAAAAAAAACACCTTTCTTAATTAACATTTATGTTCAATGGACCACACATAAAATCACTCAACCTCAACATTGATCCTTGGCCTTCAAAGTAACGTAATCCCCAACATAAACTTCAAGGTGATCCGAAAGCACCGACTTGTCGATATTTTCATGGTGGTAGGCTTTGTATACGAGATAGATGACCGTCTGAATCACAAGCCCGAAGAGAATCAACTTGGAAAGCAGCAACAAACATATAATCGCATACGCCACCCAGTTGACCATGCCCAACGACGACAACTCACAGCCACCACGATCAACCAGCAATTTTAATACTCCTTGTATGAGACAACCAGAAATGTAGAGCATCAAAAATATAATTGTCGCCACCCCCATCTTTCCCTTCATCAGTGCCTTGCTCTTGATCATGGCGCGAATGCCGCACGTGTCTTCCAACACAGTCACAGTGCTCGCCAAATGCCAAACAACGATAATGTAAAAGATCCCCACAAGGTAAAAGATCCATAGTACATACACTATGAACACGACGACAGCAAATGCAAAATTGGTTGACGCGTACCGAAGCAAAGTTGATGATAGATTGATGATCAAAAGTGCTCCCACTATGGAGTAAGCGAGGAAGACGATGAAAGTACACGTGAAGGTGAGCATAAGCCGCTTCTAGACCTTTGGAACAATGCTCATGAGCTTCTTGAAAGTTACTTCCCGGCCTGTGTAAATGCATGCAATCGTGTAAACCACGGCGGAGGTGGAGTAAAGGGAGAAGATGAAGAGGACGGTGACGTATGCAAAATCGAAGAGGCCACTAGTGATCAAGAAGTTGTGAATGATCATTGATAAGAGGAGATCTGATACTTCAATATGAGCCAAGATGATGAAAGATAGAGGGAGGATTAGTGTCAGGGTGATCTGGCTGAAGATCTTTCTCCATGAGAAAATGATCTTGCAGGCCTCTTGGCAGATGCCAAAGAGGCTAAGAAATTGCATATCTTCTTGTTTCCTATCCATGAATATTCCTTTCTTGTTGGAAAGATGGGGGTTGAAGATGGTGGAGAATATATATGGAATGGAGGAGAAGAAATGGGGTGCAAGTCAGACTTTTATGTTAATTGAAGAACAATAAACAGGTATATATATATATATTAAGTGGTGAAGACCCGTTGTTCCTAAAAGAGGTGCGCCTCAGCATAAATTGTCTCCTTCAATGAATTGAATATATATTCGTCGAAAAATATCTCCTATAAGTGAACACCGTAACAAGTTTTTTTTTGAAAAATTGAGTATTCTCATTGATAAGATAATAGAAAGTGGAACATCAAGGCTCCACTAACAATCACAAGGTAGAGCTAATTGCTCAATCAAAACGATATCCCTAATACAATTTGGAGTTGTATAACTCTATATTCTATCATTGACATCTGTTATAGCTGCTTTCGCCAGCCGGTGTCCCGCCTCATTTGCTTCTCGAAATACAAAACTGCATCTCCATCTTGGAAAAGATAATATCTCTGAACTGTAGTAGTACTCATGCTTAATTATGACTTAAGGAGACAAGTGTCCCTTCGATTAGTGTAAAATTACTGCAAAAATTATCTCCACCTACTCCTATATATATATATAGAACATAAGTTAATACATCTATACATAGTTGAATGTCGCTTCAACTAGTGTAAATATGAACAGGCAGAGAAAAAAGAAACAAAATGAAAGTTGACATGATTTAGATAAGATTTGTTACCTTAAACAAATGAAGTTTTTGTTCGGTTACATAGAGGCAAAACTACAAACTACGAACTATATATATATATATATATATATATATATATATATATATATTCACGTTAATATTTTCTGCATCTTTTTTCCATCTCATCCTACAAATTTAATATATCAATCATTAGATTTGTGGACTTATGCGAACCCCACACAAATTCAATGATGAATTCATCTATTTACTATGGAGATGGTTAAAAATATAATGAACTCTATCATTTCTTAATAAAAAATAAGACAAAAGAAAAAACTTAACTCTTACACAACTTTTGTACAATTGGGCTGATATGGAGTGTTCATAAACCATTTGATCAAAATTTATTAAAAAAAAAAAATCCATAAATCCAATGATTTATGGGCACTCTATATCAACCAAGTTGTACAAGAGTTGTATAAAAATTAGATTTTTAGATTTACTCAAAAAATAAATATTGTGGTTGTTGTTTGGTTTACGGCTTTTAGTATAAATTTTGGACTAATGTGTCTATCAATTAGCAGAGGAGCATTAATATCAAATTTTAAGTGTGATAGGTTTACAGCATTCACATCCAGCTCAACAAAGTATTTTGTTGAGTTATATTGGTTAAAAACACTCTACATCTGACTCAACAAAGTAATTACCAAACGTTTGTTGAGTAGCTACAACACTGTAGCTCAACAATGCATATCTGATAATAATAAAAAAAATGAAAAAAAAATTCACTTTACCCTCCTGAAGTTTCAAAAGTTTTTCAATTCGAACCTCAATGTTTAAAAATTGGCAATAGACCCTCTTAAAGTTTCAAAAATTTTCAATTCAGACCCTCTGTTACTAATTTCTGTCTAATTGGACAAAAATCATCCCACGTGCTTCTCACGTGGGATTTTGATGCTCTCTATTCCAATTTTGCATTTTTGCCCTTATTAAAACCTATAAAATTATGTAATTACCCTCATTAAAACTTATAAAATTGAGAATAATTTCAAAATTTGAGGTTTTCTTTGCATCTTTATTGAGCAAATTATATTCTAATCGCAAGATATATATATTATCACACTACACTATATTAGCAGCTCATTTTTTTGTTTTTTTTGTTTTTAACATGTCCGCATAAGGGAAGAAGTGAGGAGGATTTAAATTAGTTGAGACGTAATTCCTAAACTACCCTTTAAAGACAACAACTCATCTTCTTAGGAGTAATTATAACAACATTTCTCAAGACGTGCCATGATATGCTCTGCTTTTGGAGTTTGGAACATAAGAGAATATGGGCCACTTTCGCACACATAAAATATCAAATGTGAGATTCAATTCAATATGTTGCGGATGCATGAAAAACATAGAAAATGAAGAACAGAGTATGCGAGCACAGAAAGTATTCTTTGGTTGAATCACCAGAATTTTGTATTAATGAATAAAAAATTTACAGAAGAGTATTTATACAAAAGACTTTGCTGTAAAAAATACACTAAACTAGTAATAAACTTCTCCACTAAGTTTCAGCTAATCTAACACATGTTTAATCCTAATCCAGCACATGTTTCATGTGTGTTCCAATACAGCTCATGCCAGCTAATTTAACACATGTTTCATGTGGATTCCAATACCACCCCCCCCAATAAAGATGAACAATGTATATTAATAATGTTCATCTTGGATAGAAGTGTTTGAAAAACATCATAACCAAGAGCCTTAGTGAACAAATCAGCTAGTTGATTAGTAGAAGAAACATGAAGTGTTCGAACTAAGCCAAGTTAGATCTTTTCTCGCACAACATGGCAATCGATTTCAATATGTTTAGTCCTCTCGTGGTAAACAGGATTAGCAGCTATATGAAGAGCGGTTTTACTGTCACAGAATAAAAGAGCAGCTTGAGGATGGGGAATCTGAAAATCCTTAAGCAAATGAAGCAACCAAGTTAACTCACAACAAGCAGCTGCCACAGAACAATATTCGGCTTCAGCTGATGATCTGGAAATTGTGGTTTGCTTCTTAGACTTCCAAGAGATTAATGAATCTCCTAAGAAAACACAAAAATCAGATACTGATCTTCTGGTGTCTGGACAACCAGCCCAATCAGAGTCACAAAAAACCTTTAAATGAAGAGCGGAAGATGCTAGAAAGAAAATCCCTTGGCCAGGAGCTGCTTTGATGTATCTAAGAATTCTATATGCAGCATCAAGGTGAGGCTGCCGAGGAGCTTGCATAAACTGACTCAAAGTGTGGACTAAATATGTTAAATCAGGCCTAGTGATTGTGAGATATAGCAGCCTGCCAATTAACCTTCGATACATTGTGAGATCATCAAGTAAGGCTCCATCCATAGTAGAAAACTTGGTATTAGATTCTATAGGAAATTTGGAAGGCTTTGCAACTAAATGACCAGCATCACTGAGAATATCTAGAGCAAATTTTCTTTGACATAGTGAAATCCCTTGAGAATTTCGAGCAGTCTCTTGAGAATTTCGAGCAATCTCCAACCCAAGAAAAAACTTCAAAGGACCCAACTCTTTCAACTTAAACTGAGTGTTCAAAAACACAATCAAATCTGCTATAGCTTGATTATCATTGCTAGCTAGAACTATGTCATCAACATAAACTAAGAGGGCCATAAAAGAAGAACCTTTGGACATAGTAAACAATGAATAGTCTGCTTTGGATTGAATGAACCTGTGAGCAAGCAGAGTTAAGGAAAATTTGCTAAACCATTGTCTAGAGGCCTGTTTTAGACCATATAAAGACTTGTTCAAACGACAAACCCTATTGTCTCCCTTGGTGCCAAAGCCAAGAGGAGGTTTCATGAACACTTCTTCATCTAGATTTCCATGCAAAAATGCATTGTTTACTTCTAGTTGATGAAGCTCCCGGTTATTGATTGCTGCCAATGCAAGTAAACACCTGACTGTGGTGAGTTTAGCCATTGAAGAGAATGTTTCAAAGTAGTCTAAGCCTTCACATTGAGTGAATCCTTTGGCTACAAGCCTTGCTTTGTACCTTTCAACTGACCCATCTACTTTGTGCTTCACCTTGTATACCCATTTATAGCCAATAGCAACTTTGTTAGGAGGTAAAGACATAAGAGTCCATGTATTATTATCTTCAAGAACTTTGATTTCAGCTTGCATTGCTTCACGCCAACATGCATGCTGAACAATTTGGTGATAGTATTGTAGCTCAACATGTGTTGAAATCGAAAGAAGATAATGTTTATAAGAAGGGGACAGTTTATCATATGAAATGACAGATGAGAGATTATAAGGAATACCTGAATCCATTGGATGAATGCTTTGAGGTGATAAGGATGAAGTAGTTGCCATTTGACAATGAAAATGTTGTAAGTAACTAGGCTTATGTTTAATCCTAGATGATTTTCTAATGGGAATACTAGGAACATGTGTAGTACGAACAAAATCCAAATGTGTTTCATGATTATTGGGATCAGAAACATCATTAGAAATAGAAGGAACAAGATTATTAACAATATCAGTAAAATGATTTGGAATAGAAATAGAATTATCATTATAATCTGGAATAGGATTTGGAAGAACAGTGTTATGATGGATAATATGAGAGAGTTTAAAATTTGGATGATAAGGAAAAACACTTTCATGAAATATAACATCACGAGAAATAAAAATTGTTTTAGTGGACAAATCAAACAATTTATATCCTTTGATGTTATATGGATATCCAATGAAAACACATGGTTTTGCTCTTGAATCAAACTTAGATCAATTTCTAGTGAGAGTTGAAGCAAAACACAAACAACCAAATATTCGAAGATGAGAATAATTTGGAGGAGTTGAAAACAGACACTCATAGGGTGTTTTGTTAGACAAAATAGGAGTATGAATTCTGTTGATTATATGAACAGCTAAAAGAATACATTCACCCCAAAAAATGAGTGGCAGATTAGCTTGAAATCTTAAAGCTTGTGCTACATTTAACAAGTGTTGATGTTTTCTTTCAACTATTGAGTTTTGTTGAGGTGTCTCAACACAACTCAATTGATGAATGATGCCTTTGGATTGGTAAAAA
>NC_081541.1:9685932-9693119 GCF_901000735.1 Corylus avellana
AAGATCATTCCACATAGTTTCTGCTGAATCAATAGAAATGACACTGGTTGCAATTTCCTTCGTCACAGAATTGATGAGCCAAGAAAGAACCATATTATTGCAATGTGTCCATGCGAAGTAATCTGGATCAGAAGGCAGTGGTTTTGGCAGTTTACCATTGATGAACTGGAGCTTGTTTTTCGCCGTCAAGGCCATGGTCATGGATCTAGCCCATGTGTAGTAGTTTTCTCCATTGAGTGGAGAGGAAACAATCACTGAACCAGGACTATTACTATGGTGAAGAAACAATGGATTTGAATCCATTGCAGAGTTAACAGAAGTTGAAAAAGTTGAAGAATTCGAAAGATTTGACTCCATGGAACAAGATGAAGCCATGATTGCAAAAAAAAAAAAATCAAGAAGATATCTAAATAGAAAAGAATGAACACGGAAGAAAATTAAGTTAAAAATTCTCTGATACCATATCAAATGTGAGATTCAATATGTTGTGGATGAATGAAAAACAGAGAAAATGAAGAACAGAGTATGCAAGCACAGAAAGTATTCATTGGTTGAATCACCAAAATTTTGTATTAATGAATAAAAAATTTACAGAAGAGTAATTATACAAAAGACTTTGTTGTAAAAAATACATTCAACTAATAATAAACTTATCCACTAAGTTTCAGCTAATCTAACACATGTTTAATCTTAATCCAGCACATGTTTCATGTGTGTTCCAATACAACTCATGCCAGCTAATTTAACACATGTTTCATGTGGATTCCAATATAAAATTCCTCTTTAGCATGCATGGTCACCTCGTCTTTTTTTTTTTTTTTTTTTTTTTAACATATTTATTTCCACTTCTCTTACTATTCAAGCATCCCCAAAAATGTTAAATGAGGTACCTTTGAACCATGCACTTGCAATCATTATGGAGTGATTCGGCCACTCATGTCAACACAGGGGATGGTTGAGCCACTTTTTTGGCCAAACGAGGGTAGTCAAGTCACCCAAAACCACCTCCATTGGCCATTACGCTGACTAAAGAAAGTGTTTGAGCCACACAACTAAATGGAGGTGGTCGAGCCAAAAATGATTAAAAGTGATTTCAGTCACCTCATCTACATGCTTTTGGCTAAAGGGAGATTTTTTTTATTTTGTTAAAAAAAAAATTAATATTTTTATTTTTAATAATACTAATATGATATGGAACACATGAAAATTGTTGACATGACGGTCATTAAATTTTTGATAGGAAATAGATAATACCAATTCCATTTATAAGTTGTCCACAACTACCATTTGTGATACTTTTATAAACCAATGGCTGTTTGATTCAGAAACAAATCACACGTACTAAAAAACAGTACATTTAACCCTAAAAATAAAGTAAACACCACCCGATTCTTATTCCATACTAAAGCGGGACTCGGACAACTCCAGTCCGCATCCGGAGCCTAACTCCCGAAGAAGCCAAACAGACCCAAAGTATTTCTCTCCCTCTTAAACCCTAGTATCATCTAGCAGTTCCAACCAAACGCACCGGCGCCAAGGTGACCAAACCGAAAACAACTATTGCAGTACGGTGCTCAACCTCTTCCTCTTCCAACAATTAGGGTTTTCACTCCTTATATTTGTTGTTGAACGAGAGTAGGGTTTTCACTCCTTATATTTGTTGTTGTTGAACGAGAGGCTTTTTTTTCTCAGAACGATAACAATGGCGGACAGCAAGGCGGTGACTATTCGGACGAGGAAGTTCATGACCAACAGGCTCCTGTCCAGGAAGCAATTCGTGAGTTCTACTATATCCTACTGATCTGTTTGGTTGCTGAGAAACTGTAGGGAAAATAGACCCAGAATTTTTTGTATCCTCAAGACAATCATTGGTTTAGTTTAGGCGAAATCTTCATTTTTGGGACATTGGTTTTCTTCTTCCTGTTTAAACTTTTTGCCAACTAAATAGGTTATTACAGCTACAATTGTACTGTGTGTTTGACGCAGGTCATTGACGTTTTGCATCCTGGGAGGCCCAATGTGTCTAAGGTATGAGTTTTTATTTTTCCTTTGTGTATTTGTTTTCTCCCCTTCCATTTTATTGGTATGTACTGCGCTGTTTTTTTTGTTCAATCCATTTGTACACACTCATGATTGATCTCTAATTTTTATAAAGGCTGAGCTGAAAGAGAAGCTGTCAAGGATGTACGAGGTGAAAGATCCCAATTCCATATTTGTTTTCAAGTTCCGTACTCATTTTGGTGGCGGGAAGTCCACTGGGTTCGGGTTGATTTATGATTCTGTTGAGAATGCGAAGAAGTACGAGCCCAAGTACAGGCTAATCAGGGTAATCTCATCTTTATTGCTTTTACATGTAGTGACCAATGACTCCGATATTCCTTGATTTGGATAGCATGGTACATGTAGAATTCTTCTGTTACAATTTATATTCTGTTCATATTGTTCATATGCCAAGTTAGTTCTTAGCTAAATAGATTATCTCAAACTAGATTATAATGGTTTTTTTTTTTTTTTGTAAGCCTTAATCAATTAACAGCAAGAGTGACGTGATAAAGTTTCAAAAGATTTAGAATCGTGCATATTGAAGGGATATTGCTTTCAGATATTAAAGCAATATTGAGGTGCTATAGTAATTTGAGGTTAATATGGAGGTTTTGTATGTATGTTAAGAATACAATCATGGCTTTACTACAAGGGTTTTACTGGTAAAGTTTGAAATATGAAAACTTTTGATGCACATAGAGCTGTAAGCAGTGTTAATTGAAGACTTCCCATTTTGATTGCTGAAAGCATTGGGCCTTTAAGATGCAACATTGATTTGTTCAGTGCAAAATAGTTGGAGGACATGCACGAGGATTTAAGACCCATTGGTTGCCTGTGTAACTTCCAATAAAAAAATTGGGTAATGCTCTATAAATTAGATATTGATGTAAGACTAGACTCTTAATAAAGGGATATTGCTTTCAGATATTTTCTGCTTGTGTACTTTTATTTTTCTTTCTAGGAACGGCACTAGATAGGGCCAAGCTGTATAAATGAATTATACAATCGATTCCAATTAGCTGAGTTGAGTTGAACTTTTTTGTTCTAGAATACTTGTGTAGAAAATGATGATTTGATGAAGAACTTCTTGTTAGAACCTCCTTTTATCTCTCTTTCAAGGTGTTGGTGTGATGTGGCTAGGACGGGTGAATTGTAAAACTGATGGTATGTTGCTGCATCACTATTGGTATTTAGATATAGTCTCCAATATGTACCACCATTTGTCATGACACTGGAGATTAAGTATACGAGGGCTTGTGCCGGCTTAAGATTGTCCCCAGGCTCTTTTTCCAGGTTGGGTTGGAAAGGAAAAAAGAAGGGGGTGGGGGAGGTAGTAATAGGTTGGAATAATCAACAATGAATGGTACCATTTTCCATGTCTGTCCCTAAATAAATAAATAAAAGAAGAAAGTGTGGGGCTCATTTATGGCCTTTAACCTTTATGTAATTCTCTACGGAGCTTTGCTTATGAACAATGAGCTATATGCAGAGCACATTATTCATATGCTGTTGAGGGGTCCTTCTGTACAGTGACCAAGTGTTATGCTGGTTGTGCTGTAACCCTCCTTTCTTTGGGCTGGGGATAGACTATAAAACTTAGGGCACTAAGTACTGCACAAGTGAAGTTCAAATGGATGAATGGGAATAATAGGAAAGATAATGACTTAGAATACTTCCTAAGCTAAATGTAGCTGAAGTGAGAATGCTAAGATGGATAGGTGAGAATATAGGTAAAGATAAGTAATGAAGCCATCTGTTTGAAGGCAAGGGTGGCTGCTATCGAGAGAGCAAATGAAAAAGGTTCACTTAAGATGGTATGATTATGTGTAATGGATACTGATCCATGAACTAACAGGAAGGACTTATTTGAATCAAGTTGAGGGAGTGAAAGAAGCAGAGGGAGATTTAAGATAACATGGGTAGAAATAGGGAAGAAGGATATGTTAATTAGAGAAGCGACAAAGATGATTGTTTTAGATAAGGATATAATTGTGGAAAAAGATATATGTGGCCAACCCAGATTAGTTGATAAGGATCTATAGCCGACCTAATCTAATTGAGATTAAGATTTTATTGAGTTGAGTTATTCATTTGCAATTGTAAAACCAATTAAGTTCTCCCTCCCTTACTGTGCTGCAAGAGAGTGTACATTAGATAGTAGAATGTCTTAAATTCCCATTTATAATTTCTCTTAACAGAAAATTTCATCAAATCTAATATGCTGGAATGAGGACTTAAGTGTTGTAGACATTGCTGGTCTTTTTCCCTTCCAATATTGTAACTCTGAATTCCCTCCCTTAGTATGCTGGCTCAGATATTTATCTAGGAAAACCCTATGTCTTGCTCATTGTGACTCGTATCTAATTTTTTGTTAGATTAATTGTTTAATTGTTTTATCATAATTGATGAGATGTGGGTGGGATGAAGAGAGAGCGACGACTTAGTCACATGTGAGCAAGCATGTGCGAGTAAGATTTGCAGTGCTTAAATAATGTCCCGATAGATTCAAATGTCCAATTTGTGTGATCTTATGTTGTCAGTAGGAAGAACAAACATTGGTATATTTCTGGGCATAGACTTATCATTGCTAAGCATATTAAATTTGGACCTATAGATATTGGGACCATGCTTGATCACTGTCTTTTGGAAGTAAAATCAAAGTAACTTGGCTTTTAAACATAAAATTATATTCATAATGTTTCTTAGAGTACCTTTGGCCCCACGATTTTGCAAGTCAAAACGTGCATTCGTTTTTAAACAAAATCGTGGAGTGTCTTGTTTGAGAGTGTGTATGAAAAAAAATGACGATTTGAAAATGTGGGTTTTTCACGTTTTCAAACTGCATGCAAGGAGATGATGCACTTTTAAGGTCAAGCACGATTTTACTAAACTTTTGACTGGGTTTTTAAAGATCACATTTTCATTAACTGCATTTAAAGGCATTTTTTAAACCGCACGTTTTAAAACTATTAAATCAAACTAACGCTTAGGTGTTCTCTCTGCCTTCTTCTATCTCGCCCTCTCTTTTTTCACACTATGCAGTGCTTATCCTGGTCTATACTGTGCTAATAAGTAATAACCATTGCTTGTCATTGCAGAATGGACTAGATACTAAGGTGGAAAAGTCAAGAAAGCAGTTGAAGGAAAGGAAAAACAGGGCCAAGAAAATCCGAGGCGTAAAGAAGGTAAGAAGCCATATATGAAATTCAATTATGTTGTCATCTCTCTCTCTCTCTGGTTGAACTTTGCCATCTCCTGCAATTGTTGCTATTTTTCATATGTGCAGACTAAGGCTGGTGATGCTGCCAAGGGCGGGAAGAAGAAGTGAGATTGTTAAGATTCTGTGCCATCTCTTCAGTTATGCACTAGTTGGATTCCCTGAGGATGTTTATTCTTATTCTTTTGTTAGCTATAATTTTAAGTTTTTGACTTCGTTTTTTGAGGCGTAATATGCTCCCATTGCGGACTCAAAGTAATGCCAGGCCTTCCTTTAACTCTTCGGTGCTTTTGGTGACAGGTAGATCTGGTGCACCTTTAACAGCAACCGGAATTGTTATCTTATTTTATTTATATTGAATGAATATGGATGCCCTCTTTTAGTCCTGACCAAGCATGACTTCTTAAATCTGTCGAGTATACCAAATAGCATCTCTCATATATATATATATATATATATATATATATATATATATGTTGCAGTAGTAATGGATAAAAATAGAGCTAACAATTTTTTACACGACTCGCTAACATAATACGAACTTAACACGAAATTAGTAGGTTAGGATTGAAGAGTGTTACTTGTTTAATTAAAAGAGTTTGGTTTGGGTATTCATATTTTGACATGACCTGAACTTGACATACAATATAAGAGCTAACAATTGTTTTACATGAACTTAGTATGAAATTAGTGGGTTATGGTTAAGGGGCTTGGCTCGTTTAATTAAATAGGTGGAGTTAGAGTTGACTTATATAATTTTATATTTATTTCTCGACATGATTTAGAACATCATATTAAATTCACTCATTTTAAAAGTTTAATGATAATTTTAATATCTTAATTATTATTTTAAATATCAACGTTAGGATTAAGATTAATTAGTAAAGATCACGAGACTTCTTCTTCTCGTAAATTTCATTTCTTAAAAAAAATAATAATAAAGAACTCAAACCATGAGTTGTATTTTGCAGCATTCATTCAGTGCAAGAAACATAAGGCATTCACTTTCTATTTTGACATCACAGTACGTAACGTTGAAAAAAGATTGAATTGTTGGGGCAAACTGTTGGAGTGTAATTAAAAATAAAAATAAAAATAATAAATGTAGGTGTCCGAGAATCTCATATTTTAGAAAATTTGAGGGGTGGCCACAACCATCAATTTTTTTATTTTTTTTTTGAAAAAAAAAAAGAAAAAAGGATAGAATTGTAGTTTAAGATAAATATGCTACTTAGAGCATATAGTTGATGAGTAATGCTATATAATTCATTTTTGTGTCCCTCTAAGAATGATGTGGTTCTTAAAATCATTATTGTGCTTGTGATTGATCATTATTAGATTTTGATCAAATGGTGATTTTAAAAGTTACTTCATTTTTTTAGGGATATAAGAGGGACTTCTAGAATTACTCCTTATAATACATATATTATGTCATATACGAGTTAAATGTCATTGTTATAATATTATGACATTGAATGTTATCAATTAATTCGATGACAGATTGAGTAGGGACTTATAAGATAAAAACTTAAGAATTTTATTGTTGAAATTAAATTTTTAAATACCAAATTGAAATCATAAGAAAATCTATAACTTAATTTTGATTTTTTTCAAAAAAGAATATCAAATGTGAAACACTATTTTAATTTTGAGTAATGCTAGAGAACATCTTTGTATCATATTTTTATTTTTCTAAAACTGATGTGGCTTTTAAAATTACTATTAAATTTTAGATGAATCATACTTGAATTTTGATCCAATGGTGATTTTAAAAGCCACATCAGTTTTAGGAGAATAAAAAGATAATCCATAACCTTATTCTTTTATTTTATGACAACTATTGTAAAACACTCCTTTCCATTTAAAGTTGCTGATTAATTGTTTTTAACCATTTGTACTGCAAATTTGCAACGTACATAATATATTG
>NC_081541.1:9693219-9735954 GCF_901000735.1 Corylus avellana
TTGATGAATAACTCGATTGTTGTTATTGAGGTTGGAAAAAAAAAAAATGGAAAAGATTTTGAGGTAAGATTTTAGTGTGAACTGATGAATGATTGCAGAAATTGAGACTTTAGACTTTGAATAAGATTTACTCCTAAAAGAAGGAGATGGAATTTCAATATGATAAAAGAGAGTAGGCTTTGATGAAGGATTGAAAGGAATATTTTAAATCTGAATCCCTCAACTTGAAGATTGGACGATAATATTATAGGTTTTAATTTCGAGGACGAAATTCTAATAAGGAGGGAAGATTGTAGTGTCCCAGAATTTTCAAAGCTATTTAAATAGATTATTTTGATAATGATGTTATTTTAATATCCATTGTAGTTAAGGATTTTAATTCTTGGGAAATTTATGAGAGTGGTAATTAGAGAATGGTAATTGGTGAAATAATAGGATAGTAAATATGTAGCACCTCAGATTTTGAAAGTCTTATTTTAGAGATATTAATTTGATGCTATGATTATATTCATATTAGGCAATGATGTTAATTCTTGAGAAATTTATGATATTGTATGAATGGTAATTGGAAATTGGTAGGTAGAATAGTAAGTGGTAGGTGGAATAGTAAGTGGTAGGTGAAATAGTAAGTGGTAGGTGAAATAGTAAGTGGTAGGTGGAATAGTAAGTGGTAGGTGGAATAGTAGGTGGTAGGTGAAATAGTAAGTGGTAGGTAGAATAGTAAGTGGTAGGTGGAATAGTAGGTGGTAGGTGAAATAATAAGTGGTAGGTAGAATAGTAAGTGGTAGGTGGAATAGTAGGTGGTAGGTGAAATAGTAAAATGAGGGTATAATTGTAAATTGAAGGTAGAATAGTGTTTGATTTTCTCCTATAAATAGAACTCTTCTCCTTCACAATTTTCACAACTCATCTCCTCTCCCATCTCTTGTATATATATTCTTCCTTCTTCCGCTTTTTACTCGGTCTTTCTTCTTTCTAAGAGTATTTACTCAAAACAGAGAGAGAAAGGGCGAGACCAAGCGCTACAAGAAAGAAAGAACACAAGAGATAGCGGACTTTAGAAATTAGTTTCAAAAGATATACTAGTGGTGTTAGTCATATTGGAGCAACTGGATTCCTTCATACCACTTTTAGCTTCAGTCTAGAGGTAAGTAAATTCACTACCCCTTCTAAAGTTACTTCATGTCATGCTATTTATTCATTCTTGTATCAAACTGTAAATAATTATTTTATTTACGTATTATGAAGTTATGTTGCATGCATGAAGGATTTCTAAATGAATTATGTAGAAAGTTTCTATTTCTTTAAATGCTTTTTAAGCACAACAAGTTTATATTTGGAAAAGTTTCCATTTTAAGAAAAGAAAGTTGAGAAATGATGATGATGATTATAAGAAAGAAAAATGATGATAAACCCTCCTACATGTTGCCCTAAGATGCATCAAAAGAAGTACAAAGAAAAGTACAAGAGATGAGATAAATGTTTATGAAATGAAGGCACATGTATGGAGGAGAGTATTTTTGGCCCCAAGATAAGATAAGATGAGAGTTCGGTACCGATACTCGGATGGAGGCGAAACCACTGAAGGAGGCTATGCCAGAAGGTGGTATTCCATCAACAGACCGTTGAGTGCACCAAGAAAAAAAGTTAATTGACGGTCGGGCATGGCTGAGGCCACAGTTCAGTGCCATGGTCACAAGGACCCGCAACCCTCGTGCACAGGGGTAATAGTGTACATGGGCCTTATTATGAGAAAATGATACTATATTTTCAACGATGATATGCTATGATGATTTACAGAGATTATTTATAATAATGCATGATGATGATGATTTATAAAGATGATTTACAACGATGATCTATTACTAGATGTAATAGTATGTATATGTTACGGGAGATGCAACCGTACATACAGATATTATTATGGCTAGAATTATATTTATTTGCGAAAATATTTTCAAAACTGAGAACAAGGAGTAAAACTATTTATGGTTGTGGATTTTACTTGCTGGGCCCCCTTTGGGCTCATTCAGTTTTATTTCTTGTTTTCAGGTAGAAAGGATGCTGGAATAGGAGGCCGGAATGGGGTGGGAATAATTATTAATTTTCAAAGTCTTTTCATATAAGTTATTGTAATGATATGATATTCCGCAACTAAAGTTTAATGTTTTCTAATTTCGCTTGTAATAAAATCTCTTGAATAATGTTTTATACATTTTTTCGTATCCTTTAAAATCAAGTACTCTGATAGACCTTATAGATCTTTGCAAGAACTTTTGTTGTAAAAGAAGAAAAGTGGCAAACTCAGCCTTAACGGGCTGGGGATGTTACAATTTTGGTATCAGAGCAAAGGTTATAAGGTTCTGGCAGACTTTTCAAAAAAAAAAAAAAAAAAAAAATTTTGGGGTTAATGAGAAGCCACATTCCGGCCAAGTAGAGTGTGCATTGTTGTGTGGTCTCTAATAAATGATGCATGAGCATTTTTCTAATGGTTAATTTTTTGTTAAAAAAAAAAAAAAAAAAAAAATCATCTTAGTGTGATTAATTTGGAGGATTTTATTATTGTGATCATGTTAATGACGGAGATGAATTTTTTATTTTATAGATAGGTTGTGATCTATAGTATCTGCCTATTTGGATTTGCGGCAATTTTTTAGAGTATCGATTGATAAGGGTATATTTTAAGGTGTCTCGAGGATTTAGAAAAGATTATTGATCATGATTTAAAAATCGTATGATGATTTTATAGATTTAAGTTGCGTGATGATTTGTGTAATTAACTTGGTGACAAAATGGTTTTATGGATTTAGGTTGTGAGACAAATTGTGTAAGTGACTTGGTAATGAATAGTCTTATGGATGTCGGTGGTGAAATGATTCTTAAACTGAATTAATGATATAAGAGTTTATATGAGTTTTTGGTAATGGCTAAGGTTTGGTCGATGACAATAATGATACTATGATTGATGTTATAATATATGGATTGATGAATAAGGATTACGTAGTGGCATGAAGTGAATACCTAAGTATTGCAGGGATAAATGCAAATAAGGTATACCCTAGAATCTATAAGATATTTTGAGATATAAAGTTGTGGTTTAAGGATTTTGATATTTTCAAATGATTGTGATGACTTTAAGGTACAATTCATGAAATCTTTGAGGTGATCCTTAGAATTTGAGGTGTTAGGTTTTTTGTAATTGAGGTAAATTATATTGAAGTGATGCTTAAAGTTTTGAGGATGAATTGATGCTCCTAGGTTGTGGATAATATTTAAATTTTGAGGCATTAGTGGATATGAAATTATGAGAAATTTTAGTTACATGCCAAAGCTTTTGATATAATTTTCTTTTACTAGGTAAAGATAATGGATTATTATTCTTGAGGTAAATTGAAGCATAAAGGTAAGAGTTGAAAGACAATATAATATAGTGATATAATATAGTGACATGATCTAAATTTCTCTTATAAGATATATGTTCAATGATATTAAAGTATTTTAGAGGTTGATAACATGTGATGGTGCATACTTAGATGTTTTATTGAGTGATTAACTTGTTAAACAGATTGTTTGTTTAAAGGAAGTTATTACAATGACAGAATGATTTCATAATGAATATTGAATGAGTACTGAATGATTACGAAAAGAAATGTTTGGAGAACAAGCTCCTTATAATATTACATACCAGTGTCCATCAAAAAAAAAAAAAAAAGAAATTTGTTGCATAAAGAGACATGTGGTAATGATGAGCAGATGATTCCTCAGAGCTGCTCCAGGAAGATTATTTCTGCATAGAGAAAACCTAGTATGAGCAGAATCATATATATTTATATAATTGAATTATCAAAGAGAATATTTATTTCTAATGAGGTACCTGACTAGAGCGTGTGCGGAGAGACTTGCAACACCCCTGAACATCGACCCGAAGTTTTTCGTGCTGTCGCTGGAGGCGTTCGGTATTCTTCTCCATTTCTAGCATCTTTGGTCCCAAGTATTCTGCGTAAGATAACATCATCTTTTTCAGCTGAGTATTCTCCTGCTTCAAATTCACGTGTTTTCGTTTGTAGTATTTGAGCAGTCGCTGTAAGACCCCGATTTGGTTTCTTGAGACTTTCAGCTCAACATTTCTGGCACTCAAACGTTGTGCCATGTCAGAAACTGAAGCAGCACCTTGGATACTGAATGCCAATGAGTTATTAATAGCATTAGTATCCGACCTATCCGCTAAGAATGTTTGATCCCGTGGAATTACAAAACCTTTGGCCACTGCTACAGCAGTAGAATCATGGAGCATGACAGAATCGTGAATAGTGATAGGACGATTGTCAAAGACAAAAGTTGGCTGCCATACGTTAGGATATGCAGCAGGTTCATTAGGGTGTGTAACAGGTACGACGGGATGAATAGCAGAAACTTCAGGGGGAACAACAGGCACCTCCGGTTGCACGTCAGGCATAACAATGGGTTGTGCTGCAGGAGCAACATTCAAATCGAGGTTGTTAACGGATGATGATGATGCTCCCATATTTAGGAGAGTAAGGAAAAAATAGTTGAGAATACGAAGAAATTGGGAGAGATGAAGTACTGAGAAGAGACTAAGCGTTAGGAACTGAAGGAATTTTTGTGAAGTTTCTGGAAGCAGCAGACGAGTAGCCTTAAAGAAATTTTTTTCACTTCAAGCGAAATGAACAGTAAACGACAAAGCGTTAGGCGACCTCGGGCCGCGATGGAAACTTTGTCAAAAGATCCCGTGAAAGTAGAATCTTGTCTCCTGTCATAATTCGACTGAGCTCATTTTTCAAACCCACTGTTCAATCAACGACTTCGAATATCATGCGTGGGCAACTGAATGAAATGTCATGCCAACGCGCACCACGCGCTCGTTCGTTATCCAGAAACCCTTCATATAAATTCACACATCTTTCTCCATTGCAACGCATGCCTTCTGATCTTACCCCTTCACCTGAAATCTTCTGCTAATAGCCTTCCATACAATGAAAGCTCGACTGTTCTCCTAAGTTGAGCGTATCCTCAAGAGAAAAATGCAGCATCACAACATGATTCACAAACCCAACACCTTATACTCTCAATAGTAAACCATTGAAGCAAGATTATCGTTGATCATGTCCTGAGGAAGCAAGATTATCCTTGATCATGCTTCTCAGGCTAAATATCTCTCTTCTCTTCAAGTATCCATACATGACAGAAGAGAGAGAGCTTCCGATGTGGGTATTTTGATAGTCTCGGAAAGAGCTCACATGCAAATCATGTCCTGAAATGCTTTTCAAATCTTCATTTCTAGAAAGCAACAGGACTATCTTTCTCTCTTTCTCTTCTTGACCTTGCAAGCCCCAAGAGAGAAAGATTTTAGCATGTGTACTTTGGAACATCCAGCTTGGAAACTTACCCATATCCTACTTTGCTTGCTTATCAATTTCATCTCTAGAACGCAGCAAGCACAATATGTATTAGTCAAGAATGGATGAGAATCTTACATTTGATGTAATCGTGTATTTCGTTTGAGTTGAAATCATAATTACGAGTTTCTTTTGTTGAGTTATGATTTGTTAAGTAAAGATGTAGTACAGAGAGATTTTGCTGATATTGTAACATCGACGCAAGATTTGGGATGAGAAAATAGAAATAATTGTGTATTTAGAATGAATCGAATTATGATGTCACTTCTGAGGTATATTCATGTAATGATGTTTGAATGTTGGTGCTATTTACTTTTACAGGTTTATGATGGTGAGAAGTTAATAATTATTAGAGCATCATATTAAAATTTCGTATGCATGATTTGGAATACTGAGATACTAAAGAGAATATAGGCAGGAATGATTTTTACACATTTTTGATAAAATTGATTAAATTAGATCGAGAAAATTATTGCAGGCTTGAAATGAGAACTATGATGTTTGGAGGTATAAACTATTGATCACATGATTTATTAATTTGATGTTTAAACCTTGATTGTAGACTGTTGATGAATAACTCGATTGTTGTTATTGAGGTTGGAAAGAAACAATGGAAAAGATGTTGAGGTATGATTTTAGTGTGAACTGATGAATGATTGCAGAAATCGTGACTTTAGACTGTGAATAAGATTTACTCCTAGTAGAAGGAGATAAAATTTCAATATGATAAAAGAGAGTAGGCTTTGATGAAGGATTGAAAGGATTATTTAAATCTGAATTCCTCAACTTGAAGATTGGACGATAATATTATAGGTTTTAATTTCGAGGACGAAATTCTAATAAGGAGGGAAGATTGTAGTGCCCCAGAATTTTCAAAGCTATTTAAATAGATTATTTTGATAATGATGTTATTTTAATATCCATTGTAGCTAAGGATTTTAAATTCTTGGGAAATTTATGAGAGTGGTAATTAGAGAATGGTAATTGGTGAAATAATAGAATAGTAAATATGTAGCACCTCAGATTTTGAAAGTCTTATTTTAGAGATATTAATTTGATGCTATGATTATATTCATATTAGGCAATGATGTTAATTCTTGAGAAATTTATGATATTGTATGAATGGTAATTGGAAATTGGTAGGTAGAATAGTAAGTGGTAGGTGGAATAGTAAGTGGTAGGTGAAATAGTAAGTGGTAGGTAGAATAGTAAGTGGTAGGTGGAATAGTAGGTGGTAGGTGAAATAGTAAGTGGTAGGTGAAATAGTAAGTGGTAGGTAGAATAGTAAGTGGTAGGTGGAATAGTAGGTGGTAGGTGAAATAGTAAGTGGTAGGTAGAATAGTAAGTGGTAGGTGGAATAGTAGGTGGTAGGTGAAATAGTAAAATGAGGGTATAATTGTAAATTGAAGGTAGAATAGTGTTTGATTTTCTCCTATAAATAGAACTCTTCTCCTTCACAATTTTCACAACTCATCTCCTCTCCCATCTCTTGCATATATATTCTTCCTTCTTCCGCTTTTTACTTGGTCTTTCTTCTTTCTAAGAGTATTTACTCAAAACAGAGAGAGAAAGGGCGAGACCAAGCGCTACAAGAAAGAAAGAACACAAGAGATAGCGGACTTTAGAAATTAGTTTCAAAAGATATACTAGTGGTGTTAGTCATATTGGAGCAACTGCATTCCTTCATACCACTTTTAGCTTCAGTCTAGAGGTAAGTAAATTCACTACCCCTTCTAAAGTTACTTCATGTCATGCTATTTATTCATTCTTGTATCAAACTGTAAATGATTATTTTATTTACGTATTATGAAGTTATGTTGCATGCATGAAGGATTTCTAAATGAATTATGTAGAAAGTTTCTATTTCTTTAAACGCTTTCTATGTACAACAAGTTTATATTTGGAAAAGTTTCCATTTTAAGAAAAGAAAGTTGAGAAATGATGATGATTATAAGAAAGAAAAATGATGATAAACCCTCCTATATGTTGCCCTAAGATGCATCAAAAGAAGTACAAAGAAAAGTACAAGAGATGAGATAAATGTTTATGAAATGAGGGCACATGTATGGAGGAGAGTATTTTGGCCCCAAGATAAGATAAGATGAGAGTTCGGTACCGATACTCGGATGGAGGCGAAACCACTGAAGGAGGCTATGCCAGAAGGTGGTATTCCATCAACAGACCGTTGAGTGCACCAAGAAAAGAGTTAATTGACGGTCGGGCATGGCTGAGGCCACAGTTCAGTGCCATGGTCACAAGGACCCGCAACCCTCGTGCACAGGGGTAATAGTGTACATGGGCCCTATTATGAGAAAATGATACTATATTTTCAACGATGATATGCTATGATGATTTACAAAAGATTATTTATAATGATGCATTATGATGATGATTTATAAAGATGATTTACAACGATGATCTATTACTAGATGTAATAATATGTATATGTTACGGGAGATGCAACCGTACATACAGATATTATTATGGCTAGAATTATATTTATTTGCGAAAACGATTTTCAAAACTGAGAACAAGGAGTAAAACTATTTATGGTTATGGATTTTACTTGCTGGGCCCCCTTTGGGCTCATTCAGTTTTATTTCTTGTTTTCAGGTAGAAAGGATGCTGGAATAGGAGGCCTGAATGGGGTGGGAATAATTATTAATTTTCAAAGTCTTTTCATATAAGTTATTGTAATGATATGATATTCCGCAACTAAAGTTTAATGTTTTCTAATTTCTCTTGTAATAAAATCTCTTGAATAATGTTTTATACATTTTTCGTATCCTTTAAAATCAAGTACTCTGATAGACCTTATAGATCTTTGCAAGAACTTTTGTTGTAAAAGAAGAAAAGTGGCAAACTCAGCCTTAACGGGCTGGGGATGTTACACCATGAGTTTTAGAATGACAGTTGATGACCATTCTTCCATCAATCGAACATCAATCATGGGAGTTATCAAACTTATCTGGAATTTGTATACATACTTATCACATTGGAATTTGGTTCGATCGATTGTACATCAATCAAAACCTTGAATTCACCAATTTCAGCCTTATATATACATGGGCAGTACCGTCGTACAGATTTTCTACTTTCTGGTTTTGTGTTGATTTTTTTATTTAAATAGTAATAAAAAGTGATTGATGTGATGTAAAAAATAAGAATATTGTGGTTGATTTTGAAATTTTTTTTTTTAGTTTTTGGGTCTGATCCGGTCCGGCCTTTTGCCACACACAGCCCTAGCCCTTTTGAGTTTGGACTAAGAAAATCCTCCCCCCCCACCCCCTTTTCCTGGAATTATGTTATGAGAGACCCTTTCTACATAATTATTTTTGGGGCCAGTGGACCACAATATATATATATATATATATATATATATATAGATCTTTTTTTTTTTTTTTTAGCAATAACATAAACCACATTGTTTGGGACTGTCACCTCACCATTGTGAGATAGTTTTAAAATAAAAATGTGGTATAAAACATTACTCAAATTCATTAATAAATTTTTAGGAAAACTAGTTTGAATTTGGGCTTAATTGTATATATATATAGAGAGAAAGAAAAATGATTAGTATCAATATTTTGCCTATATTTTTCTCATATTATTTTACAAATTAACCATTGAATTTGTGGGGTTCACATAAATCCACCAATTTAATGGTTGATTTATTGAATTCGTAGGAGAATATGAAAAAAATATTAAAAAATTATTGACACCAATCATTATATTATTTGTAATTTCTTTTCATTAATGGGTGAAATGTGTCTTAGTTTGATTGATGCTGACTTGTCATTTGACGATTTTCGTCAAAAAATTAGACGAAAGTTAGGTATAGACTATAGTGACCTACTTGCTATTTTTGCATACCACAATGAACTTATTACAAACTGGGATAACCATAAGAATTGATTTTTACACTTTTTCATTAACTAAACTAACAAATCCTTACTAATACTTCAATGACCCATGAATTACCGCTCGCTAAAAGACATATCCCCTAAAAAAGAAGATAGTTATAGTCTTGAAATGTGTGTAAAATAAATAATGTTAGAAACTGTAGTTTTTAACTTACCATGCTAACATACTAGTATTAATCAGCTTTTGAATCATCCATTAATTGAAAAAAAAAAAAAAAAAAAAAAAATCAAAGATTGATTGATATTATTTTATCAGCAGAGTGAAATAATAATGAAAGAAATTTGTGATTTCTAGCATTGATTAGGTGCAATTTACAAGTATATCCTCTATAACTCTGGTTTATCATTATTGAATTTGTACATCTTCAAAAGAATACCATACCATCGGGCCATGGGCCCGGGCCGCGCCTTCCTTCTATAACTTTTTATGTTTATTTACCTGTCTCTCCTCTTCCAAAACGGTCGCTCATACAAAATATGACCGTTGGATTCAAATTTTGAAAGCCCTATATTTCTCGCATAAAATATTCAAAGAAAACAAAAAGTATTCTCAGAAAACTAGACAACCAAAAGAAGAAAGAAGCCATGAAAACGGTTATCTTAGCATCAGCCTCTGGGAAATCAAGCACCACCACAAGGACAATGGCCATGGAAAGCGACCGCTCCGAAACCCATGACAGCTGCTACTTCCCTGGCTGCCGAAAAGACGCCAATTGCAACTGCAAGATTTGCTGGGCGAGCATCAGCGCCACCCTTGACCTCATGCCCATTAGCTGCCAGAAAAGCACCCTCACCAAGCTCTCAGCTTCTCGGCCCGAACACAACGTCGAGCGCACTCCAATCTCCTTCAATTCTTCGATCCTGTCCACGCCTAGATCGAGTCCTGATCGGTTACCAGCCTCGCCGGTTGTCATTTCCAAAGCAAGATTGAATTTGGACGACAAGATGGGGAAGAGCGAGGGAGATTGGGGCTGGAGGGGTTGTCTTTTTAGATTGGTGTTGGGTTTGAGCTTGGTTTTTGTGGCGAAATTCTGGTTTTCTTCTGGGGTTTCTGGGCTTTTCCAACCCGTGTTGTCACCGGATGTAGTCAGGAACATTGGCGAGAAATCATGGGTAGTGAAAGATTTGAAGGGAAGGCTGAGATTTTTGCAGAGAGAGTTGCAAGGTCTTGTTGATACCGAGATCTCAAATTGCAGCTATTCTAATTCTATTTGGGAAATTGATCAGGTACCGTATAGGAAACTCTAGATTCATTCAACAATTTTGTTATAATGGTTCTGTTTCTGAAAAATAAATTGCTTTTTTCAGGATGGTTTGCTCTTGAATTCGCGTTGTACATTGTACAAGTCAGCGATGGAGGAGGTGTTCATATGGGGTTGGCCATTGCAGACTGCGGGATTGCTCACAACTGGATTTTCTTCCCGATCATTCACCATCTTATCCGGCAGAGTGACAGAGGTGAGCGCAAAACACTCTTCATATTTACTGTTATCAGTAGAGAAAAGTTTCATATTTCTAACTTGAATTTCATGATTTTTATTTTCTGTGAACAAAGTGGTCCGATGGAAAGGTTGGGTTTTTGATTCGGAAGGCAAACACTTCATGGGTGCACCAGAAGTGGGGCGCCTCAGTCGTGCAGTTAAATCCTGGAACCTGGGTTCTTGAGTATCGGCGGAGCTCAATGTTGGACAACTCAAGATTATTTTCAGCAGCAGCCGAGTTCGTGAAGTATCAGATCTCCAAAATGGTTGGAAGGGTGAAGCAAGAGTTTTGGCTCTTCTCTGCATCTGAAAACAACCGGTTCAGTGAGTTTACAGCAACATATGTTACGAAGATCCCAACTTAGAGAGAATCAATGGATATCGGCTTCTCTCAGCAGTGTCGGGTTCTCATCTCTTGTGAGAAGCTTTTTTCTGTTTTTTTTTTTTGGTCATTAGTGCCGAGAACTAGATATTCTAAGATTTAAAATTGTATATGGCCCTACCTTTCATCAATGCAATTTAATCATTAGTTCATTGCCTCTCAGACTCTCTTATCATGAACTGGATTTTGACTATATTGCACAATCTTACAGAAAACGAACAAGAAAAAAGAAAAAGCATACGCTTACCAATAATCTTTACAGGAACAGACACCATTGTTGTAATGGTGAAACCTAGTCCTGTCTCTAATAACAATCTCTCTCCCATACATTTTTGAAACCAACTTCATAAAGGTATGGCAGTCCTCACAAATCCTAAGATTTTTCACTATGCGAATGCACAACCCTTTTGAATCACTCATTAGACCATAACAAAGTGCCAACTTCTCACTATGCCAGAGAACCACTTCTTTCTTTTCTTCCTCTTCTAAATCAACCACAACATTACGGGTATTTGGAGCATAACCAATCAGCTTCAACTCACTCACTACCTCATCTAATTTCTTATAGATTTGATCTGCTTGTTTATGATTTCTATCTGCCATAAAAAACTCATGCACCTCATTGTTTAATTCTATCCTGCTACATCCCCTCTCCTTAGATATACCTTTATGTTTCATCAAATTCCGCACCTCTCCAACATCTTCCCATCTTCTTTCTTTGGCATAAATGTTTGATAATACCACTAGAGCTCCATCGTGATCTGGCTCTAGCTCAAGAAGCCGTCTTGCAGCAAATTCTCCTAATTCATTCTCACCATGAACCCAGCAAGCAGCCATCAAGGATCCCCAAATGACAACATTAGGTGCCAATGGCATTGTCTCTATAACCTCAAGAGCTTCCCTCAAGAGCTTGGCACGGCCAAAGAGGTCAACCATGCAACCATAGTGCTCATGTTTGGGAGGGATGTTGTGATCATTAATCATGGATGAAAAGATTTTTCGACCCTCCTCGACTAACCCTACATGGCTACAAGCATAAAGCACACCAACAAATGTAACCCCATTAGGCTCAATTTTTTCATCTTTCATTTGATAGAAGAATCCTAGTGCATTTTTGGCATCACCATGCATGGCAAAGGCATTGATCATACTGGTCCAAGATATCACATTTTTTCTTGGCATCTCCTCAAATACCAATCTTGCTCTTTCCAAGCTCCCGCATTTAGCATACATATCAATAAGTGCATTGCCGACACGCAAATCTCCTCCAAATCCACTCTTGTCAACATATAAATGGATCCATTTGGCTTGGTCCAATGCACCAAGATGGGCACAAGCTGAGATGACACTCAGCATGGTGATTTGATCAGGTTTTATTCCTAATACTTGCATTTCATTGAATAAGTTAAGAGATTCTTGAGGCTGATCACTCTCAGCATAACCAGATATCATCGCACTCCAACATACCAAGTCCTTCTCAACCATTTGGTTGAAAATCATGCGAGCATCTTCAACACGTTGAAGCTTTGAATATGCAGAAACCATGGCAGTTGAAACAACTAAATTTTTGGGTGACATCTTATCGAACAATTCCTGAGCCAAATCCATGGATCCAAAACTTGCATACATGGTTACTAGAGCACTCTGTAAATGAGGATCAACCACAATATTATTTTCGGTAATGAACTTATGGATCACTTTCCCATAGCTTAAATTTCTGCCATGCGTACAGGCAGAAACAATTCTAGTAAGAATGATTTCATCTGGTTCCACACTGGACGTCTTCATCTCTTCAAATAGCCGGAATACATCATCAAAAAGGCCACTCTGGAAGTACCTATTTGGACATGTTAAAAAGGTCAGCCTTTACCCTGAACAGAAGAAAAAAAAAAGTGAAGGAAAGTTCTTCAACCATGACTTTCATTAAAAGTAGGAAAACATTATTAAAAAAAAAAACATGAATTTTATAATTGATCACTTTCTTAAATGGAGTGTCACCGCGGGAGAACTGGCTGAACTCCCATCTGGATGCGATACTCGATTTAAGTTTTCTGTTTCCAAAGCCATCAAAAATGGCAGCGGTTTCTTTGTCAAAATGCTTTTTAATTAAAATAAACTAAATTGTTACAAGATAACATAGGCCCAGAACATGACTGGGGGAGAATGTGATGAAGCAATGAGGTGAATGTTGTGGTTGTGGTGGTGTGCCAGTCATTGAGGTGACATTAGAGGCAGTGGTGCAGTGGAGTGTTCTCTCTTAACTTGCAAAGAGAGGCCCAGTAGTGACATGACTACGTATTCTGTTTTAAATAGTTTTCTAAATCCTCAATTTTTATGTGTCGTAAACTCTGCTTCTATTTTCTTTCCATTAAATTTGTTTTCCTGAAATGCTTCTGAAAAATACGCCCCAATAACGTACGTGAAAGCAACTTAAATAGGAGTTGGAGGAATCAGTTAAAGATACCATCAATAGCCATACCCATCAACCATAATGCTCCACGTAACGACATCCCGGTGAGACATTTTATCGAACACCAATCTCGCCTCCATTATCCGCCCACACGCAGCATACATCCCAACCAAACCAGTCTGCACAAATGGGTCCGAGTCCAAACCCAACTTGGAGGCGAGCCCATGAATCTCCATCCCCTGATCCAATGCCGAAGCCCTCGACACCGCCTTCAGCAACGGCGGGAAGCTGAACCTGTCCACACCAAGTCCGTCCCTCCTCATCTTCTCGTACACCAGAAGGGTCTTCTCGGGCTCGGCCCCGCGCGACAACTGGCGCATGAGCTTGTTGGAAATACGGTTGTCGGGCCTGGGGATCTGGGTGAAGACAGAGAGAGCGTAGTCGAGGCTGGGGGAGAGGGCGCCAGAGGAGTCGACGAGTTGAAGGAGGAGGGCGTTGGAGGAGTGGTCGAGCTCGAAGCGGCGGAGGATTTGGGCGTGGACTTGTTTGAGGTGGGTGAGAGTGGTAGAGGACGCGAGAGCATTGAAGAGGGTGGGGGTGGGGTGGAGAGGGATGGATAAGGTGGTCTGTGGGAAGCTTGACATGGCGTAGTTCTATAATAGAGCAACGGAGGGAAATAGGTTTAAAAAAGGAATTAATCTCAATGCATGTTTCAGCTCACGTACGGCACAGAGGAACAGACAATATTATGTACTTAGTGTTCTTATCATATTTCTATTCAGCCTTCATTCAGCATATTAATGCTGAATGATGCTATATTTTTATTATATTGATATTCTATTTATAGAATATATGAGGTAAGTTATATAAGATAAATATTATAAATCCATCCAAATTTGTTCTAAAGATTGGTGCACGGCCACTTTCGTTAGGTGGTGAGTTACTGAGTTTGCTTTTCTTTTGATATATTTCTTGCGCATACAAAAATTACAAACTCTCCAATACGGTTTTGGCACCTTCAATCATTTGTTCATACTTGACCCCAATTTCGTCTCTCTCCTCAAAACAAGTATTACTTCTAACCCATCTTCTAGTACAACATGTTACAGCCCCAAATTTCTACTAAATTTCACTACTGTCCAAGTTGCCAAAGCTTCGGCCATTATTGGGTCTAATATATACGGTTTGTATAACACACGATGGTTAAAAGTTAGAACACTACCTTCATTGTCTTGAACAATCACTCCCACACTCATCTTTTTTTTTTTTTTTTTTTGGCATCTATCGTTGCATCCCAATTCATCTTAGCCACATTCAATGAAGGTCATTTCCAACATGATTGTGCTTCAAACATAGTTTTTAGTCTAGACAAGGCTTGGTGAAATTCCTTCGATAACACTATTTTGCACATCTTACTAGTTAAGATTAGTGAGTATCTTGCACATCTTACTAGTTAAGATTACTGAATAAGATCGCTCCGAATACTATTGTATTTTTACGGGACCAAATCCTCCTTGCCATTTGTTAGCAGCTCAAATTCTTCCACATATATTATAGTCATCATTCCATCTAAGATACATAAAAAATAAAATAAAATAAAATAAAATAAAAATCCCTTTTCACTTTAATATTTTTGAATCTTTCTATTACGTCTAACCCAAACATCTCTCCATAACGAACACCTCAACAAAAATATGGCTAACGGTCTCCACATCTGATCCACACATGAGAGAAAAGGGTCCTCAAACTATAGCCGCTTTAAAAGATTGTCTTTTGTCGGGCAATAGATTAATGCATGTCTTCCAAAAAAAATCTTGACAACCCCCGAAACATTAAATCTCCAAATCCTTTTTCATAGGCCATTAACATTGAAGCTTTGGAATTTCCTCCTTTCAACTGCATTTTCCTATCTTTGTTTAGATGGTAAGTGCTTTTACCGAAAAATCCCCACTTCATAGTACGAATCCAGATCATTTTGTTGTTTGGGCTTTATACCTCAATTCCATTTTGGTTGACCATTTCATCCGAACCCAAGGGCCGGCAAAATAGGTACCTGGCAAATAAACAGGTACTTGTTTATCCTATGCATATAACTATTATTTAGGACGCTTAGATGAACCTACCTGTTTATCCTATGCATATAGCTATTATTTAGGATGCCTAGATGAACCTTATTATAAAAAAACATGCATAGGATAAATGGGTCGTAAACAGGTCATTGCAGGTACCTGTTTTGCCAGCCCGCCATTTATATCAAATCCTAACCTTATAATATCGTGTCGGGTTCGTATTAGATTTATGGGTTGTGTCAAAATTTGATAGCTCTAGTTTAATCATTCGTAATATTATTCGAGCCGGATTCCCGGTCCAGATAGGGGTAGTCCGAGACTTTTTTGACTTTGGGATCCATTTGATCCGCTAACTAATATTGGGCTTGGGCCCATCACTTTCCTAAAAGGCGGTCACTCTAGGCTACTGAGTCACTGACAAGCATTCGGCCACGAGAAAAAGGCTCCCACCGAATACAGCATTTTGCCGTTGCCAAATCGTCACACAAAACCAGTGGGCGAGAGGACTATTTCTCTTTCTTCGAAAGCAGGTGTCGCTGAAGACTGAGAGATCAATGGGCGAAGTCTTGTTCGAGCTCGAACAGGTTCTCAGATCCAGACAGGTACTTCACCAACCCTATAAATTCATTACAAAATTCATGAAACCTGATCACTGCGTCTTGGAATTGCTTTTGTTCTGCGAATTTGAAGCAATTGTGTTGCTGCTATCCGAATAATTCAAAAAGAAAAACGAAATGCGCTAATGTTGGCTAAGCACTTGTAAAATACTGATAGAATAAGTTCTCTCAGATTTTGTAAAATCGGCTAAAATGTGTTTGTGTGTGTGATTCAGGACAAAATTACGCCCCAAGAAGCTAGAGTTTTTCTAACGTGCAAGTCCAAGGCTGTTAAGAATTTTACGTTTGGCTCTCTTGCTGGTGCCGGTGTTACGTGGGCAGGTATGTGTTTCTGCTCGTCTTAAAAACACTGGTTGAATTGTATTTCACACTCATATACAAGCTGAATTCCGAGTAGGTTCTTGGCTTTTCACTTAAATTTAGTAGTAGAATCATTTAGTTTGTTGATATGAGGTCGTGCTGTGTTGAGTCGCTGATTGTGGTTATTGTTTCTGCAATGCTACATCCATGGCAAAAGCCATGTCTTGGAAGTGTTGTTGGTGTGATATTCTTGTTAACCTCCAGCTTCTGCAAAGCGAGATTGTTGAAGCATGAAATTTACATTATTTCTGTTTCTTTGGACCACAATTTTGCTGCTCCAATCATCTCCAATGAATCTTGGTGCTATGAAAGACTTAGAGTGTGTTTGGACCCATGATTTTGCAGGCCAAAGTGCGTTTTAAAACAAAATTGCGGGAAGCATTCTGTTTGGAAGTGCGTTTGAAAAAAATGGCAGGTTGAAAATGTGAAAAAACTGCAGGCAAGGGTGCAATTTAAAAACCGCACAATTTTAAAAAGGCTGAACTGCATTGTAAAGGCCAAACTGTAGATTTTACCAAACGCTTAACTGATTATTTAAAAATTTTGTTTTCATTTGCTGTTTTCTGAAAAACAGCTAAATCAAATGAACACTTGGTGCATTTTTCACTTGGACATACAAATATATGTCTATAAGTCTAGCAACCGATTCGCTGGACAATTTGGAGTTTGGAAACGCACCTTTGACTGGTTCCTGGCAGTTCTCATTATGATGTAGGTTTATATTCCTAGCAACCGAAAGGCAGGTCACATCAAGGAACTTAATGATGACGGTTTTGTCGAAAGTTACGCAGGCTGTAATATAGTTTTACATGATTACAGTCTCAGAGTCTTTTTGTAAATCATTAAATTAAATTTGAAGGATCTAAAAGAAATATTTATAGGACAATTTTCAACCCGTATTTTAGCATAAACACAATATGTTTGTTACTGCTTGTTAGCTTATAGCACATCTCAGTAATTCATGTACCCTACCACAATTAGGACAAGGAAAGTTCTTTTCGGTTGAGTCAACTTGATATATTCTGAACACAGAGTCAAATGTTTAAAGGAATGAAACTGCGGAAGAATTTTCTGAAGCTTTTAGAAACTTTTGATTTGTTGATTTCATTCTTACTGTTATCGAACTCATTGAATTGAGCAAGTGGGTTGTTCCTGACTTGCTGCATATGCTAGCATTCTTCCATAAATGGTCAAAATGAGTAGTAATTTGCTTTTTAACTTGTAATATTTAGGTGATAAGGCATATTTCTGTGCCTAAATATGGTTAAACCTTTTGTATGTTCTGTTATTGATGTTGCTTTTATTACAGTTGTTGCTTTCTTAGAGTTTAACTAATAATCACACTACCTTTCTGACAGCAACATGGAGACTGAGTAAGTTTTCTCGAATCAACCTTTCGGCAGGTAGGATAAACCAATTCTCTCTCTAGGATAAATCAAGTCCCTCTCTCTAGGAGTGCAATTATTATCTTTTCAACATTAGTTCTGCTGACATTACACATGTACTGATCTACATGTCTTTTCCCCCTTTCTCTATTTTGTTAAATCTTTCCTTTTTTCAGGAGGTGCTGCTTTATTTGGGCTATGGAGGTTTGCTAGGTCCCTTGATTCATGTGTTGATCATGTTCTTGCACTAAATGGAAGTCGGATGCAAAAGGAGTTAGCAAATATGTGAGTCTCCTCATCCCATTTTCTATTGGTTGTTAACTTTTCCCGTCTAAGAGTGATTTTCTGGTAGTCATGATTCATGAATACACATGTCAACAGACCATTCTTGCTGTTCTAAGGTAGTTAATGAGCCTTAGCCAATCTCACTTGGATTTCAAAATATGTGTTATTAGTTTCTGAAATTTTTGAAATTCATCATCATATTGAGATCAGTATCGAGGGGCCAGGGCAATCATTTTGTTTTTTTTTATTAAAACTAACCCATTAATGGAGTTTCTCACGGCTGAGTTGAGCTTGTAGGAAACCTAATAGAGTTAATGTCTCCAAATAGGTCGCCGGGCCTTAGCTCAGCTGGTAAATAGGTGTGGTAGCATAGTGTTAGTCCCAGGTTCAGATATTTCAGAATAATATATATTTTCAAATAGTCCAGTTAACTGAGGGGAGGGATCTAGCCGGTAACTTAGGTGGTGAGCTGGCAATCAAGCAGTTTTTGAGGTGATTTAGTGATGTTAGAGTAAGTCAATTATGTTTTAACGTGTTCGCTTCATTCAGATATCCAAATTCTCTGAGCTTTCTTTCTAACAGTTTGAAATTTCAATGGTATAGCATGGTATACCATTGAAATTTCTCAAGGTATAGCATGGTATACATGAGAGTTTTTACCAGTGGTATAGCTGGTGGCCAGGGGGCAACTCTCGGAGCGCGGTCGCCCGGAAGATGGTGCCTGTTTGCCTTATGTGGAGTTTATGAAGGGAAAGAAATGATAAGAACTTCGATAATCTTGAGAAGACCTTAGAGGAGCTCAAGTGCTATTTCTTTTTTCCCTCTTTACTTGGACAGCTACTTATCTAGCTCCTCTTGTTATTAGCTTTTCAGATTTCCTTGTTCTCTTTTCTATTTCGTCTTAGGTGTTCTCTTGTATACTTCATCTATACAAGGGTTGCGTCCCTCTACGCTTTTTGATATATACAAGATTACTTATAAAAAAAAAAAGAAAGTTTTTACTAGTATCAACATCTTTATATTTGAAAGTTGATGTTTTTGTGTGTAAGGTGGTTCTTTATTTTTTGGCATTGTTTTCACAAATGCTCATTATGATTCAAGAAAACATTTAAGAAAATCTTCTTCTTCTTCTTCTTTCTTTTTGCCCCCTTTCCCCTTTCACCCTCCTCTTGAGTATCTTCCTGAAAATAGTTTATCATCTAACTGTGGCCCATGGACTAGACAACCATTATTTTATGTTCGCCATGGTTTACATCACATCATTGATCACACCATCACCCTTTTCCTTAAGGTGTGTATATAATTTAAGCGGAAAGAATGTACCCAACTTTGCACAAACTTGAATTGATAAATTGTATTATCCTGTATCGTGTTTCTATCATGGAAGATCACCTGTACTGATGTTTGGTGCTACAATTTTCGCTTTCTACTCCATTTTTAGCATCGTTTGTTTATATCACGTGCATGCAGATATTTCTGTACCCAAAGTTGGGTTGAATATCTTACTTAGAAATATATTTCAAATGACAGATTAGTGACAAAGTATCAGGATGATCCTCCGAAAATGCAGCTTATCTCTAAGCATTTCTATTCTGAAAAAGTTTTTGATGATTCAGATCAGCCAAAATTAAGGTGGCGTTATCGAAATTTTTTTAGTGATAATGTTGCTCATGGTCAGAGGACACATGAGGGCGACTCTCCCAGCAACTCTGAAAATAATTCGCACAGCAGCTACCCTGGTGACTCACACAAAGATTCCCAAACTGATACCCACAACAAAGTTCATGGGAACTCCCACAATGACTCTGACAGCCAAAGAACTAATTTTGAGTCCAAACAAATTCTTGTAAGTGTACTCACCTATGCTTTTTTATCTTCATATAATCGACACTACCACTGAAGGAATTTTTCTTGAAATTAATGTTGAACTGCCAAAAAAAAGGGTTTTAGTTAGTGTGCAACTGAACTTTTGGCACTTGCTCTTGTTCTTTGGGAAAGTAAAAATTGTATTGTATGTTCAGGTTGATTATAATCATTTCTTTATTTTCATAACATATTTCTCGCTTGCTCTATACATATTGTAGAACATTATATTGCATTTTAACTGTTGAATATCACTGGTGTTGCTGAACTTATGTTTCAAATGATCATAAAACTGCAAAGATCTAATAGAATGGGTGATCTAGATGAAGTTATGAACATTACAAAATTTACAAATATTGTGCAAACTATGGTATTGAGTTATCGAGAGCTTGTTTTAAAGAAGTTGTCCTCTTTAGAAAATCATTAGTCAATAGTATACTATTTGTCCTCACACCTTACAGAAACCATCCTGACTTCTTTATTCTTTCTGTTCAGTAGTCAATGATACTATTTCTCCTCGCACCTTAGAGAAACCATCCTGATTTCTTTCTTCTTTCTTTGGTGGACATTGCAGTCATGGTGATAAATTGCTTGTTTTCTTTTTATCTTTTTTATTTTATTTTTCTTCTCTTTTCAAGATAGATATGTGCTGGTCTCAATTGCTCTTCAATGATAACCCCATGGCTGGCCTAGCTATAGACGTTTGACATGCAAGGCTATTAATTTGATGCTTAGGTAGAGTTTGACAATCTTATTTAGTAAGGGGGGATTTTAAATTCTGATAGAAATGGAATCACCTACTTGTTTTATTCGTTCTTTTTTTTTTTTTTTCCTTTCTTTTCTATCTATTTGTTTTATTCATGAATTTAGAAGGCTCATGCTATTTAATATTGCCTTCTTTTTTATCTGACCTATATTATTGTTATAGAGGAACCCTGGCTTCGATATGATGGCAGACCCTTTTGATTGTGTTTTTGGTAATCTGGCTACAAGGGAGGAGATTCATCTCCGTAATACCTCAAGCACGCCACCTAGGACACCTACTCGTGGCCATAAAAGATCTCACCGAAGGCGTCGAACGCACCATCAGAATGTCTTGTTAAATTCTCAACATGCATAAGAAGACGTTGCATGTCAACAAAACATCTGGAAGAATCAGAGGAGAAAGATAAAGAAACTATTAGTCAGGGTTATGAACAGGTTCATTTTCGTGTTTGAATTCCAGCAATGAGGGGAATTCTGCGGGAATTATCAACTTCAGGTATATTATGACCATTTTCTCTGCGGTATTGTAATAAAGTTGTTAAATGAATCAGATGATAAGTACACAGTTAGCCTGTTTGGGCACTCTTTGATTATGTTACTACAAATGCTCTTTTACTGTTCTTAATATATATATATATATATTTGGTTAGTTTCAATTCTTGTCTAGTGTCTTCACTGGAAAAGGTGTTGAGGTGTGGTATGGGCCTCGTCAGCAATGCTGGTGACAGTGGTTGTGTTCGTGAGGGCGAGGACACTGGTGGAGGGGCACTTCTGGTTTGTACGAGAGGTGGTGGTGGCTGCGTTCTTTACGAGGTAACAGTAAACATTTGACCTAAGTTTTAGCATTTTATGGTTCCACTAACTCAAAACTTTATATTTGAGGAATGAGAAATGCTTCGGTGCAATATAATGCCTACATTTGGTCAATTTTTAATGACGTGGCAGATAGACAATCACATGAAGGGATGATTGAAATATGGGCAAAATGTGGACATTATATTGCAGTATAACATATCTCTTAAGGAATAGTATATACTATATTCCATCCTATTTGACTGATGTGGTAATATATATCAGTGAATCCTACTGGGCTGCTACGTTGATGTGGTAATGCGTATCAACCTTTGGATTTTTTTTTACGACTAATCCAACTGCTGGTGGCAATTGCCATATTAGTCCAGTGAGATGGGTGTAGTTTACAAAATTTCTCTTACACTTTTAAATATGGTGTGCCTCAAGTCTACAAACACCTTCACGTGGCTTTATAGAGAAAATCTTGTGAACTCTTAGCCCTATAATTTTCTTCACTTTCAGATAAAAGGCCATTGGTTATAGGTTTTACAACATTCACAATAGTTTATGTAAATTTTTATCTAAAATACCTAATTAAAAGTTATATATATATATATATATATATATATATATATATATATAATGGCTTTTTAAATGCACTCTACATTCGATCATCAATTTTTTATCTAGGCCATTTAAATATTATTTCTCTATCCTTTTTTATTTTTTATTTCTTTTATAAGGATCGTATTTCTTTAAGTCATTTTTTTTCAGAAATGGACTATTTAGTCCACAAAATACATTAAAAACTTGTAAAAAGATTTAGTCCATCTCAAATTGCATTCTAATATTGGACAATGCCTACAAACTGACTATTTAGTTCAGAAAATACATTCTACAAAATACATCAAAAACCTGTAGAAACATTTAGTTCATCTCAAATGGTGATGACTAATTAGTCCTACGATTCTCAAGGGGTTTTCATTTGGTGTGAAAGAAAATATTCTTGTTGCATTAGAGGCATGCAAAGTTTCTCAAGCTTTTTTTTCGTTAGATGAATAATATCTTGTTGTTCTTCCCTTCTCTCGTTATGTGATTCCTTATTCTCCTCCTACATATCGTTAATTATCTCCGCAAGATTCAAATAAATGAAGTCTTGCCTCCATTTTTTCTCTTGCTAGGCCTTTTTGCCAATCGGTATCTCTGAGTCTACAAAGGCTAATAGAGACATATTGTCTTTCCCTCGACTATGGAGAATATGGAAATTCTTGCGCAACTAATTTTCTTTTCGATTTCTTTTTTCCGTCGGCTATTCTTCGCTTCCATTTTAGGTGACATCCCAACGTATCTCAACAATGTTCAAAATGAAATGAGGGATCATGGATTTTTCGATACATCTTTGCTTGCTCAATCTGAAAAATAATAATAATAAATTAAAAGTAATTAAAATCTTGATACTAATCAATCATTCTATCATTGACTCTAAAGTATAACGATTCATTCATACCGTGTCTTGTTTGGTAAGACCTTGATTTGGGCTAAGCACCTACATGCTCGTTGGTGAAAAGTTGAATCACTGGCCATCAATTCGTTAAAGAGTTTGCATAGCGTACACAACAAGTAGGTTTTACTTGTTTTTTATTGTCTGAGGTTGGAGATATGAAAGGTAAAACATAAATCAAGTCTGTGGATGACAAACCGCGTAAAATCAGCAGCCCATCAATTTTTCTCCTCATAAGCGCGTGCACGTGCGTACATAGTATGCGTAATTCAAACTTGAAAATTCCGAATATGTTCTCAGAAAATAAAAATAGAAATATTAGTAGTAATTAACCTATTACGATACTACCCCTTTGCTAATTCGGCTAAAAAAATAAATTGATAATATATGATGCTGTAGACTTTGATTCAAGCCATAATTGGTGATTTGACATCATTTGAACTTTTGAATTTCAAGAGAAAATATTTATATATATAGTAATCTCAATAATTTTTTTTTATCAAAGTTCTTTTGAGATAAACTTGAAATTATGTTTGAGAAGTTTCATTTACTCTTTTTCTTTTGAAATCAATTTATTTAAAAAGAAGAAAACATGTTGAGGGGCTTTTGTCCGGACAGAAATTTGTGCTATAAACTGGTTTGTAGCTAATTCATATAAACTCATCTAATAAAGACTATAAAGTGACATCTATTCCATAACTATTAAAAAAAAGCCCACGATTTTAAAGGCCAACGTGGGATTTTCAGAAATCTAGTTTTCATTAATTATGTTTTAAAATCGTTACCTTTTTTCAAACCATACATTTTGAAACTGCTAAACTAAACTTAACTTGAAAGTAAATCTTTTTAGTGAGACCAAAGATTTAAGCTAATAGGTTTGATGAATTTGTGTTCTATTAGTCAGTAGTATCTTTCTAATATGAGACTTAATTCTTCGTTATGCACACGTCATTACTAAACGAAATATCTCATAATTTGTTCCTAATCTTTGGTTTGATAGTTGCTAATAATAAGTTCAAGTCCGTGGCACATCAAATGACCCACCTTGCGTACGAATGTGGCAAAAAGAAGTGACTGCACGACCCAGTTAAGTGTGACGACACAAATGAAGTAGGACAAGATGAAACATGAAAACTATATAATATAAATATATTTTTGGTTTATTAACGCACGACATGAAAACTATATGATATAGATATTTTGGTTTATAAACTTACGACTTCATATTTTCTAGGAAGGATCATGGCACCTTCACTCTGTGTCTTTTCATTGGAAGACAACCATCTGTGTCTTTAATTTTCTAAATTTATACAAAATAAACGGCCAAAAATTTTACACCATGTTTGGTTAGCTGGAAATGGAAGGGAATGAGAGGGGGGTGGGTGGAAGAGCTTGTCACGTGTCTTGTACTGTTATGTTTTCTTCGCACATCAGATGTACTAGTGCTCGACCGCTTGTGGTAAAGTGCTGTCGTACCATTCTTAGAAGAAATAAAAGAAGGAACAAAAACTAATGGTAATGGGAAAAATTTTCAACATTTGTCATATGAGATTAAATTTACCAAAATATCCATAGGGGCGGAGCTAGGGGAGGACAAGAGGGAGAAATGACCATCTAGCCCGCTTGATAATGCTGCAACATATACCCTATTGCCTATTGGTTTCCTAAGCATTGAGACTGCTACAGTTCTACCCAATGTGTAGAAACCAAAAGAGCTTCCTTAATCCTTATGCATTATTTTATACAAATTATCTCTCTCTCATCTCTTCACCTTTTAAAAGAGATTATGTTGAAATTTTGTAAAAAAGTTTAGGGTAAGTACAAACTTATATTTTGTAAATAAATAATATTTAATTGATATAAGAAAAGATAAGAGAAGCTATTGTGAAGTGTATTTAAATAGGAAAACAAAACGTAATTTTGTTCCTTAAATTTAGAAAAAAAAATGAAAGAAAAATTACCTAGAATGCTCTTACTTCTGTTTCTTTTTTATGAGGTGAAGGGCTTACCACTATTGTCGTTTTTGGGCTTCAAAACATTCGAGACCGTTTGATGCTCAAAATAAAGCTTGTTTGCCTGCTCTGCAAATTGGATTATATCAATGTGGTGAGTCTTTTGAACCTTCTAGTTCATAGTCATTCTCCTTCCAAGTACAGAACAAGATGAAAACGGTAAAGAAAATATATCTTGCTTAATCCAACTGATATTTCTTTGCAAAATATATATATATAGGTTTCTTAGTAATTAGTTGTTGCCGAACGGTGCCATGGACCTCTACCTTGAGGTGGTGTAGGAAAGGACTTCAAAATGTGTGGGTTTGAGATTTCCAAAAGTGTTCTTCCTCATAAGCTAAAGTTTTGACGTGTAAATGAAAATGTGATGGAAATTCAGAGAGATAAAGTTTTTTTTTTTTTTGACCATATTCTTTTAGTTAAGGGCTGCCATGTGATTTAAAATTCTTCTCTTCATTTATGTAAGGGAAATGCTAGGTGTTTTGTTGATCTAGGTGTATATTATTTTCTAAGACCCATCTGAGAGAAATAAGGGCCCTTTTTTTTGACTTTTTTTATAAAAAAAATAATATACATATAGGACTAGGAAGACACGAAAAGAGCACCAAACATTCCCCTTTATGTAATTATTCTCTTCACTTTAGTTAACTATTTCACGTGTTGGTCATCACTTTGTTGAGAATATGATCCTCTCCATTTCAATTACCATCTGATTTAAAATTTGAACGGATCTGACAGTATATTTATTATGTGACAACATATACATCATTAAACCTGTGAAATCTAATCTAGATCATAAAATGAAGGATTCAGATTTCCTCATATTTTTTAAAATATGAGATTCTTGGATTTTAAAATCTGAACTCTCCATTACATCTAACGGTTCAAACAAATGTAGAAGTTTGTGTCTTACCAAGGCAAGTGGGTTTAGCATGTTGAAAACTAAAATTATTTGCCTCCGTAATTCACAAACATCTATATTTATTTGGACCGTTAGATGTAATAGAGAGCTCGGATTTTAGAAAATCTGTGAGGATCTCAGTCCTAAAATGAATCCTCTCCATTTTTTTGAAAATCGAGAGGGTCTTTAACCTATTTATTAAGGAGGAGTTTAAGCATACACGTGAAACGAAGTGTTAATGTATTAATTAAATTATTAAATTCATTATTTTTTATAAGAGTAATGTTATTTAGCATACTGTTATATGATTGCCTAGATGATGTGGCTGTCAAAAATTAGTCTTGGATCCGTAGTTGTAAAAAAAAAAAAAAAAAAAAAAAAAGGTAGATGTTAACTATCAGATCATCTCAATTGAATGGTAATGTATAGCAATCTACTAAATAGCGTTATTTTTTTTATAAGCTTAATTTTTTGAGATAAATGTTAATTTATCATGATATTAAAACAAAAATCTTAAATTCAAACATTTATTTCATAATTTTTAATTAAATATTCAATATGTGGGGCCGTACAATTTAACCTTTAAAGAGTAATGACTACTTGACGATTTAACAAATCTTTGTTTAAAATAGCTTTTAATTATTTCGTCTGCATATGTAAACGATGATGCAATCCCACTTTTTTCTATTTGTCTTACTCGTTCAACAAGTTTTCTTGTCACAAACCGTGTGAAGATAAAACCCAGCACTCACGCACAAAAAACAAAGAGAAAAAAGTAATGGCTTTGGGTTTATAATTCTATATCCCAAACAGAGACTTCTTATTTCCATCCACATATTCAAACACAAATGCTCTCTTGCCTTCCTTCCTAGTCATTGGTGGAGCTTGCATGCAACCTTCCTTGTACGCGTATAACATGCCATCTTTCTTCGAGCACTCATCTTTATGTATAACCTGCTAACTTTAGTTTGTAGACAATTGATTTTATTGTTGAAATTTACACAAATTATATATATTATATGTAGTGGCAGAACCAGGGTTTTTGTTTAGGGGTCAACATTTTATTTTTTTCTAAAAAAAAATTGAAGGCGAACAAAATTAATATATATATATATACGAAATAAAAAATAATAATTCAACAAAATTTAATTATTGTTTAAATATAAATGTCACTTACAATTTAATTTTTCACACTTAACTCTCTGACAAGTCTTCATATTTTGAAATCGTTGTAATTATCTTCTTCTTCTTTTTTATTGCTGATAATTTTGAATATATCATTCTCAATATATTTGACTAGACAATCATTGATCCGCTGATCTCTCATTTGGTTACATAAACAATTTTTAACAATGTAAAAGTTTGACTACATAGCTGAATATTTTTAAGAAAAAGTAGGAAAAATTAATTTGAATTGTTGAAGGTTTAAATAGGAAAAAATATTGTATAAAAAAATCGCAAATTGTTGAATTTTTAAATTGTTTAACGGCTTCTAATTTTTAGATTTTTTTTTTTTTTGGACATGTCTACATAAGAGGGAGATGGGAGATTTGAATTAGTAACCTCCACTTCATGAGGCGTAATTTCCAAGACTCTAATTCTTTGATTTTTTTTTTAAAAATGCCCTAATTCTCTTATTTAAGTGTTGTTAGTTAGGATTTTGCAAATTACCAAAAGGTCTAGAATTTTAAATATATATACCTAGGTAATAGGTTTAAAGTCGGTGCATTTAAAATTAAAAAAAAAAAAAACAAACAAACAAATAAATGTTCAACTTTAAAGTAAGAGCCATTTAAATGTCAGTTATGCTTAATTAAAGCTTTATTAAAACAAAAATTTTTTTCTACACTAAACGAGCTTTTCTCCGCATTAGTAAAACGGTTAGTTTTGGTAAATAAAACAAAACCCTAAATTGTGCGTTTTGCCAAAAATAAAAAATAAAACACTTCATCTTCAATCTTCTACATTCGCATGGACTCTTGACCTAATTATCAAAATGCCTGAGCTGAAAGAAAATCAGATTGATGAGTCATGAATCTCAGTTCTCTTAAGAAAGATTTGCCCCTTAATGAATGATTGAGAGTGGGCAACTTAGGGCATCTGAGAAAATTTTTTAAGAGGTGAGGGGGGGTCATTTGACCCCTCTCAACCCCCCTCCACCCCCAATTATATGTAAGTGTGTATATTACTATTAATTAAATGGTAATGGGTGCAAATAATGTTACACCTACCACTACTTTACAACTTAATGACACATATTAGTATGTGATTGAAACTACATCAACCGGTAAAAAAAGTTTATCATAATTTAATCACATGCTGACAAGTGTCAATAAGTTGTAAGATAGTTACAAGTTTAGCATTTTTCAATGAAAGCTTGTCGTAATTTTTTTTAAGTGCTATAAATAAGTCCGAGTCTAGACTAGTGCACAAACCTTGAATGTGAATTTTTATTATTTATAAATAAAGAAAGAAAAACACACTCCAAATAAAGGAATTCTTCATGCATAAATGGATCTTAGTAATGCTACACTTATTTCCACTTTCTTACACATATGAGTGACTTTTAAAACTATCATTAGATTAAAATCTAATAAAAATAGATCACGTATCTAATGGTGATTTTAAAAGTCACATACAAGTATAAAGAAATGAGTAGAAAAATAGGAGTAAGTGTAGAGTATTATAACTCCTATAGATGAGGTAGCCATGGGTGAAGCAGCCCCATTGTTTAAGAAGGATGCTATTTTTGACACAATTCTATCCATCAGGTGTGATAAACGTCTAATCCTTATGATTTCTTCTATCTTTATCCTTAATCTTGAGAATTATTTGGTAACTTGCTAGTTATGAATTGACAACAAATAAACTTGTTCCTAAATATGCGCAAAAAAGGCTGTTTTTACTAGTAATTATTTACAAACAGACTAGTTCACTTGATACATAGAAGGATCCTTTTCATTTCGTTGGCTATTTTAGGAGGCAAAATTATCTTTAACAAAATGACAATTTTACCCCCCTCGAATGAACTAACCAGTAACCAACTTCTCTTGACACCTCAACAACTAAAATGTAAAATGTCACCGACCATCCACAAAATATTTAAAATATGAACTATCATGTAAGTTTGAGAAATGCTATACATTCTATTTTTTTTTTTTTTTTTTTTTAAAGTTAGTTCCCAAATGATATGTCACCAACTCATTAGTGGGTGACACACTTCTCGAAGGAAAATGTTAAAGGCACAACTATTTTGCTCAACTTTTGGTCAACTTTTGTCTTATTTTTTAATTTAAAAAATAACAAAATAAAAAATAAAAAAAGTTTCTGAAGCAATAATTTTTATTTTGGTTTTTATTTATTTTTTTTAGTATTTTTTAAAAAATAAAAACTGTATTTTGCTTCACAAATTTTTTCTTATTTTTTAATTTAAAAAATAAAAAAAATTAAAAATTAAAAAAGTTTCTGAAGCAATAATTTTTATTTTGGTCATTCTTTTATTTGGTATTTTTTTTTTAAAAAAAAATTGTATTTTTATTCATAATAATGATCAATTTTTTTTAAAATGGTCATTATTATGAAGAAAAATATAATTTTTATTTTTTTAAAAATACAAAATAAAAGAAGGACAAAAATAAAAATTATTGATTAAAAAAATTTTAATTTTTTTTTCAAATAAAAAAATAAGAAAAAAGTTAGCACAAAGTTTGTCTCAAGTTGGGACTGTATCATTCCTCATTCTCAAAATATTAAATCTCATAAAATGTGACACATCATTTTTTTGAAAAAAAAAAAAAAATGTAAGAAAATCATGTGGTCATGAAATCTCTTATGTGGCACAGCCTGATAGGCCATCCCACTGAAATTGCTTTGCTGCTTCCATACCTAGTTTGCAACCCTCCGCAAGCAACCCAACCTGGTTTATTTTTTCTTTTTAAGGATAATACCAAAAAAGAAAGGAAAAAAATGTGGTCGGTCCTGTAATTTTCCAAGAAGTGAAGGACCACAAGTGCAACAACCTTTCTTCCTTCTCCTCTTTATCTGTGTAGTGGATTCCCCATACCACTCCGCACAACCTCAGAAAGGGAGATTTCGTTAACAAAAACGCTCCTTTTTTCCCATTGCCTCTAGATTTCTCTCAATCCTTTTTGTTAAGAGTCTCTCTCATACCCACCAGAAAGAGGGAATTGTCTTAGCTTTTAGGCTTTGGAGGGAGGGTTTATTTTCCCATAGCTTCGTTAGCTTCCCCAACAACAAAAAAAACACAATTATATGATATAAAACGACAAACCCATCACCCAGTTCTCTTTCGCACGCCATTCTTTTATGATTCTTCATCTTTCACCTCACAATCTGATCAACTCCCTGATTCCTGTTCGAAATTGGTCTTCTTTTTGTAAAGGGGTATCTTTCGTCTTATTAGTACTAGTGCTAGTATTGATTTTCGACAAACCCTTTGAGGCCAGATTCAACAAGAACAACCACAAGCAACGAATCAACATGAAGGTCCACCCAATGCCCAAGAAGCGAAACATCACCATCCAATACGATATCAACTCAAGAAACCCTCTCTCTGAGGCTCAGGTGCTTCTGGGTCTGAGCTCCAAGAAGCTCAGGCGCTTGCCCCACGTCTTCAGCCGGGTCCTGGAGCTTCCGTTTCGGTCCGACGCCGATGTATTGGTGGAGGAGAGCCCCGATTGCTTCCGATTCGTCGCCGAGACCGACACCGACATCGGCGACGTGCGGGCTCACACCGTGGAAATCCATCCCGGCGTGACTAAGATCGTTGTGAGGGAAAGTGGGTCGCTTCAGTTGTCCCTGGACGAGCTTGAACTCGACATGTGGAGGTTTCGGCTGCCCGAGTCGACTCGCCCCGAGTTGGCGAGCGCGGTCTTTGTCGGTGGAGAGCTTATCGTGACGGTGCCAAAGGGCGAGATTGGACTGCAGAGTGCTGAGGAAAACGGTGGTGGTGGTGGGGGAGATGAGGAGTTTTGGAGAGATGGGAATGGTGGGGGCTTTAGAGGAGGTATTGGAGGTAGGCTTGTGCTTGTACAGTAATGAAGATTAAGCCTGCCTTTTTTTTAATTTTTTTAAATTATCGTTGCTTTTGCATTGGGCTTTTTTAGTTTGCAAGTTAGTTTTGAGGTTGTTGGTGATGGTGGGACTACTTTTTGTAAGCTTCCTTTGTTGTTAAATCAAGAAATGTTGTTTTCTGTTACCCGATAAGTATGGTCTCAATGGCAATGGCAATGGCAATGGATATATGATCTCAATGGCAATGGCAATGGATATATGATCATTGGATCTTATTTTCAGTTCAGTAATCTTGTTTTTTGCCATGTTTTTCTTCCTAACAGTTTTTGGAGATTAGATGGTTCTTGATATGTTTCATGATTAGTTGATTGGGCTAGAATGGTTTTGAAAGTGTCACTAGTTTCCTTTGTGCATCTGCTTTTGAACAAACAAAACCTTAAGGTTCTCCATTGCGTCTTCTTCTTCTTTTTCTTCTTACCCGTTTTTGCTGTTGCAGTATGAGGGATGGGACAGAGAACGAAACTCTGCCATGTCTTATGCTGTTTGGGTTTCTTTGGCTGAAAATTGTTAGTCAAGTAGTGGTAATTGTTTGGCAGGATTGTTCTATTTTTAATTCGTGGGTTCCCCAATGAAGAAGAAGTTTTGAAAGTAATTATTTTTTTTCTTCTCATTCCTACATTTTATTGGTAATTGATTTGAATATTGCAGTCTAGTCTGACTTCCTAAGCCAGTGATTCTTGTACTACCCGGCTTAGACTGTTGACATATCTTGGAGATTATATGCTGTTTGATTGTTTTTCTTGCATTCTACCTGGTGACAAAACTCACTTGATAAATCATGGTAAAGCAAAAGCATTATTTGTTATTTTGTGCCGAGAATCAGTTCCTTTGCTGCTCCATGGTAATGAATATGTGCTTTCCGTCCACTCAGTAGAAAGTCATCTAATCTTTATATTTTGATTTGCTTTTTTACTTTTAGTGATTAAAATATGCCTTCTAGCATTTCTGGATCTCACTAACTAATGATAATTTACCTTATATCTTAGGGAGTCACTTAGCCTCCTTTCTTTCCTCTTTTAGGGAGTCACTTCAGGGTCTACTTTTCTTCTCTCTTTTAGTGCCAATTGACCAGTTGCGCCATGCTATTGTTGTTTTTGTTCTTCTTTTCATATCTGGTGACTTCCTTGGTTGGTCATTCTTTAGTCTCACATAAAGATGGTCGCTGTCAATATTAAGACAAATTATAATGCTTCTCCTAAGTCTTTGCTTTATCCTCCTTGACTCACAACCGCACATTCTTTGATTGAACCATATACAATAATCATCTTTCTTTTTCTTTGGTAAATAACTTAACCATCTAAGACAGTGCAGCATTCTGTGGGATTTCTTTCCCATGCTTCAGCAAAGATTTTAGTTTAAATAGGAGGAAGAATAACACTTCTGATTGATATGTTGTTTATCTAGCTAGTCAGTTTCTTGTTCAAGAATAGGGAGCTGAAACAATTTTTGGATAATATGCTTAAGTTTTCTCCTGGAATTTTCTGTTGCATGAAGAGCTATACTACAGTTTGAGGCATGGCCCTCTGCTGTCTACCAAATACAACTAATGGTGGGGCCTTTTGGAAACTGTTGATTTCTGACCCTAAAACTGTCTTCAGCATATTTATAACTCAAATCATTTCTTTCATACTTATCATGAATTCAATCATGTAGTTTGTTGGGTGTTTACTTGATTAAAACATTCTATTATGCCCTTGATGAACTCCATTCCTGGCCACTTATATGATGAAATTTTAACTCATCCTAAGATTTTTGCTCATCTCATTACAGTGGTCTCACCTGTTTCTCTAGAAAATCAGGGAAATTAATGATACTTGTATTATGAGCTATAGATCAATTCCCACCATAACTCCAAGGCCTCCTTTATTGCATGTTAGTGACTGGAAACTTGAGTTGGTTAACAGTAGATTATGGAATGCAGTCCATGAGCATCTGATGAAAGAAACAAGTAGATGCAGAAAATTCAGATGGGGATATTTTCCGGTTACAAGGGACTGTGGCTGTTGAGGTTAGTTTACAAATTTCGAGACCTTGAAAGGAATAAACAGTTGGGAATCTTTGAATTACAGCACCCATCTCGTTGAGTGAAGATGGCCACGAATTTATGCTTGCGTCCTAATTTTTCTCCTAGGAATTTGCCTCAAAAAGGTTATCACCAAGTTCACTGCTCGCAGCCGCGAACATGTCTCCTCTTAACGACTTGATAAAGTGAGATCAGATAACGGGAATCATATCCCTTGCAATAATATAATAATAATCGATGACAATATTTTTTCTATATTATTTTATAAATTAATTATTAGATTTGTATTAGATTTATATAGACCAAATTTAATGTTGATTTATTGCATTTATAAGAGAATATAAAATATATATATGCAAATTATTCACACTAATCCTTCCCTGTTCTTTTTCTCCGTTCGGCTTACATTAAAAGTTCACCGCACAAAAAGACAGCTTTCTGAGGTATACTCTATCCGAGAATTCATTAATCTGTGGCGTGCCTTTAATAAGAAGTGAATGCATTTGTACAAGTAAGAAACTCGGGTGGTTCACCCTTCCCAGCAAGATAGGACAACCTTCCTCATATATATATATATAAAGCTTTTTTCTTAATTGAAAAAAAAAAAAAAAATCTTCAAAAAGAAAGAAAGTTATTTACATATGACTGACTGTCATTATCATACAACTAGAATAATATAATAATTTCTTCAAAAAAAAAAAAAAGAATAATATAATAATGAATATCAGTTTTTTATTTTTTATTTATTTTCATTGTCACCTAATCAAATTATAAATGTCATATAGCAACCTAGGTAAAAATTATATCCTCCAAAAAGACACCTCAAGTTAATAAACTTCAAAGGAAAAATTTCTTGGCCTTTTAAGTTGAATTTACTCAAAAATAAATAGTGCTTCAGTGAAAAAGCCTGCATTTTGGAAAAGAATCTTTTATGAAAAAGTAAAAAAAAAAAGAAAACCGTGACACAACAGATGTTCCTCGTATTCATGGAGTACGGGAATCCCATCCCAAAATATGCTACAACTGCTATATGTTGTCTTCTCAGACCGCAATTACGCCCTACGAAATAGATGCTCACCAGCAACAAGGAGAAGTGGGGGGAGTTGAAAATACAGAAACATATACCAATATGAAAAAGGGGCAAGCCCCTTTTTTTTTTTTTTTTACCCAGGAAAGTGTCAAATGGGTGAATTGCTCATAAAACCAGGAAGCAAAATCGCAATCCATCTCATGTCTACAACCAGTTCAACCTACACCACAGGCTGTTTACCTTTAGAAAAACAGTGATCAGCTCAACGCATGAAGAAATGTTTTTTAAAGAAATCCCAACATGACCATAAGGATTGATATCGATTGAATTTTTTTTTGTAATCTAAGTGATCCTTTCACAAGCCCCAGTAAATCTTTCCATAATCCCTTTGGCAATTTTTCCACAGTAATTCCACTTATCCGCGACATTCTAATGCAACATTAGGGTTGCTGATCCTTTACGACAAAAATTCCATCCCTTTGATGCGCTGGGCACCAATTTTCATTGCCGCACAACCAGATTCAGACATAGATGCTCCACAATTATCACAGAATGTATGCTCTCCAAATATGCAGGTGATCAGTTCAAAGGATGAATAAAGCTCAAGACCAAACTTTGATGAACAGATGTCAAATTTAAACTGTATGGGTTATAAGGATTTAGTTTTCAATTTCCAAACCGAAGTGTTCTTTCAGGATTCCTTTAGACGTCTTTCCAAAACCGTTGGCTACTTTTTCCATATCCTCGAGTTTCATGAGTTCCTGTTTTATCTGATTTACTCTACTCAAGACAACATCCAAAAAGGTATATGAGTCTGCTGATGATGCCCGATGTGCGAGTTCAGTCTTTAGTTCGGACCTCTCTTTCTCGAGTTGCTGATACAAATTAAGAAGATAATTCTTCTGTGCATAAAGCGTTTCCACTGCCATTTTGTATTCAGACTCCTGTGATTTTTGCAGTGCTAGCAGAACATGGTCAATCTCATTCTCAAGCTTTAGAGACTCCAACCTAGGGTCAAAAGCTATGGACAAAGTGTGCTCTGAGCTTGTTCTGATATCCAAAGGGTCTTGGCCATTTGTAACCCCTAGGGCAGCATTTTCATGATCAAGGGCACCTGCTTGTAAACAGTATCCAAGGCTCAGAGAGAGAAAGAACAGTTTAACATGCATACGTAGCCATATTAACAATTTACAAGTGTGAAATGACTAGAGTCAAAGTAAAATTGAATAGAACTCTACCCCGGTGCTATATTGAGAAGATGAGTAACCTACATAGAGAATGGTTTATAAAGACACTCATGGGTGCTTCAGAGCTAGGTTGTAACGCGATGTGGTACTAGAGCACTGCATGACATAACCTTAACAAGGACGTCATGTGTTTAGGAAAGGAGTTTGTAACACTTTGGTCCCATATTAAGAAGACGAGTAACCCACATATGGTGGTGGTTTATAAAGACAACTCATGGGTGTTAAGCCTCACATTATTTACTTATTATGTGAAATAAGACTTTATAAATAATTTTAGGAAAAATTTGAAAAAACCTCCCATGTCCACAAGGAGACGGAGACCTAGACAAAAATTGAGAGACCATTTCTTATACTTGTATGATAATGTGCCCAAACGAAAACCTTGATGCATAGTCAACAGTGGGGCAACCAATGGTAAGCTGATTGGTAAAGTTTGATGATTAATTTGAAATATTTAAAGTGGAAAATTACCTGAGGATATAGCTGAGACACTGTCTTCCACTTTCCAGATATCTTCAAGAGAAGTCCCACTTTTAAGCTAATGTAAATATCAAACGGTCAGACTGCTGATTTTACACACCCTGAAAGAGGGCCAGGATAACTTCTGTAAAAGGAAGAAAGCTAAAACTTCAGTACCTAGATATCAATTTTACCTTTGCAATAGCCAATTCGAAACGATTCAGTAACCACTTTGCAGTTGTTTTCTGTGAACCCCGCAAAATGCAGACACCAACACTTAAAATCTTCTCTATATCATCCCAAGAATCAATAGATTCACATGTTTGTAAAAGCCTTGTAGCATGTGAAACCAGATCTGTTCTTGCATCACAACGACGGCAATAGTACTCAGCGTCCAACCCAATGCTTCCTCCTACTGTCCCGGCCATGTAACACCGAAGAGCACAGTCTATGTGAGCAATATGCCCACATATATAACCCTCATCCACCACTGCTTCACACTTGATGTAACTGTAGCCTCCGTAGTCTGAATTTATAGTCTTGCTACATAAGATGCAACAACAAAAATGGCAGAACCGAGGTTCACTGCAGCAAAGATCACAGGGCATGTCTGCTAAAGGTGGGGTGTCTACTTGTTCCAAAATGCTGCTGCACATCTTATTTCCGGCCTTACAACCCCCTATGTCAGTCTGGGAATCAGACACATCGTATTCCGCTGTCTCTTCAAGGGGTAAAGTAAATGAATTACGCCTCCTACCTGTAACAGAGCAACATTGTTGGACAAGAAAAAAGGACGACAAGCATGAAACCTAGACATACAAATTTGCAATGTCTCAGAACATTTGGCATCATTCTAATATGCAATCTCAACATTACAGCATATATACTGATAAGAACTGAAGTAGCTTTAAATAATTACAAGTAACAAAATATTTATAACCACATAATATATATAAAAAATAATCCTAGGTCTCTGTCCAAAAGAACATAGTTAACAGGACACTTAATCATGAAAGAGTCTAGATCTTGCTTAAATGGGGTTGTGTAGGCAATGTTTTTTGCTTATTCTGTAGAGGTAGCTTGAAGGTAAATCACATATGGTTTTTCATTGTAGTTTTAGTAGACGTATTTGGCGAGAAGTTATGAGCACTAATTTGATTAGAGATCCTCAGATTTCCTGGGATGAAGTGGTTTTGTGGGGTGCACAGGAGTTGAAGGGGTGTGGTTTGAAAACTAGTCTTTGCCGATTGAGTTTAGGGGAATGTTTTTGATAGTTGGTCATTCGCTGGTTTGTTGTGTGCTCTGTATTGCTGGGTTGTACATTTGCTGGTTTGTTGGTTGAAGAAGTTGAGTTAGTTCTGCAGATTGTGTCGTGTTAATAAGTTTCCCATTTTGTTTACTGTTTTGTTTTTAGATAAATATGGCTTAGTGCTTATTCTGCACTAGAGTACAGTTTCTTTGTTAGGATAGGGTCGTCTAGTTCTTTTGAACTGGAGGTTGTAAAGTGGTGTTCCAGCACTTTTGTGTGCTGGAGTGTTTGTACAGTTTATTCATCAATACAAATTACTCATTCATCTACAAAAAGAAAGAGTCTAGATGAAGCTTCAATATCAAAGTTAAGAAGAATTTGCAACCGTGCTAGACCAAAACAAGCAATAAAGCAGACAAACAACGCAGGTGAAGATATCTGCGCTATCATTTTTGCAATCTAATTCGTTAAAAAGAGCTCCATGAACACTATTGAAAATCTGACAGTTCATTGATGTTGTACAGATATGAAAATGTAAAGTCAATTTGATACCATAGCTTTCTGAGTACTTGCCCCACTCAAATATTCACTATACTTGATGTTCATAATGACCTAACATATATAGAACGTGATAAGTTAATCAACATAGTCTTGAAAGAATAATGGGGAAAACTAACTTTATTGGAATTTTGGCGAGTAGTTTGATAGCCTTTAAATTGAAATTAAGAAGAAATTGACACCACCAGTCCAATCCTTCGCTTTAGGGTGGGGATCTCATGCATTCAGCATCAAGTATCTGTTGCCTCAAGAAATTGGTTGAAAGAGAACCCATGGATCACGTTTATCTTCATAAAACAGTGTTAACTAATGAATCTGAGTTCATAAAATCAGCAATACTAACCCCAAACGGTTGGCTCGAGTGGTAAGTCACCTGGCCCTAGTGCCTCATGAAGCATCAGGTCTAAGGTTTGACCCCCCTTGAGTGCAAACAGTTTATTGGGGCCACCCCCACGGGCAAAAGCCCTACTTTACCCGACCCGTGTGGAAGGGACGCTTTGCACAATGTCCCAGGGATCTAGCCAAGGCAAAGCCTCGGATACCCCGGATGTCAAAGAAAAAAAAAATCAGCAATACTCATAAAATATGAACCACTATATTGTTCCATGACATAGAGAATGTACTTATGACAATATTCGTTCAGGGAAAAACGCAAAAGATAATCTATACATATGACAAATTTAAACCAGAAATCTCAAGTTTGCACAAACAATAGTGGACAAGATTTTTTAAAAACTCAGTCAATAATGGCTGACCATTTGATAATGCTGATTTCTCTGCCGGGATCCTCCAGCTAAATGAGGCGAAAAATGCATTAATGTCAGCACCAGGGAACGCTGTTTGGATATATCGTTCAACAGAAAGTTTGCTGGCAAAACCCTTCTTCCTACTCGTGGAGTACTCGGGACCACAAAGGCTCCTTGGAAGATACAGGTACCTATCCAAATAGTGTCCAGTACTGGCAACTCTCTTTCCCACCCTCCAAGTCCAGATATCACCTGGATTAGGCCAATTTTCAGGAGCATATGGCAAACCCTCACCAGTCTCATCAGGTAGAACCAGCCTAAGAAGAGAACCATTTTCCTCTGTACTTGGTGTGCTTCTATTGCTTTCATCAGAAATATCAATCTCCATGATATATTTTTTTCAGTTGACAACTGGCTGCAGCTTCTGAGCTGCTCAATGCCATTTGGATATCATTAGCAGTAAACAAAATACAACCACCTAAAATATTTAAAAAATACAACGCCATTTTGAACACTCTAAACCTTCCTGATTCTGATTTATACTTCATAAAGAATGGACAATTAAAGCATGAACTCAAGTGGTAAAATCACTTTACACATTCAATCATATTAATCAGCAAACACTAAATAAGCAACTTTCTCCTCAAAAATCAACTACATGGCACCGAAAGATAAGTGCAGTCACTGTCAACCAATCATAATTATTAATTATGCACCCTCAAATTCAAAATGCATCCACAAAAAGATAATATGGAACTTCCTGGAATTCTAATATTATTTCACGTGTGCGAACACAAAATCCCTACTCCTCTTCTTAAACATAGTTTTTAGATTAGGCAAGGCATACTAATCACTAAGGACCCAATAGGCATCCCATAGCTAATTAAAAGACCCCATTTAACTTATAGAGCATCTTTAAGAACTAATCATCATGAATATTCCATATTTAGAAATGGCACCCATTTATATACTTGGCAGTAATAGAATCGTGAAATGGAAGCATATTATGAAATCATTTAAATTGATCCCTCTAGCCTCAATTTTCTTCAAGTGACCTTTAGAATTGAAACATTCATCCCTTCAAATCCTATGTGAACTAAACAGATCCATGCAATTTACACTGGACAACCAAACCAACCCTAGATTTCGAACAGCAGGCATAATCCTTCAATTCACCATTCACCCAACTGGATATGCTTCTACTCGTTAAAAATGCATATTCATTCACTTTTCTTTTCTATCAAGAACATTTTGTAAAACTCTTAGATTCCTTTCTTTAGTATATTCTCAGCAAATGAAATCAAACAAAAACGATTCGTGTATCGCTCCAACAACTGTGAAAAGCTCGGAAACACCGCAAGGAGCGCAGTGTGATCTACAGCCTGCTTAACAACGAAAAATGCTAAAACCGCCACACACATGCACACATTCGAATTACCTAAACCTAAAACATCGATTAATTCTCATTCCCATCAAATATTTCAAACATGATAGACGTAAGTTAAAGAGACGAAGAAGAACAAGACGAACCAGATTTGAAGCATCACCTGACACCAACAGTGTTCCTCGGATTCACCGCTTGAAGAGAAACTTAGGGTTTCCGATTACCATAAATCGCCTCGTCACCTGCGGAAGCGTGAAGTTGAACAGAAGAGCGGCAGGAAATTAGTTTGATGTTTCATGTAAACAAAATTTCGGAGACAGGAATCGGAAATCCACAAGAGATGAACAAATGGTTAGGGTTAAAGAAAGTGAATAGTCTGATTCTCATAAAGAGAAGTGGAGTAAAATATGTCGGACAGCCGGACAGGAAGCAAGACCCTGTATCGGCGTCGGAAACGAGAAACCAAAGAAATATATCGAAAAAAGTTGTAAATTGTATTATAATTTTTTTTTTTTTTTTTAAGTAATAATTTTTTTCCCTGCAATAAATAACAAAGAAATGATGACAAAAAATATTATTATATCCTTTTCATTAACAAGTTTTTTTTTTTGTTTTTTTAATAAAAAAAAGTCGGTGGAATAACCATCGAAGGACAAATTATATAGGACAATTGATCAATATTAAGGGTGCGTTTAAGATTGCGATTTCGCAAAAATAATGTATATTTTTTAAAGATATTGCAAAATATTTTACAATTTAAAAAATTAACGATTTTAAAAAACACTAATTTTTTTTTTTAATTACACTTATTAAAATTATAATCCCAAATCAACCTTTAGCCACATACCTTAAGTGAGCAATATATGGTCATGTATCTCGAAACACCCTTCGCGGGGAAGCCATTAGAACTTGAAGGATGACCAAGCCATTAGAACTTGAAGGATGACCAAGACGAGACTATGAGGTTCGTGTCAAAATTATTATTATTATTTTTTTTTTTTACGTATCCGCATAAGAAGGGGTGGGAGATTCGAACTAATGACCTCCGCTTCATTAGGCGTTGTCCTAGTCGATTGAGCTACTTCTTGAGGACAAGGAAGACCATTAATTTCCTAATGACATGAGAAATCTGATGATCTAATATAGGCGTCCAAAATTAACCATGAAATTATGATTGCCAACTAAGACAATAATTATCTTCATAACCCGGCACCAAGGCAAGTAACACGAAGAATGGGATTCACTCCATTTCAAATGAAAGGGAGGGGATCCGGGTTAGAACAATTTAGGAGGGCAAAATGATATTTTTAATTAAAAAGACCATTTTGCCTTCTTATTTTTGCCTAACCGGTGCCCCCTACCCCCTCCCCCAAAAAAAAAAGTTCTTTAGGGAACAAAAAAAAAAATTGAAGGTCAAAATTTTAATTTTTAGTCAATTGACCCTTACCCAAGCTAGAAAAAATAAGAACCAACCTTACCCACAATTTTTTGGCCCCACCCACACCTGCTAAATGCTCCTACCCAAAAAACCTTTTGGGCTATACCCATTAAAACTTAAAAAGCTGATTTCTCATTCTCAAATCTTTTGGCCCTAACCCATTAAACTAGTTACTCATTTGAGATTTGGCCTTACCCACTAAATTTTATCTTTCTTGAGCATTATGTTGTACATCTCGTTACCTTTTTAACCCTAAACAAGCACAAATCCACAATCAAGAACCTTAAATTTCAAAATTTAGAGCTTTTTCTATATTGATTTAATTTTCCAAACAAAAAATTAATGAAAAAAAAAACACAATTTGCAACATAGAAGCGATATGAGGTAATTTGTTTTTATCTTAATATATTGAGATAATTTGTTTTTAGAGTTAAATACATTATTCCCCCTGTGATTTAATAACTTGGGAGCCCCTGCTATACGGTCATGCTGCAAAAGGGGTCTATTGCAGCATCCAACCACAAAGTGACACATCACCAAGTTTATTTTGACAAAATGAAATCAAAATACCAGATAATAACAAACAAAGAGCCAAACCATCTACACCGGCGACAGCGAAATCACCAGCGACCGCGAACCTACTGGCGATAGCAGACCCAGCCGTGGGTCTGGCGTGACCCACGGCTGGGTCACGGCAGACCCAGCCGCTAGGTCAAGCGTGACCCAGCCGTGGGTCATGCCAAACCCAGCCGCTGGGTCACGGCAGACCCAACCGCTGGGTCAGGCGTGACCCAGCAGCTGGGTCTACCGTGACCCAGCGATGGGTCACCTCTCCGGCGACTTCGGGTCATCTTCTCCAGCGAATTTCTGCCAAACACAGCCTCAAAAATCGATTATAATGCCTCAAAAATCGATTCTAATGCCTAAAAACTCGTTTCTAATGCCTTAAAAATCGATTCTAATGCCACAAAACTCGTTTCTAATGCCTCAAAATTCAATTTTGGATTCAAAACTAAAACCTAAAGGGGAAGGTTAACCCTTTTTGGGATTTTATCACCCTAAAACCGGAGCCATGCTATCACTAGTGGCGCTGGAGCTGTGTGAAAAACTAAAAAAAAAATCAAAAAACCAGACCCAAACCGGAGCAAGACCCATCAGAAAAAACCAAAAAATCAGACCCACCGGAGCAAGACCCACGCGGCCAGCATCTCAGCAGATCCACGGCCGGCGAGACCCAGCCGTGGGTCTTGGTGGCTGGCCAGATCCAGGCCAGCCAGACCCACGGTCTTCTTCTCTGTTCTTTCTCTATTTTTTCTCTTCTCTCTCTTTTCTTTCTTCTTTAGT